>NW_009260350.1:1719440-1762498 GCF_000687185.1 Egretta garzetta | reverse complement strand
GGGGGAAAGGCTCAGGGCTGGGGTATTTCTCAGATGTATTTAGCAATGCCTTTCCCTGGCTGCCCCTCACTGCTGCCTGCAGACCCCGATAGCCCCTCTCTAGGGCAGAGCCCTGTGAAAAGCCACTTTTCTTTCGGGGGAAAAAAAGCAAATTCCGCCCCAAATCACACAGAAAGAGGTTACTGCAAGCTGTTACTGGTACTTACTGGCAGGTAGGATGGTTCCTTTGAGTTTGACAGAGTGAAATTGTGCGCTTGTTTTTTTTTTTTTCAAATGGAGAAAGGTCATTTAATGCCCCGGATAAACCCCGGGTGCTTTCCTGGGGATGTAAGTAGGAAGGTCCTAAACCTGCGCGAAATGGTTGCGTTTCCTCCGTCCATCGGTTGGCGAGGGAGATGCAGAGAGCAGAGGCAGGCTGGAGAAGAAAGAGTGCTTCACCTTAACTAGGGAGAAAAGAAAATACTTCCCTGCCCTTTAAAATAGGAGCTGTTGGCACAACCAGGACAAGCAAACTGAATCCAAATTGAGTCCTCGCCAAATTATGCTTTAAATTATAACTCCGCTGTGGACGCTATAAAATCAAGTTTAACTTCTGCTTGATGGATTCGGAGAAAGAATATAATATTAATAGAACTGGGAGTTAATAAAACAGGACACACTGCTCGCTTTAAAGGCATTTCCCTATGAGAAAACAGGCCTGAATTTAACTGCTTTCCTTTGAAGAAACATAGGACTGTTTTCTAGAAAAAAAAATAATCATGCAAATAAAACAAAAGCAAAGCAGAAACATGTAAGTACAGTAGTTTGGGAAAACTGCCACGTTAGGAGGAGCAGGAATATTTGATTGTAAATCGACAACATCTGGTTGATAAGAAATGACATCTGCGTATCCGTCTCTGTCAAAACAGACGCACTGACAAACGCACGAATCCCTACAGACAGACACGCGCTCGCACCCCACCAGACGCACGCACCCGCACACAGACACCACTACATATTTTACAACCCCCCCCTACACATTTTACATTCGCTTACATCCCCCCCCACCCCCGCCACAGGCATTCCTCTTCTTGCTGCACTGAATCCTTGGGGGAACAAATAAAGAGTGGCTGGAGCCCCAAGATAAAGACACAACTGAGAAAGATAGAGCCATAAAAATAAACCAGGGAATGATCTACCCTAAATGGCATCTCCCTCTAGGGAAGGGAATAAAATTTGTCGCTTGCCCCAGTGCAGATGGAGAATAATAGCGGGGCTGGGGCGGCGTGCAGCCGATGCTGCCGACGCTGGCTGTGTGGAAGGGGTAGCATCCTTCGGCAGAGTTGGGTGGCGAGTGGGGTCTTTTCCATGGGCAGAAACCTGAGCTCAGCTTTCACAGCTGCGACGTTAGTTGGCAAAACATATTTTCATGTTGCGATGCAGACTGTGTTTCCTGTCGCCATAAACGATCGCAGTCCCACCGGTCTGTGTCTGTCTGCGTCGAGGTCCCCAGGGAGGGTCTGTCCGTCCATCCCTGCAACTCTTTGTCAGTGCACTACCTATTTTTTCCCATTTACAGCCATCTTGCCCTCATTTCCACCCATCACCTGTAGCGCATCCTTCACGCAAACTTTCCTATCCGCACAATCCCACACCATTTGCATACACCAGCACATTTTACACACGGTTTTTACACACCCACATATTTTACACACCCATGAGCACAAGCAAATTTATATATGCATGGTTTAGGTTCCAAGAGTGATACTATAGGTACATTCTGTTACAGTATTAATTGTATGACTTGCCCACAAATGCATTTGAGTCTATTCTTACACAGCTTAGAGAAATACTTGCCTGATTTCAGATCCGTCAATTTATTTCAATAGCACAGCTGCAGTCCCAGTGTAGGGCTTGTGCTTGTTTCCCCTGATATTTTAGACAGCCTGAAAAGACATTTAAGCCCACTGGGATCTCCCCCCTCCCCAGCCCTACTCCCCAAAAGGAGGCTTAAGCTACGAAGAAAGTTTTGGTAGAGTTTTGAGCGCAGTTGTCAGCAGCTTGGTCGATCACCTCCCCCCTCTCTGCAACCCTGAAAAAATACCCCCGAAATATTGAGGTGTTAAAATAGGTCACATGCACATTTCATTTCCTTGCCATTTACACAATGGGTGCTTGCAATCAGGTTGATTCCCAAATATTAACTTCCCCTGCAGTTAAGTACCATTTTGCTGTAGCTTAAATCATTGTGCTACTAGCTCATATTTATTAGGTACGAGCTCTCTGCTTAGGACCAGGAAATGAACCCTAATAGACAGAAATAATTAAGGTTCTGCCCTCATGAGGGTTCTTTCAAAAGCAAGAATTCACAACAATTATTCTCATTAATTTTTACAACCTACTTTCCCCGTTAGCTGAACTTGGGCTTTATATTGGTTTTCCCCCCTCAGGATATCCGGTTTTATGCTGATTTTTTTTTTTTCCTAAGTTATTTAACATTCTTGGTAGCCCAAATTCTTTCAAGGAAACATTAGCCCCAGCTGGGATGCTACAGGCGCCCAGGAATGCTATGCGCACCGTAGCGATGCGGAGAACTAGGGAAGGGCCTGGCTGAAGGCTACTCTGATGCACTCCCAGATAGCCAGCAGGCACAGGGGAACGTGTGGGTGGGCTTTCTGAATATGTAGGTTCATCCCATCCCCTGAAAGACCCCTGTACTAAAAGGGCACTATTAGGTTGGCCAGGTCAGCTGTGCTCCATCCTGCCGAATTTTGGAGAGCTGCCTGTGCTGCTCTCCCCCTTTTGCCACTCTCTTGAGGCGTCTCGTAGGGCTGTGTAGGTGCAGCCGCTGCCGGAGGCGGGCAGGTCCTTGGGATGTTTTGCTCAGTTCTCCTTGTCTTTTGTTGCAGTAGCCACCTCCATCACTTCAGTAGGAGCCACCAACATGGTGGTCTGGCTGGTACCCCATGGAGTGCTTCCATGCAGAGAGGTCTGGTCCAGTCTCCTGAAGCTGCCCTGCAGGGCTGGGTCCCTCAAACTCTCCCTGCCCAGCCTGGGGCCGTTGGTCTTCCATAGGAAGAAAGGGCAGCCTCTCTCCTTACTCAGGGCAGGCTCTTCTCCAAAGGGGGAACCCCAAGCACTGAGAGAGGCTGGGCTCCCTGGGGTTAAGTGAGGTGAGACCACGTATCATCCCTTCATCACCAGGACTGGTGGCTTCTGTGCAGCCCTCGGTCTCTCGGGGACCTTCTTCTCTCACTGACCCTCTCTGGGGCTCCTCACTTCTCTACTCTCAAAGGCTTTGTCCCATTCCAGGCTTCAGTGGGAAAGTGCTTCCTTCAGGAGGTCTTGTGTTCTTCCCAACCTGTGTCTGAACCAGTCTTGTCTCCCTCTGCCCCTTTGTCCTCAGTCCTGTCTCTGCCCCCCTGCCAGCCCCGGGGCAGGGTGCTCAGCCAGCCCCAAGGCCCCAGCCCCTTTTAGTCCTCAATCCAGCCCCCCTCCCCAAGCTCTGCAAGGACACCCTGCCTCTCTCCAGCCTCCCCCCCGCCTCCCGAACCACCTCCTCCCCCCCACAGCACTGTGCAAGGTCTGTCTCTTCTCATCCTCCGTTCTTGTCTCCCAGTTCAGCCAACAGCCTCCTCAATGAGCCCCTCTGTCTCACACCAGTACCTTCGACCAGGCACTGGCTCTCAGTCCCTCCCATTTCCTTCACTGGCTTCTGGGTTCGGCATCATCTCCCCCTTGCCAGCAGCCCCCCCTTCCCCTGGCCTTTACCTTGGGCTCTGAGTCCCAGCTCCCCATCCAGCTCCTCCATTTGGCCCAGCCAGACGTACGCAGCCTCAGCAGGCACCTTGTCTTCATCTATTTCTTTCCTTCCCACTGCTCTGGTTTGGCTTCCTCCTCCATGCTGACTCGGTCTCCACCTGGGGGACGTGAGAGTGCAAAAGAAAAAGGCTCTGTGCTTTCAAGCCTGAAGGCCAGCCTCCCAGTTGCTCCCAGTACAGCTGGCTGCAGCGGTGGCAGGGATGGTCCTGCCCCATCTCTGCCAGGCTGAGCAGGACCATGGTCCCCTGCAGGGCAGGGACAGCACAGCATGGGGAGGGTTGCGTCTGCTCAGCTCAAGGGTAATCCCCCCGACCTTGTCACGACTAAATGGGGAGACCTGAACGGTGATTTTTTTTTTCCCACTCAGGCTTTCACGTTGTCCAAGTGGAGCAGATTTTCAAAAGAAACTAAGGATCCCCCCCTTTCAGAACGTGAAGTCCCTTTTCCAAAATGCCCAGCCTTTAGGATAGTTTCAGAAAAGCCCAACAGGGTCGGGGTGGGGTGTTTTCCCCTAGCTGAAGCGCTCAAAAAAAGTGGGACCGGTTGATGGTAAAATAAGTAAATAAAAAGGAGCCCAGGGCATATACCTGGTGTATAACATTTCAGCCCTAACAAGGCTTTGTAAAGATAGAAACAATTGAGAAAAAAACCTTATTATGGCAAGTGCCTGACAAAAAAATAATACTAAGTGGTAGTTTTAACCCCGGCCATAACAATATTCATGAGCCTATAGACACATGCACCCATATAAACACATGGCCGTGCAAAAAAAAAAAAAAAAAAAAAAAAGTCAAGCATCTTTCCTCGACCTAATGAGATGCAAAGCTAAATTTTATCATGCCATTGGAAATGTCTCAGCAGAAGTGCTTTGTGGTCAGTTAGCCCAGAGAAAGGAGCGTAGAGGAGCGGCGCTGAGATTTCATTGGGAACTGTCGCTTCCCGTTAAAGTGAAGATGAACCCTTAGGTCAGACAAGGCCTGAAAAGTGTAAATCTGGAAGGCTTCACCCCAGAAAGCTCTTGCCTCAGAAGGGTCTGCAGCAGCCTTAGAAATCAGTGGTCAGAAGTGAACTTTGCCATCAGTTTGTTTCAGTAACAAATATGTAAACAAAGCCCTACAGTTTTATTGAATCTGTGCTATATAATTTAGCCCTGGGCACTCTGCCTTAATGACCTTGCAGGACGTTGTATTTTTTTATTTTTCATGATGTAATTGTCATTTGACTTTCTGACAGCTTTTGCTCCCCTCCCCCAATGAGTTACAGTCAATTAAACAGAGTTTCGCTATGGCAAAGTTGATCCAGAAGAGGGTTATTTCCACCCATCTGTTTGCTTTTTCCACCTCTGAAATAGTTTGTAAGTCAGACAAAAACTGGCCAAACAAAATACCTTCCACAGGCTGCTTGCTAAAGCAGGGATTCACCAACTTTTTCTCTGTTTTCTATTTTGTTGTGTACGGTTTTGTGAAATCTGGCTTGGACTCTCCTGGCTTAGCGCTAGGGCTGATGCCAGGAGTTATCATCTAGCGGAACTTTGTTCAGAAAACTCCTGCGGAAATCCATCTGAAGTACCCCAAAGAGCCGAGACCTAATTTCAAACCTTCTGTAGTCCCTGGTTGCTCGATGCCTTCAACCTAGCAGATCTCTAATTTTAAGAAGGCTGAAGTTAGCCGTGCTTCACTTGGGGCTTTTGCCACCAACACATACGTTAATACCTTTGCTTCTTCCCAACGAGGGTTGGGGGACTCCTCTACTCATAAAGCGACATATTTGCAAGATTGAGGTCCCACACGATATTTTGTCTGACATCTTGTGGGTGATTAAAGGTTTGATTCATCAAACAGGGCATTCATCGAAGGTCCTTAAATTAGGGACTAGCGCGTTGACAGCTCCTTCTCTGATAAACAGAGAGCATTGGGGACCTGTGAAGGCAACGCTACCCAGCTCAGAGCCCCATGCCCTCTGGCAGTCTCCATCTCCCTCCATTGATTCCAGCAGGAACACCGGGAGACGAGGTTCCCAGTGCAGGCGCCTTGGTTAAAATGCCTTCGGTTAGGTTGGGATGAATCCGGCCCTTTGTACATTTGTGTGCTGGTGCCAATACTGTAAATCCTTGCTCAGTGAAGGACTTCACTTATGCAAGCAAATATTGCCATTGGGTTCGGCAAGTGAGGACAACTCGTACATTTAGTGTGCTTCAGAATGCAAATTGCATAGAAACATTCAAAAAGTTGAATAATGCCCATTATTCATTACAGAAGTGCTACCATCTCTCCGGTGGAAACCGATAGGCAGTTTCTTTGCAAAATACACAGCTGGCTGCCTACTTCTTCAGGGCTTTTAATTACAAAATGTGCCCCTATTTTACTGCTGGAGAACGACTCCGATGGGACCAAACAGATTGCTTCTTCAGCCTTCTCTTTGAAATCGGAAATGCGTGACAAAAAAGGTGCAATGCCCTGTTTATGTACTAAATTAGGTCCTAACTTAAGGGAATGTCTATAGGGACAAGCATTGGGGCGATGGGGTCTTTGTGTGAGATTTGGGGCTGAATTAGGCAAAAATGGCAGATAAACAAATGGCCTTTGGAAAAAAATATGCTGTAAGACCAGAAAATAACAAAATAACCTGGTCGTGCAAGCACCTGGCGGGGTTTGCTATTGACACTAGCCAAGCCAGATTTTTCTCTTTGAATTTTGGCAAAGAGGTGAGTCCAGTCATGTGTGCTTGACTTGGTGAACACGAACCTCTCTCTGTTCTCCCGCCATTAATCTCGAGCTCTTTCCTTCCCGATGGCCAGCTTTCAATAGGAAGGAAGGACAGTGTTTCCATCAAATGCGGTGAGCGCATGAAGTTCCTCCAGTGGCAAACACAGGGTTGTCCCTCCTCCTGGGCAAGTTCAAGTGTCTCCTCCAACTCCCGGCTGAGGGCTCAGGCTGCCAGGCAGCGATGGAGAAAGAGAAGAAGGGGAACTGTTGCCCCTTCTGCCTGAATATTAGGGCATTGCAGCTAGATCACACCTGATCCAGATTCAATCCTGCTCTGCAAAGACACCAAGGCATTTGCAACAGATTTGGCACGGCAGAGTGTGTTTGTACAAGATCAGCAGGGCATTTGAGGGTGTTGCTGGTCTACAGTTAGTATTTGCTTAAATGACAACCCCTGGCTTGAGAAAACCTCCTCCCCTAAGCCCTCAGGAGAGGTATGGGAAGGTTGCACCTCTTTGAACAGCACAGTTGCTTTGGGTAAGGGTACGTTCTGTACAGTAGCTGCTTTAAAAGTTTAACTTAGATGTAAGAGGACCAAAGTTAGGAGTCTGAGCAGGATTAATTCCAGCAAACTTTAGATGTAGAAGGTAGCCAACTAAGCAAGCAAACTAGTCCCTCTGAATTCCTTCTGGAATTAATGGGGAGACAAATATTCCTCCAGGGCACGATGGTCAGAGGTGGAGTTGCCCTCCAAGTGCCTTGGGTAGTTAGTCCATGCAGTGCCTACAGGTGTGGGGCTTGTTGGGAAAGGATGCCAGATGCAGGGCACCTGCAGTACCTTTAGCTGGTCTGAAATAAAGGAAGGGTGAGCCTTACCAGGCTGGGGGAGAGGTTTTGGTGTGTGAGAGGTGAGGTTTTGGCCATGGCTGCACGTTGATGAGAAAATACTTGTGGGATTTGTTCAGGCAATGACTTGCATCCCTGGTCCTTTGGTCAGTGCAGCCCTTTCTGTCCCAACAGTAAGAGGAAAATAAGTAACTCTAAGAAAGCAGATTTTCTCCAGGAAGAAACTTGTGTGTGTGCAGTCCCACATGTTAGCTCTGGGACAAGCCTGAGAGAAACGAGAGGTTGTTGACAGGAGATATTTTTCTAGTGGAGAAATCTAGAGGAAGGCCCATCTGGAGTGGTCGATGACTTGAGTTCCCGAAAGCTGTGTTTTCCCCCACATCCCTATTGGCTTGGGTTTAATAAACAATATCCACTCTCTCCCAGGCTATGCCTTGGACTTATGATGAACCCATTGCATTTCCTCCCTTTCAGATCACCCAGCTCAAGATTGAGAACAACCCCTTTGCGAAAGGTTTCCGCGGCAGCGATGACATGGAGCTCCACAGGATGTCTCGGATGCAGAGGTAACGTGTGCCTCCGTTGTGAGGACCTGCTCAGGACTGTAAAAGCTGCCTGGGCTTTGCTTTGCATGTCACTTGTGGATTGAGCTAAGTCAGGAATTAGTGGTAGTTCTCCTCTCTGGCATCTGCTTGTGAGTTTTATGTCAAGCTGTTGAAATATCATTGGGATGTGGAGCCAAAATCCAGGACTTCCCACTCCGAGGTGAACGCCTTAACTGCTGGGTTACAGGGACAGGATCTCACCTGTGGGTTGTCCTCTTGGCAGCAGGGACCTTGTATTTCTTTCTGACATGTCCCCATCCACAACAACTGCTATCTTTGTGCTAAGCAGATGTCTCTGTGGCTGCATGTGGGCTTAAACCTGTTGAAAGCAGCAAGAGACTTGGACTAACTCTGACAAGTGAGAAGCTCTGGTCACCAAGCTGCTGCTGAAGAGTTGTTGGGTATTTTTTGCCCAGGTGGCAGTGCTTGAAAGATAAAGCTTGCAGCCTTGTTCTGGGAGCAGGTTTGTTGAGGATGCTCCAGCTGCCTCTGGAGATCTTGGTGTGGAGATCTGTTGTGCTGGTTTCTGGCTTTCGGAGGATCTTTGGCAGGAGCAGAGTGTTTGCTTGGTTGGTTCTGGATGTGCAGGGCAGGAGCATAGACATGGTGGTTTCAGGTTGAAGAAGGAAGGTATTAGAAAATGTTGGGAACTGTAGGGCCAGGTGGCTGAAGAGGTCTTTTTGACTCTCAGTTTTGGATGCAAGTACTTCAGCTGAAAATCAAGCCTAAATCCTGTTTAAAACCCCTGTTTAAAGTCCTTTTCTAAATGTCAGGTCCTGCCGGTAATTAACTTCATGCCTTTCACTTCACTTGGAACTTCATCTATGTGTCAAGTTGCTTCCTAGTGCAAATGTTTTGCAGGAACCCTGCCATACCCATGATTATACCTAAGACAGATGTAGATACTCAATATAGTATTTT
Organism: Egretta garzetta; assembly: GCF_000687185.1. Taxonomy (NCBI): domain Eukaryota; kingdom Metazoa; phylum Chordata; class Aves; order Pelecaniformes; family Ardeidae; genus Egretta; species Egretta garzetta. Next base: position 1,753,620 of record NW_009260350.1, on the reverse strand, counting down.
CCATCCAGGAGGGCAGGAGTGACTCGGATCCCTTATTCTCCGGGACCAGCGGAGCTGGCTCTCAGCGGAGGGCCGTAGGGACCTGCGTTGTGACCTTCTGCTGGGAGGGCGCTCTCTGCCACCTGCCCGGGAGGTGGCTGTAGGTGGTCACTGCAGGCTGGAGTGCAGAGGCAGGGGCCCTTCTGGTTGCCATAGTTGATGACCTGCTCTCTGTAGATGTGCAAATTGCGCCAGTGGGCAACAAATAATGCCTGTGCTCCTGCGAACGCTTACACCGTAACCCTACTCAAATGGGCAAATGTACTCCTGTGTACAAACATTTTCAGGCTCAGACCCAGAAAAGCCTATATATATAAAAATATATATAAATGTATATATAACACTTACTCAATCTAAATCATCTCTGTGGTCTTCTGAATGTGCCCTGTGTTCCCTGCCTGCCCTTTCCAACGACAGCACAGATCCTGGCATAATATGTCAATATTTATTTATTTATGGGTGCACTACCACTTGAAATAGCTTCCCCCCCTTCCTTCCCATGCCAGCCTCCCAACCTCTACTGGAACTTGAGTAACGCTGTCCCCCGCACATTTCTTGCTGCTAAACTACCCTTTCATTACTGTCAATGGAAAGATTTGAAGGTTTACATTCATCGTGGGGTTTTTTGGAGTGGGAGGGAGGAGGTAAAACAGTGAGGACTATGAGAAGGGCTTCATGCCATACGAAGAGCATGGCATCTAGCCATGCTGAGCTTGTGCTAAAAATTGCTTGGCATTTTTATGCGGGCCTGCGGTTGTAGTCAATGATACAGTGAACAGAAACACTTGGAATATGTAAATACACCCGCTCAGACCTGGCAGGGTTGAAAGGGTTAAAATCCACAGCATTGACCTTACAGGATAATTTCTGATGCTCGCTTCCTTAATAACTTATCTTCTGTGCTGATAGCACAGGAATGACTGTGTACCTTTACAAAGATGTCATTTTTTTAAGGGAGAGCAGGATAACATTATTACAGTAAAATAAAGACCCATTCAAGGTTGAAAATATTGGACAAATATGTACCCACCTTTGTGGTTTTATATATATTTATGAATACATAAAAATATAGATATTTAAATATATGAAAACATATATAAAATAAATTATATATGCAATTTGGTTCTTTTATATAAAAGATAAAGAACCATTCAGGATTGAGTACGTTGGAGAAGTATGACCTACCTTTGTGGGTTTATATAGGATTAACATATAAATATATATAAAAATATAATTATATAAAAACTTATATTTTAATATAGAAAGGTATATGTCCATATGTAGGGAAGTTATTTCCCAGTGATGGACCCACTCCCCAGCTGGCAGGTATAAGTAAATCTCTCTTGGCTGTAGGGGAGTTGTGTCTATTTATGCCCTTGGAGAACATGGTGGGACGTATTTTTAGTGCTATTCCTTCATTATAGAAAAATCTAGCTGGAAAACCCACTCTTTTTTAGAACAGTGCCCAGCCTTTTGCACCAGAAACTGGTGACCTGAGATTCATCAGGTCACTGATCATCTCATTAAGGGGTATAGTCATGGAGGGAATGGATTTTTCATGCTGAGGAGAGCACCTCTATGTTTTCTTTATTTAAATTTCAAATGTTTCTTATTCCCATGAACAGGGCTATTGCAGAGGGGCACCTCCTAGCCAAAAACAGCCCTGGGAGAAGCAAACCCCAGCAGTCAAGGCTGAGAGGCAGTGTTGACCCAACTGGGTGCGTGAGCTGGCTTGCGGCATCCCAGTTCTGGGGAAGGCTGGCCCCAAAACGTGTCCCTCTGCTCACCCCGCTATGCTCCCATACCTCGGAACAGCCTTGGAGGCCCGAGCCCTGGTGAAGAAGTGCTTCCAGCACTAAACCTTCAGGTCCTAATGGTCTGCATGGAGCTTGCATCAGATGGGAGTAGGTGCATGGTGGTTGAAGACGCCGTCTAGAAGCAGTGCCCCAGGCTGGGCTGGTGTCTAGGCTCCCTCTGCGCAAAGCAGAGCGTGATGGGCACTTTCAGAGGGGAAAGCTACTTTCCCTTGAGAGCTCCTGCCATGGATGGCAAGGTGGGTGAGGAGCCCTCCCTCTGCCTGTCCCACCTAGGGAGTCTGAATGATTTTCTTGGTGTAGATTTTAAATAGCTAAGATTACATGAGATAAAGTCCATCCTAGTAGAAAGACTTACCGTCTGGCCAGCTCTGGTGTCCTCCTTGCACGTTTGGCTGTCAGATGATGGGAGACCAGTTTGCTGGGTCCAAAATGATTTCACTCACTTCAGAGCAGGTCTTGCAGTGGGGTGAAGTAGAAGCAGATCTAGGTGCCGGTAGAGACTTGGCCCAGTGATTCATCCATTGAACACCTACCCTTGGCAAACGGTAGGGACTTGAGAGGAAGGAAGACAAAGCAGGGAAGAAAGACAATTTCCAGTGCCAACAGTGAGCTCAGAGCGAGGTCTTGGGTTCCTCGTCAAGGATTCTCCCTCCATTTCTGCTTGCCTCTGTGTGCTCTGGCCAAGCGAGAGCAACACATTGGGCTGAGTGGCCTCTGGGGACAGGAGCTTTGCAGGGTGGATGGGGATGTCTTTGTGAGTCCATGCCTCCTGGTGGCTTTCTCCTCTGCAAGGCCACTGTGTTGTTTTTTCTCCTCCTATTTCCCAGGAAAAAAGTTATTAAGTCTGTCCAGGTAGAAAACTCCATTCAGTAGTGATATTCGGCCTTTCAGCAGCAGATGATTTCATTTGAAAGGAATAGCCATGAGCTCCAGAGAGATCCAAGTTCCACTGAACACAGCCTTCTGATACATGTTAATTTTCCCCCCACTGCCTTTCTTTCCTGAGACATGTGGGACCCCTTTAGCGCTTTCTTTGGCAGGATGAGTGCTCTGGGAGAAAGGTGGTTTTTTTTTTTTTTTTTTTTTTTTCTTTTAATAGCTTTCAAGTTTCTGAGCAGGAGATTAAGTTTGTTATTTCCTTGATTTACATAAAAAAAAAAGGAAAACACACTAAAGGAAAATGTGTAGAGGGATGCGAGTTACGCAGCGTCTGTATCCTCTGCTCATGCTGCAATTGAAAAACATAAATTAGGTAAAAATTATGTAGTCATGATGCTGGGAATTTTTAGGCAAAGTATTCCTTTTGGATCTCTTGCCCCTCTGTACTGTAAAAATTCCTTTTGTCTCTGCTTAGAACTTCTGCCTGTGCCAAGGGGAATTTGGTGTGGAGAGCAACACGCAGCAGAAATCTGCAAAGGGTGAAGCTTACGCAGAGAGATGATGAGATCTGGATTGCAGATGCCAGTGTAGGACTTTGCCCCCAGTTCCCCATCCATGAGAGTCAATGGAGCTGCACCAACAAACCATAGCTGTTGGGTGATTTGGGGGGTCGCGCGCAAGTTGTAGCTTTAAGGGTTTTTTGTTTGTTTGTTTTTAAAAAATCTGTGACTGCCAAAAGACAAGGGGGGGGGAAGTGTTTGTGAGTCTGGGACTACAGCACTGTAAAAGAGCAATTCCCTTAAAGTCTTTAACCAACTTTTGCTGATCATCTGCAACTCCCATTGTCTTCAGCGGTTATTATGGGTGCTGAAGAGCTTCTGGAAATCTCAGGCCCTAGTGACTGTTCATTCAAATTAACGCAGTTTGGTCCTTGAAGCTTCTTATTGGGAAAGCTTTTGAGAGAAAAGATGATTATGTGAAAGGGTGGCTCTTAGCTCCCTTGATGGGTGTCCTGGGCCCTTTCAAAGTGAGACAAAGACCTGGAATGATCCACTTGACAAAGAAGAGTGGCAGTGTAGTTCGAAGTTATGTATATGTACTCTCCATCAAAGATCGTGAGCCATCGTTTGCTGCCTTTGGCGTTAATCCACAGTAATCTTCCTGGCTCCAAAGGAATTATTCCAAAAATGTCCTGGTGTAACCGAGAACAGAAACTGGGCCAGACGCAAAGGACACAATCAGTACCGTGATTCAGAGCTGGCTTAACAGAGAAACGGTGCATTTTGGGGTGCTGGTAGAATAAATGGATGAGCCTCTGGGCCCAAAAGGGTTGTGTATCCTGGCATGCTAACATCATGTTGGACTGATAGGCACCGGTCTGACTAATGCAAGCAGATCTCTGTCCACTGCAAACGACCTCGCTCTTTTTGCATCCTCTCATTGCATCTTTACATCCACTTCCATTTCCCATGCTCTGTCACTGAAATCTCCCAAGAGCCACATGCTGTCTGAAACATTTTCAGTGTGAGACTTAGGGTTATAACATCTGTTGGAGAGACGGTGCTTTCCTCAAGCAAACATCCGTGAGGAAATTGTCCTGGTCAAAGCCCCAGTGGAAACCTCTTTAAAAGCAGAAAGTCAGCTCAAGAAGCACAGGATAGCTGCGATCTCCATTGCCCCTGCTTCAGAGGATCTGTCTAGCAGGGTGCGACCTGCAGAAGCTCAACCCAGCATGAATGGATGCTGATGCTGTCTCTGTTGGCCAACATCCGTTCTCCATTTCCTCTCGCGTTCCTCTTACTCCAACGTGAACAGTGGTGTTTCTCTGTGGGGATCTATCTGTTTATTTGCCTGACAATGATGGCTCTAGATCTCTAGATGGTTCTTTTCGCTGATGGTCTTGAGTTTGTTGCAGTGATCTCTTTGGGCTGCGCTGCTCAGATGAGCAATGGAAGCCCTGGTTGTTAGCACAGCACGCATGCACCCAAAGCAGGGTTACTGGACCCCTTCTTGTTCTGGCAAGAAGGTCAGGACACTTGATATGTTGGTGGAGCGTGCTGCAGTGAACAGCCTCCGGTGTTTCTCTGGGGATATTTTGACTTGTATTACTGGACATCCAGCCTGGGATATTATTTTTGGGGGGGGCTTGCCTGCAGTCCCCATGCAGAGAGAGCCCATATTCGATCTGAGGTAAGACTGAAGGAAGTACTCTGTAGCTCCTCTCCCACCAAGTCCTTTCCTGCTGCAGTCTATCCACTTCAGACTCTCCAGACAGTCCCTTGAGAGTGGTGCAATTTTATTTCAATGTGCTGGAAATAAGCTGAAATGAATATGCATTAACAATTGTTTTCTTGTTTATTTTTTTTCCCGGGAGATGGTATATTTATTCCAGTCACTCTTTTCTTTTCTTTTCTTTTTTCCCCCCTAGAACTCAAAGGCCTTTGGGTTTCTATTTTCTCTTCTGGAACTGGAGTCTGATCCTGCACTGCTGTACCCACAGGTGCTGGGCACGTGGAGGGAACAGGACTGAGGGTGGCAAACATTTGTCCTTTCATAGTGACAGACCAAGGAGGAGTTAAGATCTCCTGGCAATTTGGGAAGTGTGGAGGGGAATCCCTGTGTTTGGCCACTGATATACACTTAGTCAGATTTTAGACTAGGGATTTCCATTGTTAACAAGCTCTAGACAGGGGCTTAGGGGCTTCAAAAGAGCGCTGTAAGAACATGGCAGCAGCTAACCATGGGGAAATCCTCTTCTGTATCATGCCTCATCTTGACCTCGAGCAGGTATCGGCATGATCCTCGGGGCCTGACATTTAAGAGGTCTTTTGAAGTCTTGTTACCATGGGCTATAGCAGCTCTGGAGAGCCTCAGTATATAATGCTTTGTTGCAGAAATATCGGCAGTATCTTCTAAAATAATTGGCTTAGGGCTACTAGGGGTTGGATGCTTCAATGTGGAGGCTTCCTGGTTATAAACTGTGGATCTCAAAAGAAATTTTTAACAAGGTTTTTGGCAGCTGCATTTACTAAGCGTTGGCTTTCTGTACATGAAAATACATTGAAAATTATTACCCTCTTACAGCATAGTGATAAGCAAGAAAGTGGACTGCTCTGTGAAGGCCTATATTTATAATTTTTCCACAGTTTTTATCAGTTTGCAGAGGCCAGTAAGGTTTCCAGCTCTGAGATTAAAAAACCTTCTTGAATTTACTTCTCTGAATCCTTTGATAAATATGAATTTGTGGCAGAAGTGATCTTATGGAGCTCCTAAGCCTGCCATAGGGAGAGCATCATTTGGCCAGGGGAGGGGAAAGATGTGAAAATGGGACTGGGGAATTGCTAATTGGAAATGGGACTTTGGGAATTGCTAATTCCACCTGGCAGAGGTCTGATTTTGATGGAATTGCTTGGGAAATGCAGGAAGGATTCACTTGTAAATCTGGATCTGTAGGGTCGGGGTTATACGATGAGTTCTAAAGAGGAATACGTGTGCTATAAGGAAAGAGCGATGCAGAGCCAGTGTCCGATCGTATGGGTCTGGGAAACATCTAGCCAGGTGGGAGTTGAAAACTGAAGCCAGACTTCAGGACCAAGTGCCTTCACTATAGACTTGGACCTCATCCCTGATTTCTTCCCCCAAGCTTTAATGCAAATCAATGTTCTCTCCTGGTGGCCCTTGGGCTGGGAGCCTGGCGGTGCAGCGACTGTACCGCGCCTTGCGCAACGCGGCTCCCCGCTTCCTTCCAGTCCCCCTCTGCTATTGTAATAGACCTACTATGGTAACCGAATATTCATCATTAGCCTCCAACAGACTTTAAATAGACCAATGACAGCTTCCTTCCTTGTAAATTCTTTCCCTGACCAACTTTATTTTTTTTTTCCCCCCTCTTAATTTTACAATCTCTAATGCAAAAAAAATGTAGTCCATTAGCACCCCGTGTAAAACTGTAACTCGCGTTCTGGCCCAGCAACAACAGCCTCTTCCTTGCCGGGTGGACAATTTCCTACATTGCCAGCGTAAGTCAGACTTGAACACATTTTTTTTTTTTTTCCCCCCTCCCTACTTCACTGCAATTTTTTTGGACAGCAAAATTTCTGGACACACCAGTCATTTTGTGCCAGCGCTGAACAAAACCTTTCATTCCATTAAACTGTGGCCCAGGATTACCAACCAGCTCTTTGGGGAATAGTAACTTTTAGGCCCTGGAAAAAAAAAAAAGAGAATCTGATACATTTTTTCAAGACTGAAGCACAACTAAAATGGTGGCGCACAAAACTAAAACCTGCTCACTGCCTGTTGAGTGGGCTTAGGAAACAGTCTAAAGGTTTCAAGGTGACTGTGGCTTTACCAGGTACCAAAGATATGTCTTTATTAGAGCTCAGCTTCTATAAGCAAGAAAAAGGTAGAAATACAGAGATAATGGCCTTTGCGTATAGGAAAATTGCAAAGTGAAAGAAAGGGAATATTTTGGATATTTAGTTAGAAAATACTTTCCTTCCCCTCCCTCCTCAAATAGCTGATTTTTTGGCAAAAATAGCACCCAGCATGTTTTGACTGAAATGGAAATATTTCAGTCTGGAGAGAAGTCGTTGAGATACCTCCTGGGAACTGCTGTTTGGAAACTTGGTGTCTCCAACCTGTTCCCTCTCCAGCGTGACTCCCTGTTCCCGCCGCATCTCCTGCAGGGCACCATGGTCCTCTCTTATGGCCATGGAGGCTGTTGTGTCCCCTGGGAGTTGCGGTCTGAAAGGAATTTGGGCCTTAGTGCACAACGGGAGTGGGGGATCCTGACATCACCTGTGCTGATGCTTCAGGGTAAAAATATTGCTGTTTCAGGCACACAGCTCCTTTATGGAAAAGAAATATTTTTTAACAAGAAAAACCAATCGTCTTGTTAATTTTTTCCCTTCTCAGCTCTCCAGTGAGACAGAGAAAGTGTAGATTTAAGCGAGGAGCGTCTGGGGTGGGGATGGCTTCTTAATGTTTGTGTGGTGCCTTGCACGGTGAAGGTCTGACTGTTGGTGGGGTCCCTGTGAACTACCCTGCGAATTTACTGTAAGAAAACCCTGTTCAGTTCTAATTCCATGTGTGAGTGGGGAGAAGATGATGATCCCAAAGGGACATCCAATTCTTCCCCCACCGAAGCAGGGAGAAACTGTGACAGCAGCCATCTCTACACCTTCCAAATGACATGATATGGCATCATGCCATGGTATGTCCCTCCTCTTTCTCCAGCGTAGCTCACAGGTACCCTGCTGGGGGAAAAAAAAAAAGGAGGCTTTCTCATTTCTTGGGGGGATGTGAGGGGGTGGTGGTGGAGCTGAAGAAGAAGGAACCAGCAAATCCACGCAGCAGCCTCTCATTAGGGAGGAGAGCTAAGGGCAATGTCCATATGTCACCTCCTTACAGCTTGTCTCCTTGGAAGGGAAACGTGGTGGGGATGCAGCTTTGGGGTGTCATGCTGGTACTATTTCCATAAGGATCCCTGTGTGAAGGTGGAGCACAGCAGGAGCAGGCAGCTCAAAACTGGGACCTGGTGGGGCTGGGAGACCCCTTAGAACCTAGACGGTTTGAAGGCCATAGCTCTTGGCCTTCCTGAAGAGCTATCAAAGCTGCCCTCCAGGAGGAACTCCTGGGGTGGAAATGCTGGTGCTGGGTGTCCAGAGGTCCTCTGAAGCTCACCACATACCCCAGAATCTAATCTATTGCTGTCCTGTGTATCTGAGGGATAAGTCTCTGCTTCCTCCCAGCCCATCTCTCTGTTGTTTCTCATGCACTTCCCAGACTTCAGTTCTGGGTAAAAGCTGCCTGGTCAGCCAGCCCAAGTGGGTGGAAAGCCATGCTCCTGCCAGCCCTGTGGGGAGGAGCTTCTGGGCTTCCAGGGGAAAAAAACCCCACCTTTGGAATAGGCTCTGCTTGGCAAACCACCAGTGCCCGGGGTTTGGAAAGCTTCTATGGCACAATGAGAAACATTTATTTGGTTTTGAGCTCCTGGGTGAGTTTCCCCTCCATTAAAGCTTGGTTGCTGATATTTCTGGCAGCCACCACAGCAGTGGTTTGGATGAAAGCTCCCTGCTGTGAGTAGGTCTATATAATTGGTATTGTTAAATTTTGTAAATAAGTTCTGAGCTGCTGCAGTGATAGGCCCTCTCTAAGGGGTGTGGTTGGAGATTTGGTGCTCCTTCTCCATGTGTAAATGGCCAGGGGAGCTTCTTGATGGGATTTAAGGATCTGTCCTTGCTCCAGCATAATGATTTTGGGCAGGTGAGTAGGATATCTCAAAGCCAGCTTGGTCCAATGGTTATAGCCTCAAAAGAAAGCTTGTGTTGGAATCTAAGCTCTGGTTCATGGCTGCTCTGAGCCTGGTGGCACTTTGCGAGGTGCTGCTGCATCACCTGATCTTTATGCATTTTAGCAAGTCCTTGGGTTCAGGGAGCACCCAGCTGTCTTGGAGACAGCCCAGGAGGGCGCTTGCACCTCACCTGAAGTCTCTGAGACCCTCTGCTCAGCTTCAGTTCTTCCCCCTGCGGAGCAGGGATAATCTTGTCCAGCCACATTGCTGATGTGTTTGGAGAAATGTCTCCAAACCACACTGTAGGGTCTTGTAGGAGAAGAGATTTCCAGCCAGTGTTGGCAAAGCATCCCTGCTTCAAACCAGATTTCAGAGCAAGGGAACAAAGCAGACTTTCCATCAGTGCTCATCCTCCTGGCCTGGCTCTGCTGAGGCGTGTGGCTCTGGCCTCCACCAAGTTTTGGTGATTTCTTTCTTTCTCTTTTCTGAGTGGTACAAAGTGGAGTTTGTCCTCTGGTCCAGGGATTCCCCATCCAGGACAGCCAGGCCGGCGGATCCTGGGGAAAAGGAATGGGGACAACTACCACAAGGAGAAAAAGCAGACCTAAATATTTAATCCATCTCCGAGTCAGCTTGGTAGAAATGAGGCTTTTATTTACATGCATGTGCACATCCACATATACAATACAAACATGAAATAACTTATAAATGCTATCATAATATGTAAACATAAATCTTGGGTATTTTGCTATAACTGCATATATCTATTTGATGCATAGGTGTAAAATAAAGTGGTAGAAGAGGCATGAATCTAAAGGGAAAGATACTAAAAGGAAAGTGAAATAGAAGAGAGGGCTGCATCGATAACATGTGACGGGGCTGCAGTCTCCTGGGAGGGACGCCTCTGTTTCCCTGAAAGTTGAACCAAACGCTGTGACACTAATGTGCTGCCTTAATTTATTAATTCACTGATCTATTTATTAATTGATTGCTTTTCTGCCTTGGTTTTTTTGTTGTTTGTTTGTTTCTTTGCTTTTAGTAAAGAGTACCCGGTTGTTCCCAGGAGCACAGTGAGACAAAAAGTGTCCTCGAATCACAGCCCCTTCAGTGGTGAGACCAGGGTCCTTTCTGCCTCCTCCAACCTGGGCTCCCAGTACCAGTGCGAGAACGGGGTGTCGAGCACCTCCCAGGACCTGCTACCGCCTGCCAACCCCTACCCGATCTCCCAGGAGCACAGCCAGATCTACCACTGCACCAAGAGAAAAGGTCAGGCCTTGGCTGCTCCCTGCTCAACGCTTGCTACATGGCTTTTCCCTTCCTAACGTGACTGTCAGCATTGTTTTCTGATGTTTCCCCCTACCCGCAGGCTGGACAGCCCCAGCCTGCTTTACAGTGATGCTGGAGGGTGAGCAAAGGATGGCGGTTGTGTGCTGGAGGTGGGCAGTTCCCCCAGGCTGGGCTGGGAAAATCTTCTCACCGGTGCTAGCCCAAAACCCCATCTCCGCCGCTGGGCTGGGAGCGAGCTGTTTGGAGGGGTGGCAGCACCTTTTGCCCACGTTGAATCCACATTCAGTAAGATAGCTGGTGCTGGAGATAAAGATGGCTTATCTGTCTCCATAGCCCCTCCGACCCGGTTAATCTCCAAGTGGAGATACCTTGACAGCTTGGATTTTGCACAGTTTTCAACTAAGAGTCTCATGGTTGGGAGACAGTTGTCTGTATGCAGAAAGCATTTCCTCTTAAATGCTCGGTCTAATGGCCGGGTCGTGGGATTGAAAACCATGATATCCATGTTCGTTCCCCTCTGGTGCGACTGACCTGCTTTGACAGAGCTCGAGGGGTCAAACTGTGAGGGCTTTACACTGACTGCTCAGCTCGTCCTGGCGTGAAGAGCCCCACGGTATCCCTGGGATAATTGTTCTCGGGCAGGACCGAGCAGTTTGCAGTCTCTCCCTTCCTCTCCCAAAGCAATGGGAATGATGAGGTGCAGAAACACTTGCAGGACACGGACCGCAAAAACCTCAGATCAGCTCCACCCCAGACATTCAGAAGAAAATAGGGAATTTCCAGGGCTGAATGCAACCCTCTGGGTATGCAGGAGATGGTTTCTGCCTACCCCTGTTCCCTTTGTTTAGGATTTAATCTATGGTGCATGGAAAAAGGTAAAAGGAGTCAGCATGCACCAAGAATATCTCCAGCCCGGTAGCCTCTCCCCACAGCAGAGCCCTTCCCGCTTCCCTGCGCGGTCCTATCAGTCGCCCATATGTCATTATTTTTAGTAACGTAACCCCTGGGTCTCTGGGATGTGCTGCGTAGACACAGTCTAAGGTAGCGGATGCAGGGAAGTTCTGGCAGATGAGGCAGGAGGGCGGTGGAAATCTCTCTCATCCGTGGTGAATCCCCTGAACATTGTAACATCACGTGTGTTGTGTACAAGTATATATGCAAACCAAAAAAAAGTTGATAAATCTTAATATTTTCCTGATGCAAGATCGAGCCAAATGGTGGAAAACAGAGGTGTCATATTCTGACCCCTCCAGCCGAGCAGGCAACCCTCGTGCTTGTATCGAGTGCATCAAAGCCGTGACAGGAAAAGGTGATTGTTAGATGTGAACTAGCTTTAAGGTAGGGAATAAGGAGTTGCAGTGGTCTCCCAGAGTGTCCCCTAAAGCCAGAGGTGGGGTGTGTGGCCCTTGCTACCCCCATGCTGGTGTGGGACTGGGGGTGGCAAAGCTTTGGGACACACCTGGGTTGCTGCAAAGCCCTGCTGTTGGTGGTAGAAAGGCAGGTTCCATTTGCCTTTGGTGTTCCTCAGCCTGGGATCCGTTCTTGGTGCTCCTTTGCCCTGGGAGCTGAGCTTTCACCGCTCCTCCTCTCCTTCGCAAAACCTAACCTAAACAAGCTGGCCCAAATGGCAACAAACCCTTTCGACGATCTCCAACTGCTGCATGTCCCCACACCGCAGGGCAATTCATCATTCGCCTCCACATTGTAACGTGATAAGGAATCAACAGAGGTTTCCTTCCAGTTTTGGGATTCCCGCTAAGTGGTGTCTCCATGGGTGGTTTCCCTCAATCCCCCAATTATCTCACTTCCTCTTATTGTCACAAAAGAGACGACTATCTGCCCTGTAATAAGCTCTCCGGCCCCTTTTGGCCTGCGTGGCTCTTGTGAAAGTGCAGGAGACTGGCAAAGCCAGCCCTTGTCTGTACGGCTGATGGCCCCTCATTATCTCTACGATGGCTTGAGTGGCACAAGCAGTTAAGGGCCTTTTATCAAAGCCGCCAAATACTTTAATCAAAGAGAAGCAGTGTCCTGTCCGATACCACCGGCTTCTTCCGTGAAGCTGTATGTCTCAGGAGCCTGAGTCTCTGCTTGCCTCCCTGTGCCTTTTTTCCCCTCCCCATGCATCTAGCAAATCGAAAACAGCCACCAGGGCTTAAAGAAATGAAGCACAAAGTTAATGGGAAACAGAGAGCCGACATAAGCTGCCAAGCAACTCTTTGCAAAGTGAAATTAATTTTAAAAAAAGAGTCACTAGAGATGAGCAATTCTGTTCAGATAAATGAGAACGTGATTCAAGGTTTCATCTCAAACCCGGACTGAGCACGACGCTTTCTTCTAGCACGGAGCAAGGATCTTTACTGAACTTGGGAAAATAACCTTACCTATAATATTCCTCTTTTTCTTCCTTTTCCAGCTTCTCCTTTCTAAGTGAAATATTAAGCTTTCCCTCACAGCTCTCCTGCTTTCCCGCATAAGCTTGAACAAGCCTCACCACCTAAGAAAACATGAAAGCAAGAGCGTGTTCACTCCCAATGCACCTCTGTCCATTTTCTGGACTGGAAGTATTATTGCTTTCATTGGATCACCAGCTCCTCAGACATTGACTCCTCCTCCGTCAGTTTAGGGTTTATCTCAAATGGATTATTTCCTTTTCTCAAGGCTGCGGTTATGGATAAGTGCTCGCAGGGGCAGAGGGCAATTCGGCTGGGTTTGAGACCAACTGGTGTCTGTATCTTCTGTAGCAAATACCACCACTGTTTTCCGAGATAGTCTCTCAGATATGGCTCCTTCCAGCTTTTGACATCTCATGATGTTTCTCTGTATCTTTTTTAATCAGGAGGTCAAGTCTTGGCTTAGGCTCAGTTAAGACTAGGTCTGTATTTGAGCAACTCAAAGGCACCTTATTCGACATCTACTTCCTTGGTGACCTGAGACAAAGATTGAGTTCTGTGGTTGACAGTGTTGTTCTTAGCTGTCAAGCCAAGATGGATTCACTCTGGAGATCTGATATGGAGTTACATTAGGGGAGAGCAGCAGGGCTGTGAGGGAATGTTATCTCTGAAGGCTCCTCTGTTTCAGGGAGCTGATGCTCCTCTGGGTGAGGAAGGAAGGGAGGACATGTCCCAGAGCCCCAAAGCTGGCAATTCCTGGTGCCTGGGTGGGAGCACAGGGTTGCAGCATTGGGAAGGATCCCAATGTGGTGCAATGGGGTTGCTGCTTCAGGCACCTTCTGAACATGCTGAAGGCTGGGGTACGGCAGTCCTTGAGGCGATAATAATCCTGTGCTGTATCCCAGCTCCACACTGAGATTGCTTGTGGCATTTCACAAAGAGACTGGTCTTAAGAGGATGGAATAACTCCAATCTTGTATCCTACTGAGGCGTGGCTTCAGTTCTTGATGTGGATTTTTAGGTTGCAACAAAGACCCGTTAGGGCTTTGCCTTTTTTCTGGTTGTTCTCCACCTCTCCCTCTCTCATTGTTATACTTGGAGAAGCCCAAAAGGACTTACCAGCAGGCAGCTTGCTTTCTGTCTTTCATTTTAGCCCCATGTCCCAATTAGGGCACTGGGGCTTGTTTTCCCTTGTGTTATCCTCCTCCCTCAGCCTTCCCGTGAACTAAAAAGCCATCCCTCTAAACCTCTGCTCCCTCCCAGCCTTACACAATCTCAACCACTTGGCAGATTTCTGGGATGCTTCTGCTGCTGAACAGGAGGCGACTGGAACAACCTCTCCCTGGGGAGGTTATAAAAGTTGTCATGTTGGCACTCTGAGGGAGAAGAGGGATGTGGCAGAATCCACTGGCTCCAACCAGCAAGGACCGTATCCTCTAGCCACCTAGGCTGGACACGACTCTGCCCGTGGGGAAGAATATATCTTTCATCTCCTTCTTGCTCTGCTGAGGTTGGTGGAGATAAAGCAATACCTTTCCCCCTTCTCCACAAGAACAGGCACTGTTAAGGTGGATGGATCTCTTCGTTGATTGAACTGATTTCTCCCTCATCGCACCCAGCGTTTCTTTCACTCAAAGAATCTGTAGGACAGAAGTCAGGTATGGGATGTCCTCTTGGAAGACATGCTGCTCGTCCTGCCTATGTTAGGAGATGCAATGAGTTGGCCAAGGCTTGAGCTATGCTGCAGCCAGAGGTGTTTGCAGCTTGGGTAGATACAGTGGAGCCCAGAGCAAGGTGGCTGCTGAGGCACTGAGGGTGAAGAGCCTGCCTGTATGGTGGGGAGATACTCAGGGGGCTGGTGTGCACCCAGCTTTTGCTGGGTGGACACATTGCTTATGGCGCTGTAGTTTCAGCAGCTTCATGGAAGCATCTGTCTCTCCCACCAGGATGTGCCTATGCAGGCAGTGCTGGCAGCTCACTGCCTCTGGAAGAGGTTCCAGCTTTGGGTGTTGGATTGTCTCTGCCCCACAACCCCTTCCGTCGTGCTCCCCTGCAATGCAACGCAGCCATACTGCAAACTGAGCAGCTGCTGGAATAACCAGCGTGTCTTCGGTTTCACGCCCTAGGCTGTACGTCTGCTTTGCCCTTTAGGGGGGCTCATTTTAGTCGAATCTGCCTTTTTCTGTTCTCCTTTGACAACCCTTGCTGGTTTTGCACACTGTGATGGCTATTCTGGCTCATGCTAGATTCATTCTAGAAACCAGGCTGGATAAAATGATAGTGTTCGTGATTCACCCATTGCATCTTCCTCACAAAATCAGGATGAACCTACTGTAATGCCCTGCAAGTGCGGGTGAGCTTTAAAAACTAAACCAGTGGGTGCTGTTCTTCATTGTCCTCTGTCCCAGGGAGCTGGCTGTCAGGAATTAGAAGGGAGCTCCCCTGACTTACACCAGGGGAAGAGGTGTGCCCAGCACACCCTGAAGCCCAGAGATTTTACATGTTTGCATTTCATTCTGGATGGCCCTAATCTTGGAATTGGGAAAATTCCATTTAAAAAGCCATTTGTGTGGTTTTTACAACCCAGCTGGAAGTAGTAAATACCGGAAATCTTGGAACTGCTTATGCTCTCACTCAAGCTCCTTCATTAGATAGATCATCAAATTCCTTGTGAGAGAGCCAGTTTCCACCCCATTCTGCAGGCTCCGTTTTCCTTGGATCCACTTTGGAGCAGCTTCTCCCAAACTCTGGCAGCTTCCCCTGCTTGGCAGAACCTTTTGCTTTTTGAGGTTTGCACAGTATCGAGGGGCTGGTCACAAAAGCTGATCACCACTCTTGGCGTCCATTCTTGGCTCCCAGGAGTGGAGGATGGTCAGCATCTCCCAGGATGGTAGCATCTCCCAGAGTTGCCCAGCACCTCCTAGGGCTCAGTGACAACAGGAAAAGGACAATGAAGTGCTATCAGGGAACCAACATCAAGAACCAAACACAGAGCAGACCAGACGGTTATCTTCTGTGTCCTGCTTACACTGATGCTGAGGAGGTGAGAGGACCTTCAGGATTATGGCCCTGGGACACACTGTCCAGGCTCCAGAGCAGGTGGAGAGGACTTCAGACTGCAGCCTTCAGCATTGCGTGAGAGCTCTGCTTGACTTGTCCTCCTCTTGCCAGTCTTTTACTTGAAGATGTCCCCTTCCCACCACACCATGGGGATGTGCTTCACCTGTGCTGGCTCTGGTCTCCCCAGGGAGTGGTGGGACAAAGCCAGATCAGACTAGAGAGCCTGGAGCAGTGTAAATTCATCAGCTGGCACCAGCTGAGGACCTCTGGACTGCATCCTGCCATTTGATGATGAAGATGGACCCTTCTCTTCCCTCTCCAGCATTTGAGGTTACACAGATGGGGAAAATCATCAGGAGGAGGGGCCAGAAGACAGGCAGAAGCCGTTAGGGTAGGCTGTAGTCCTTTGTTAGCCACTGCGTCCTCTTCTGAGATGGATGGGGACATCATAAAATCTGGTGTGATGGTGCCCTTTCCACAGATGACATCAGTGAGCCTGGCACAAGAGGCCAGTGAGAACTTATGGAAGAGATGGCACCTATCAGGATTTCACTGAAATGCTGGTGTTTTTTGTTTTTCTCTCTTCACCTGCAATGAATTCTGGAAGCGGATCCGTAACTGCGGCTCTGCCTGGCTGGACTGTGGCAGGCAGCGAAACGTCTGGGCTAAATGGAAAAATCAGCAACTTCAGGTTGTAAGTCAGGCGCGTTTTTGCACAACAGAAAAACAGTGTTTGACTGGTTTGTGTTGTATACTGAAAAAAAAATAAAATAAAGTCAACAGTCAAACCCCAAGCCAATGATTTTTGATGCCAGCAGAGTAATGCAAGTTTAATGCTGAAAACTTTATTAGCAGAACAATGCTTCGTTTTACAAGACATTGTTTTTCCACCCTAGTGTTCTTATTACTCAGTGGTGGGTTAGGGATCCCGAACTTTTAGGCTGTCTGTAAGAGTCCCGGCTGTTCTACCAGGTGTCTCCTGTGATAGCCCTGTGCTCAGGAGGGAGTGTAGACCTGTGCTTCCAGCTGTTGTCTTTTAGGGTGGACTGCATCCCCTCCACTGCTCCTATGGAAAACGAACCCGATCAGGTTTAAGGGGAGTGATGCACTTTTGCATTTATTGTTTCAACTGTTTCAAAGATGCAATTGCCTTGCTCGCTTATCCCATCCAACTTTCTGTCCCCGTTTAAGAGAAGGTGGAGGAGGAAGATAATGTGATTATCAGGGCTCTGCCTTGCTGGGACTAAGGAGCCGAGTTTTGCTCTTGTCAGGACGAAAGCATTGAAGCGGGACTGTGCTCGCCAGCTGAATTTATGGCCAGCTACTATTATAAAGTCAAAGGCCACCCAGGGGAAACTCCCCAGGGCGCCTACCTTGGTACCCAATGTTTTCTGGGGTTGGTAGTCTTCTCGGCCTGACCACAGCAGTTGTTCCAGCTGGACTTGGTGGTAGGCACCTGAGCGGGGGTGATGGGTTATTTTACAAGCAGGGTGGGTGCGGCTTCCCAGAGAAAGCACCTGGCTATTTATCGCAATGAAGGTATGAGCCTGCGCGTGTTTACAAGAAGCCAAAGGTGCCCGCGTTGCCCATCTGCACCTCCTGAAGGTGAGACGTGGGCGCCCACATTAGAGCAGCCCAGCAGCAACACCTCTGGTTTAGCAAGTGAGCAAGTGCTTCTTGGGGGGCAGATGCTTTTAATCCTCCTATTTTTTCTTTTTTTGTGGAAGTGTTGTTTTTTTTATCCTTTATATTTTGGGGGTGAAGAAAATTGCAGCTCAAAACATGTTGGTTGAGAAAATCTGCAAAGGGCCATTTCTTGCAGCATTCTTTCCAATTTTACCCATGTTGAAAGGGTGCATCTGAGAGGGCTTTAAGCAAAGCGGGGCGTTTTTCTGCCTGCACCAGGAATCTTGCTCTTGAAGCAACAGCAAAGTTAATCCGGGTCAGAACAAGCTCCCCTTCCCTTGCCTCGCTGTCCTTAAAATCTCTTGGTGAAGCGCTCATCCCTGGGAACTTTGCCATCCATTCCAGCAGAGCTGGATTTCATTTGATGACCCTGCGAATGAATAAATAAGTGCATATTCATTTATTCAGTTTGCTTACCCTAGAGATTTCACCTAAATTGTTTATCTCCTTCCCTCCGCTGGCCCGGGATGCTGCAGGAAACAAAGGGCTCTGCAAGCCGTGCCTTGTTTCGAGCTGTGAAAGTTACTTTTCTTTTTTGTTGTGCTTGGCTCCAGCGCACAACCCTGCCTGGATTTATGTGCCCGGCTCCCTTGGCACAGCTAAAGACCGGGGTTGTAAAACTCCAAATCTGATTCTCTCGACTGTGCCATCGCTGATGGTCTCCCAGGGGAATTTTTATTGTGATCTCCATTTTTGTCTCATTTATCGTGAAAGTGTATTGCTGTAAAGGCTTTTAGTTAACAGCATGGGCTCTGAGCCTCTCAGCTGGGAGCGGGGGCCTCTGTCCGGTGCGCTGTATCCGCAGGTAGATGTGGCTCCTCTGGTCGAAGCACTGGCAGCAGAAAGGACAGGAGGGGTGTGGGGGTGTGCATGGGTTATCACCAGGCAAACTCAGCCTCTGGATCCCCTCCAGCATCTTGTAGCCCTGCTTTTCCCCCCAGAGCTCCTAGCTAATCCCTTCCCAGCCCAGCAGACAGGGCCAAGTGCAAGACTTGGTTTCAGTAGGATCTATTCAGATTGATTCCAAGGAAGGGATCTGGATTTGCACTGACATAACCAAGAGAAGTGTCTGGATCAGCTCTGTGCAGGCTGTGTCCTTGGACAAGGATTGCGGAGCGGGAGGTTCAGCCGAGGGCATGGTATTGTTGTTTGCTACCAGGAGTTTTCTCTCCCAACAGATGAGGAATGTTCCACCACCGAGCATCCCTACAAGAAGCCCTACATGGAAACTTCTCCAGCAGAAGAGGATCCTTTCTACAGGTCCAGTTACCCCCAGCAGCAGGGACTGAACACTTCATACAGGACTGAATCAGCCCAGCGCCAAGCATGTATGTATGCCAGCTCCGCTCCCCCCACGGACCCTGTGCCCAGCCTGGAAGACATCAGCTGTAACACGTGGCCGAGTGTGCCATCCTACAGCAGTTGCACAGTGTCTGCCATGCAGCCGATGGACAGGTTACCCTACCAGCATTTCTCTGCCCACTTCACCTCGGGGCCGCTGATGCCCCGGCTCAGCAGCGTGGCCAACCATACCTCTCCCCAAATAGGAGATACCCATAGCATGTTTCAGCACCAAACCTCGGTTTCTCACCAACCCATCGTCCGGCAGTGTGGACCTCAAACCGGCATCCAGTCCCCCCCCAGCAGCTTACAGCCGGCAGAGTTCCTGTATTCCCACGGCGTGCCTCGAACCCTTTCCCCCCACCAGTACCACTCTGTCCACGGCGTGGGCATGGTGCCAGAGTGGAGCGAGAACAGCTAACGAGGCGGCCAGGGAAGCGCGAGAGCGTTAGCTGGGGGGGGGGGAGGGGGGAAAGGAAAAAAAAAAAAAGGGAAAAGGATAAAAGGAAAAAATACCCTGTCGATAATAAAAGCGAGAGTATTTTGCAAGACTGCTTTAACTGAATGTTCACCGATAGCACTCGAGAGGGATGGACACTGATTGAAACCACAGATGAAATAGTCATCGGCCTCGGTGTGACTGGCTCCCCCCCTCCCCTCCCCTTTTTCTTTTGTTTCAAAAGAAAAAATCAACAGATCGGCTCACTCTGCCCCCGCCACCGTCCCCACCCAGTTTGTGTTGCTGCCACCGCCAGCCCCGCGCCCTCGTCCCCCCCTGCCCTCCCGCTCTTTTTGTTCTCCAGGGGACACGAAACTCCTGCTGCCTTTCTCAACACAGCCAGAGTGCTTGAACGAAAACAACTAGGATGTTACTTCTTTTTTTTTTTTTTTTTTTATTAATATTATTGTTACTTTTCAACAGAAAGGGGTATTATGAACCCACAAATAAGAAAAGCAGGTACCTACCTCGCCCAGAGTGAAGCCGCTCCCTGCAGGGTGCCGTGTTTCCTTCCAAATGCCCCAAAACACGGCTCTGCAGGAACAAGCTCCGTAAACTCATCTCTTTTCCCACTTGCCTGTAATTCTCTCGCTCTTCCTTCCTTCCCATCTCCTAGTCTTTCCCGGTCCATCAGCTGTCTGGGACGGAAGCGCAGGGAACGTTTCAAACCTGGAAACATCCACAGTTTGTCTCCTGCCGAATTTTTACCAGCATGCGGAAAGCGAGGCTCTGAGCCAGCTGCGAGGGGGAGGAAAAGGGGGGGAGAGAGGATGCAGACGGTGAAAGGAAAAACACTGCTCATAAAAATGATGATGACGCTTGTTTGCGATCCCGGGCTTTCATTTTATTGTGCGTTCTTTTTATTCCTCCCAAAACAAAGCAAAAATAACAAGCAAAAAAAAAAGAAAAAGGGATACTGGCCTGGGGATGCGAAGTGAGATGTGAAGTAAAGGTGTTTAGAAGCAGAAAATGATCATGAGAGACTGGGAGCGGGGGAGGCAAGAAGAGAAGCAAAAGCAAATGTGCGTAAGTAAAGATGTCTACTGCAGAATTTTTCAGGTGTAAAATTTCCTGGTACTATTTATTTATACGTGGGAGTTCAAATAACTCATTGTACGCCACAAAGTCAGCAAACCGGCTGATTTAAAGGGGTTGAAGTTTTTTATTGAAATGGAAGTTTGCTTTCTTTTCTTCTTATTTTTTTTTCCTCTCTCCAAGCTGTGCACACTCTATATAATTTACATATATTTTTAATTAAAAGTAATTCTAATTAATGAAAGAGGTATACCCACATGTCAGCAGCTGAGAATGGGGGTGAGAATGCGTGGGAATGCCGGCATGTGCGTGGGAGGGATTATGGACAGGTCGCCAAAGCCATGTAGCTAAAGAGAAAAAAAATCATCCCTACCCAGCTATGCTTTCCCATCCTTGTGTGCCAATGTATGTCTAATAAATACCGCGTGCTCTCAACGGCAAGGGACCTGCCCGCTGTTTTAAAAGGGTTTTCTTTTTGGTTTTAGGGTGGGGTTTTTTTGGTTCTTTCTGCTCGATGTCCCTAAGTTTGGTTTTTACTGATTTCTGGGGTACCACAGGAGGTACAGCGTCCCAAGGGGGAAAGCTCTTAGGCAGCAATGGGCTGAGCTTGAGACTGTGGTGTCTGGGACTGCGTGTTTCTCTGCGACAGAATCATTTGGGTCCCCCAGGTCCTTCCCACCCAAGCCGTCCCCAAGGGGGATGCTCTTTTGGGGTCACTTTTCTGTTGAGGCAGATTTAGAAGCGACCTTGGGAATCCAGCTTGGGTGCTGGGGTGGCACGAGGAAGCCCTCGTGGAGGTGGAGCTGCCCTCCATTCCCATGCAGATGGAGTTGGTGGGGGATGCCTGGCCCAGGGGAGGTGTGGGGCCGTGTCCCAGACTCAGTGAAGGAGGGGAGGATGCTGGATATTTCACGACTTGGAAACAAGATGGGAAAATCAGCTCTGAAGAAATGAAGATATTGATCTGAGAAGCCCAGCAGAAAGGTTTCCTCCATGTGGCTGGTGAGCCATGGCCACCCCAGGAAGCAGCATGGCCAGGTCCTGAGAACAAACCAAGGAGGTGTCCCCAGCTCATACAGCTGCAGCAGTGGCACTGCCAATGTGTGGCCAGCAGCCTTGGTGGCCTCCTGTGCTCCAGAGATCTAGGGACACCTTGCAAAGGGGCAGAAAGTGAGTAGGATTAGCAGAGCCCTTTCACAGGCAATGCTCCCACCCAGGTGTCCCCTGGGGATGGTGTCTGCTGGGGCTATCCCGGCCCTGGCTACAGCGCAGCTTCCTTCCTTCATCTGTCTCTGGCTTGCAAGAACTGAGTTTCATAAATCTTGGGTTAGACACAGTCAAAATGCGATGCTGTGCTGGCTTGGGAGCTCGCTCCGGGTATCGGCCAGATTTGCAGGCAGAAGGAGATGTAGGCATCATGTAACCCTTCTGTGGGCATGGCTGGGACCTCAGGTTATAGGCAAAGCTGCGCGGGGCCACCCCCAGGGAGTCACTCAAATGTTGCATTGCTCAGTAAATGACATGTTGTTCCTCCAGAACATCCACTTGTCTAAGATTAATGACTGAGTAAATTGCATTTTGAGTTAAGGAATAAAAAATTACACTGTATTTAGCTGTCAATTACACTGTGCTTTTGAGGCTTCGTTATCCCACCGCTAATCATGTAATCATCTTATCACTATATGGTAATTTACATGTAATTAAATGGCCAGTGGTTGCTCTGTAAGTAAAGAGGTCTTACCAGAAACATGTGCCATGCATCTCAAAAGAGTATTAAGGAAACTAAACCCACATGGTAAATTATTTCTCAAGCTTTGGAAGGAAAGCCTCAATCTTTCATAGAATCGTTTAGGTTGGAAAAGACCTTTAAGATCATCAAGTCCAACCATCACTTCCAAGTCCAATGGCCCTAAGCACCACATCTACACATCTGTTAAATACCCCCAGGGATGGGGCCTCGCCCCCTTCCATGGGCAGCCCCTTCCAGTGCTTGACAGCCCTTTCGTGAAGAAATAGGCAGTTGTAGGGAGCGATGAGGGTTCCCCTCAGCCTCCTCTGCTCCAGGCTGAACACCCCCAGCTCCCCCAGCCGCTCCCCAGCAGCCTGGGGCTCCAGACCCCTCACCAGCTCCGTTGCCCTTCTCTGGACACGCTCCAACAACTCCAGGTCCTTCTGGGAGTGAGGGGCCCAACCCTGACCCCAGCATTTGAGGAGCGGCCTCACCAGTGCCCAGCACAGGGGCACGGTCACTGCCCTGCTCTTGCTGGCCACATCATTCCTGATATATGCCAGGCTGCTGTTGGCCGTCTTGGCCACCTGGGCACACTGCTGGCTCATATTCAACTGGCTGTTGACCAACACCCCCAGGTCCCTTTCCACCAGGCAGCTTTCCAGCCCCTCTTCCTCACGCCTGTAGCATTTCAAGGGGTTGTTGTGACCCAAGTGCAGGACCTGGCACTTGGCCTTGTTGAACCTCATACAACTGGCCTCGGCCGATGGATCCAGCCTGGTCAGATCCCTCTGTAGAACCTCCCTACCCTCCAACAGATCAAAGACTCCCGCCCAGCTTGGTGTTGCCTGCAAACTTACTGAGGGTGCACCCGATCCCCTTGTCCAGATCATTGATAAAGATGTTAAACAGAACTGGCCCCAGTACTGAGCCCTGGGGAACACCACTTGTGACCAGCCACCAACTGGATTTAACTCCATTCACCACAACTCTTTGGGCCCAGCCATCCAGCCAGTATTTTACCCAGTGAAGAGTATGCCTGTCCAAACCACATACAGCCAGTTTCTCCAGGAGAATGCTGCGGGAGACAGTGCCAAAGGCTTTACTAAAATCCAGTTAGGCGACATCCACAGCCATCCCTCATCCACTAAGCGGTCACCTTGTAATAGAAGATCGGGTTGGTCAAGCAGGATGTGTCTTTCACAAATCCATGCTGACTGTGCCTGATCACCTGGTTGTCCTGTACGTGCCACATG
Source organism: Egretta garzetta (assembly GCF_000687185.1). NCBI lineage: Eukaryota > Metazoa > Chordata > Aves > Pelecaniformes > Ardeidae > Egretta > Egretta garzetta. The sequence goes on along the minus strand of NW_009260350.1, from coordinate 1,730,307 downwards.
GTGGCACTCAGGATGATCTTCTCCATAACATTCCCCAGCACCGAGGTCAGACTGACAGGCCTGTAGTTCCTTGCATCCTTCTTCCAGCCCTTCTTGTAGATGGGCATCACATTTACTAACTTCCAGTCAACTGGGACTTCCCCAGTCAGCCAGGACTGCTGATAAGTGATTGAAAGTGCCTTGGTGAGCACTTTCATCAGCTCCCTCAGTACCCTTGGGTGGATCCCATCCAGCCCCATAGACTTGTATGTGTCTAAGTGGTGTAGCAGGTTGCTAACCATTTCCCCTTGGATTATGTGGGCTTCGTTTGTCTCCCTGTCCCTGTCTTCCAGCTCAGGGGGCTGTGTACCTGGAGAACAACTGATCTTGCTATTAAAGACTGAGGCAAAGAAGGTATTAAGTACCTCAGCCTTTTCCTCATATTTCATCACTATGTTTCCCCCCCCAACCAATTAAGGACAGAGATTCTCCTTAGCCCTCCTTCTGTTGCTAACGTAATTACAGAAACATTTTGTATTGTCTTTAGACTTTCAACTTGACTAGTTGCCTCTGATCCCTTCACATTATTTTTTTGTCTCTTTGGAGAAATGTTGAGGATCTTTGGTGGAGTCTGCAATGCTGCGATGGGCTCTGATTGCTGGGTTTTGGCTGCTGAAAAGCCAGGTAGCCCCTGAGGACGCAGCCTTGTGGAGCCACGTTGGCGTGAGGAGCAAGGAAGCCATCGGTGGCTGGAGGATGGACCTGTCACACCAACAAAATGATGGGATGAAAGGAAAGGTGGGTAGGAGGATGCGATACAGGCTTCTCCTCCTCCTCTTGAAGCGTTTGTTACTGGCTACTGCTGCAATATGGCATTTCTGGGCTTTATCCGTGATGGAGCCCAGGTGTGCCATACGAGCACCGCCTGCTCTTCCGTTTGAATAAGACTGTGAGGCGTCAGATGTGAAAGAAAAAGGTGACTTGTTCAAAGGCCCGTGGTGACTCCCAGCCTGGATGTGAACATGCCTGGTCTATGTTGAGCCTTGAGAAACATCTCGTACTTCTTCCCAACTGGTCCAAAAGAATACTGGGAACTGTCGGGGTGTTCTCTCCATTTGATTGTGATTTTATGTTACAAAGAGTCTGAAGTGATTTCCTTCATTTCTCTTACGGACTTATTCCTTAGCAGTGTATGATAATGATGATGACAATAATAAGCAAAAACCCAAACAAAATTAGGGAAAAATTATATAGGGGTTACTGTCACTGAAAGAATTGAACAAAAGAGGTTGCAAAATTCACCCTCTTCAAAGCTAAACTGGCAATTCATCCATAAGAGGCCTTGAAACATGAGGAAAACCATCCCAGCGTGGTACAAAGGACTGACCATGGCCACCACCAGCCTTTCTCTTCTTGCCTACAAATCCCAGGAGCCATAAAACAATCCTCAGCAGTGCCTGGTGGCTTCCCAGCACCCCAGGCACCACTGTGGGTGCTGGGGGGGCCATGTGGGGCTGGACCTGGGGTGCTTCTACCATGGGCCTGGGGACAGGGTTGCTGGAAGAGTTCTGGGGAGCTGGACTCACCAGTCCCACTTCCTGGGAAGTGAACTGGGGGGTGAACCATGTCCCCGGGCAAAGATGGAGCTTGGGCACCGAGGGGAGCCCTGGAAAGCTGGAGGAGGAGGAGGGCTGGTGTGGTGGGTGGAGAATGCAATGGTAGCCCACCATCCACCTCATGGGCAGGGGATCTTCCTCACCACAAACTTCTTGCTTTTGGTGACAGCCTTGGAGCAAGCTCACTGCTCTGTCAGCGTGGAAAGTAGCCATGAAACATCGCCAGGCAGAAGAAAAACAGGTCTTTATATATGATCCATAATAAATAAGTGCAGGCTGAGCAATTCCTTCGAGCGGAGAAGGGGAGAAAGAAACCCAACCTCTGCTAAAAACATCTTTTAAAGAGCGAAGATGAATTCCCAGGCTGTGGTCGCGATGCTGTTTTTTCAGCTGCCTTCCTGGGCTAAAATATGCCCTGCAGTTACCATGGCTTGTACCTGGGGCGGCTGCAGATGCCCTGAGCAGGCACACAGAGAGCTCTTTGTTTGCCCCTATCACCTTCCCTCTGCACTTCTCGTTTCATCGGCCAGGATGCTGTGTGGTTTTGGGAGGTGGCTTTTCCCTGTTGTGGTACCTGCTGGGATCAGCACCTCCCTAACCTGTACTAGTGAGGTTGGTTTTTCCAAGGATGCTTGAGAGGAGCAGGGTCAGCTCTGTGCTGCTCCCAGGGCAGGGCTGTCCTCCCTCCCCACTTCCCAGGGCTGAAAACTGCCTTTGCGCCTTGAGGGCTGTGGGGAAAAATATCCCAAAGCCTCAGGATTCTTGCTCATAAATCCAGCCCACAATATCATACATTTTATGGTGCTGCCAACTCTGACAATTTTATGATGAGTCTCATGCGATTTGCAAAAGTATATATATATTTTTTTTTCTTTTAAAGTTTCCAGTTCCTGGAGTCCTGTGATTATATGAGACTCTCAAGGGATTCCGAGTCTTTTCCCCCTGCCCTGTTTTTTTTCCTTTGTTGGGTTTTAGGATATATAATAAAGTTGGAAATTTCACTGGAGAGAAAAGTGAGGCAGAGAAAAGAACGGACTTGTCTGGAGGTGGGACCAGAACTCATCACCAGACAAAAAATATTTTGCTTTTTTTTTTTTTCCTTGACTTCTCTCTGGAAAAGTGAATGTCTTTGCTGCTTTTTTTTGAGTAATAAAAATTTCAGAGTTTTAAGTGAATGGAAAATGTTCAGAAAGTGGCTTGAATAAATTCCCACCCCCAAAAAGGAGAAATATTTTGTTTACATTTAGAAGATTTTACTCTCTTGACATTTCAAAGGAAATTTCTCAACCTGAAGTCACTTCAGAGTGAAATACTGACGCGTTTCCCTTGGAACCCACCAAACCCGGTGGCTCCGATGGCTTCTGCTTCCTTTGCTTGGTTGAAATAAATCTTGCAGCCTCAGCGGCCAGTTCTGACTGTGCTTTGCTGAGGGTTTTCCAGGCTTTACCCTGTACCTGGGAGGACTCGGCCACAACAAAACATAGTTAAAAGTCAGCAAGTGTCTGCTACGGTTCCCCTATGAGATAAATAAATGTATTTAAGCGTGATGGCTCCAACTGTGGATCCGAAGGGCTGGTGGTGGGGAAATGTTAACTGTTGGAGCATCTGTGCTGCTGGCATCGCCCCTCTCCTGGGAATCCCTGGGCTATGCCCATTGCTGCCCATCAGCAGCAGGAGAGTCCTGTGGGGTCTGCAGCTGCCCTGAATTAGGTGGCAGCAGCTGGAGACACTTCCCAAGGCTTCCCACCAGCACAATTTCCACCTGGATGAGCCCTCTCACCACAGGGATAAAAGGCAGAGACAGGAGCAGGGCTGGGCTTTGCCAGGGAGATTTTGCATTGGCAGCATCTAGGGGTGCCATCAGCTCGGCAGCACTGCTGATAGGAGCATGTTTAAGCACAAGTAAGTGAAAGATGGGGATGTGATGAGGAGGTGGAACCTGGCCCTTATGAATGGGTTTCTGTGCACCCTGCTCAGTGCTCTTACTCTAGGCATGTTATGTGCTACAAGTCGGGGGGGGGGAGGGGGCTGTTTGGCCCCTACTTAAGACCTAACAAGTGAATTGTAATCTGCCTCAAGGCAAAGAATGTTGCTTGAATTATGAACAGAAAGCACAGCCCTAAGCTGGAGGGGAAAAGGGGCAGAAACCTGCTGCAGTGCATAGTGAGTTCTTTAATGGCAAGGGACAGAAGGCTCTGGTGGTTCTGATGTCCATAACTGCTGGTGTTGAGATGTTTTTGTTGCATAAGGCCAAACAAGTGTGTTGTTATTTTTATTATCATGATGATAGTAGTATACTCCTGCTCTTCCTCTACTCTGTGTGATCCAGCATGTGGAGAAGGCCGTTACTGATGTGTGTCTGGATCCCTGTCAGGCTTTGTGCTGTTGTGATATCCCCACTGGTAGCTCCAGGAATCCCAAAGTCATCAGTGTCTCACTTCAGCTTTTACATGAACCCGGGCTGTGATGAATCAGAAATGTGCCTGTTGTCCCCAGGGGTTTTTAGGGGAATGTTCTCATTGAAAGGTAACGAGGCAGTCACAAGGGAGCACTGGGCCTCATCTGGATTTCTAATACATCCTTTATGATCGTGTCCCTGGACCTGTTTGCTATGTTTCTGCTCATACAGCTTAGGGTGCAGCTGATCTTTGCTGCAAGGCAAACTCATTGTTCACCAGGACCCCCAGGTCCTGTTCTGCAAAGCTGCTTTCTAGCCCCAGCCTGTCCCACGGTATGGGATTGCCCAAGCCAGAGGCAGGGCTTTGCCTTTGAACTTCAGGAGGTTCCTGCCATCTCACTTCACCAGGGATCCACTGGGGATCCCTCTGAGCAGCAGCTCTGACTTCCAGTGTATTGGCTGCTCCCTCACTTTGGTATCATCTGTGAGCTTGATGAGTGTGCTCTGTCCCATCATCCTGGTCATTAATATATTGAGACATTAAAGAGCACTGGTGCCAATAATGACCCTCAGGGATGCTGGTAGTAGCCAAGTTGGACTTTTTGCTGTTAATGACCACCTTTTTGCGCTTGATGGTCCAGCTAATTTTTCACCCTCCTTGTTGTCTATTTATCCAGTCCATACCTTGTCAGTTTGGACTTGGAGAACACTATAGGAGGCTGTCAAAGGCAGTTGCAGGTCCTGATGTTCCTCAGAAAGTTAGGCTGGGGTCCCCCCCAACATTTTCCATCTCAAGACCACTGTAAACCTGAGGATGTCTGCATGCACTTTCTTCATCAGAGCTTCTAATTAGAAATGCTGTGGCCCACTAAAACACAGGATGGTTTTTGTGTGGCACATAGCTGGGGAAAGCAAGCCTAGCTGAAGCCTGGTTGAAAAGCTAGCTTAGTATGATGTATTTGCTGCTGTTCAAGTAGTGTTGGCCTGAGCCTGGCATTTGGCATGTCTGGGCAGGGAAGGAGAGGTAATTCCAGACTTGGAGAGCTTTTAATTTAAGGCAGAGGGTCAACGGACCGTGGATGGTCCATGATGCTGTAAGCAGTCGGGAGCTGGTCAGCAAGCTATGAGAGCGTGTGCCTGTACATGGAGACTTTGACAGCCTTGCTGAGTGACAGGCACCAGTATTCCTGTTGGGTCGATGCCAGTCAAGGTGGTGATGACAAACCCAGCTTGGCGGTGACTGCAGCACTTGCCTGCATGGGGAGCAAACAATAAAACCCTGTTTTGGTTCATTTCCCAGTGTCCTACACTGAGGTTGTGCATTGGAATGGGCTGCCCAGGAAAGTGATTGGGTCCCTGTCCCTGGAGGTATTTAAAAGCCAGGTAGATGAGGTGCTTAGGGACAGGGTTTAGTGGTGGGATAGCAGGGTTAGGGTAACGGTTGGGCTTGATCTTAAAGGGCTTTTCCAACCTAAATGACTTTATGCAGCCAGGGTCATGGGCCACAGATGACGCAACTTTGCATTGCTGGGTGACCTTCGAAGCATCCAAAAACACTTTGCAAAGGAAATTAAATACCACTATTGGACCAATGTGGATGACTGGGGGCGTTCTGGGTGTATTTAACCAGCACCAAAACACTGCTTAGGCTTGAATGACTTCATTTGCTTAGCTTACAAAGAAATAATTGTACTTTCCCCTCCATTTTTAAACAAATCACCTGAAACAAAGCATGTTTCTATGTAAAGCATCTCCCAGAATAGGAAACATCAAAGCTGCTTAAGTGTTGACATAAAACATTGCTGCTGGGATAGGAGGTGAGGGTAGTTTTTGTAGTCATTGCTGAATCCTTCTAAGACAGTTTGATCTAATAATCTTTTCCTTTTTTTTGTGGAAAAAAGAATTCTCACCTTGTGCCACCCCACCATCCCAAAATGTTGCTCAGCTCTAACCAGTGTTCAAAATAAAAACGAAATGTGACCAAGTCAGGGCTACAAACCGAAAGGGCCACCTCATTCCCAGCTGTGCTGTAGCATGAAAAAACAGAATTCTAAAGGCTTAAAATGTTTTCCTAATGTCTGTCTTGCAGGCATCATGGTTCAGTTTATGCTGACACTTGAAGACTTGCCTGTGAGGAAGTGAGCTCTTGGTCTGGGCAGGATTATCACTGTCACAGGGTATGGCTGATCCTTCCGGGGGTTATTTTCATGTTGGTTTGCTTAGATTTTCCTTGTATTTACAGAGCTGTTAATAAAGCACAGGAAAGCTGTGTGTGATGTCTCCTTTCTCATCTGGTTGGGGCAGCTTTTAGGACAACTTTAACAACTTGATCAGTTATTGATGGATGGGGTGAGAACGCTCTCGGTTCATTAGCTGGGTCCAGCCTGTAGTGCTGTCTCCTGTTCCTGCGGGTTGGCTGGGAGCTGCTGCTCTTTCCAGGAAGACTGAGGTCCCAGGGCAGGAGAGGTGGCCCTATGGCTGAGAGGTGCAGCAGCTGAGATGTAATGGTTGCTATATATAACCTAAATTAGGACTTAATCTGAAGCCAGATCTGGAGGCTCTGTGAGCTAGGAAAAGTTTAACAGGTACTATCTAAAGAGTGAAATAGCTTGAAAAACTCTTTGAGCTCAGTGTCTTCTTACTGAGGACCCTCAACAACATTCAACCTGAAACTTTTAATTCTGCCTTTTTGTTGGAGGTGGTTGAATTTGGCTCATGAAGGTGAAAAGCTCCCATGAGACAACTGCAGTGATTTGAATAGGCTTGTTTCTTGAGGAAATTAAGCTACAACAGATTCTCTGGACCATCTAGCCCTTAACCAAAAGGTTTTCTCCATCAGTCTTGCCTGCAGCAGGGCTGCTAATGAGATTCCAGTAGGGATGTTCCTGTAGACAGGTTACATATGTGCCCGTGCAGGGTTAGGCTGGGGAAAAAGGTCTTGTGGGTTTTTCTTTTTGAGCTTGAACCACCCTGATAAAGTCCGGTGGAGTGGAACTGTATTAATTGAATCCTGTGCTGTTGGGCGCCTGTCCTCCTGCAGGGCAGATGAGTGGGATAACTGGGGGGGGATAAATTATTTGTACATTAACGATAATATAAAGTGCAGCTATGGTCCAGACCTGGCTTGTGCAACTCATTAATGGCACTGCTTGGGATTCAGTTAAGGACATGATACTTGCCTGGAGAAGAGGGACTAAATGAGCGGATAAAAAGAATAAAGTGGCAAAACCAGGAAACTCCCCCCCCACTCCAGACTCTAGTGCAAGATAAGTGAACGCTGCTTTGTTCTCACCCTTTGGAGTGACCCCAGCAGCCAGCGGGGAGATGCTCCCCTGTGTCTCAACCCTTCCAAAGTGCTTAGTGCTGCTGTTCGTGGCAAGCAAGCAGCTTCTTGGTGACACAACCCTGAGCTGTCCTCTGCTCCCATTGCTCCTACGAGTGCTGAAGGGCCTCTTCATTAGTGTCATTGATGACCATGACCTTTCTGTTTGGTCTCTGCTGGAGTTCATGGTGCTCCCCCATGCTGGGGAGGAATCGGGCTGGGAGACCTGGCAGTGCTTCCCTTCCATCTGCCACCGGGCTTTAGGTGGGATAGAAAAATCTTCAGGCTACCTGCCTCCATTTCTTGAAGCGAAGGAGATGAGGGGGAAATGGAGGAAAACCCCTTACATCGCTGTAATTTTTGAGACATAAAAGCTTTTCTTTGAGAGTAAATCCTTTTTTCTTTTTTTTTACTCCTTGTGGCATTAGGGCTCAAAAAATTCCTTGGAAAATAATTTGTCAAGGCCCTGACTGATCAAAGACGTATATAAAAGGACGGTTTTTTTTAAAGGGGAAAAAATCCCCCTCCGAGCTCAGAATGAATTGGCAATTCATTTACCAACTGTCAGATAAAGTAGCTCAATCCCTATCACGTCTTTAGCTGGAGCTGTGGCCAGAAGGAAGCAATTCTCGGCCCACTGTGCGTACATGTTTGGGGTATGTTAGTGATTAGGGTATTCCTGCCTGGGGGATGCAGAAAGATATGACTCAGATTCGCAAAAGAGCCATAAATCTCCCTCCTTTTATTCAAAATGTGTGTTTTATAGCCATTTCCTGGCCAATTTCTGCCTTGAATAAATATGTAACATATCTGTGTGTGTATAGTTTTTTTAGGTCCAAGCGTTGGGCTCCCTCTCAAGAGTGAACTGTCTGCTCAGGAAAAGTTTCAGCGTGGTTCTCTGCTGTTCTTTCATTCCCAGAAAAATCCCCTGTTGAGCCTTAATGGGCTGAACGTTGTCCTGGTGGCACCTGTTCCTGTTCTTGTTCATCTGTGGTGGTGGTGGTGACCTGGAAACGGATCGGCTGGGAGATATGATTCAAATGTCCCCAAAAGGGTCATCCAGGTCCCAAGGTAGGATCAGCCAGACTGAAAACTGGGATTTTTGGTCCAAAGGCTCAGGCAGGATTTTCGTAATCCCAACCATGAGCCAGGCCTCCCACATCACTGGATTTGTATGTCAGCAGCAAGTGAAGCTCAAAAGCTCAGTAGATGCTCCACGTACATCCATGACTGGGCTGATAGAGCTGGGCTTGCTGCGGTGTTAGAGCCCACTTGTCTCTGCAGCTGAAATCATGTCTAGTTCCCAAGTTGTAGGTGACAATACACCTCCAGCCCATGGCACCTGTGGAACTGCCTTTCCCCATCTCGGGAACAACATCATTCATGTAGCTTTCCCTTCCTTAGCCTCCTACCCCACAACCCTTCCACCCAGCTTGTTGTCTCCCAGTTTACTGCTCCCGCAGCCTCTTTTCCACCCCTTTTTCCTGAGTGTCAACATTGCTTGGGTGATATAGAAAGAACAACATAGATCAGAAGGAAAAGGCAGGAGGAGATGGACAGTAAGGCAGGAGGAAGCAAAGGCGGGGAAATTTCTCTGTTCTTAGGTCCCCGTCATAGGGTGCACAAATAGAAATGCCCAGTACGTTTTAATAGTGTTACCATTTTGGCTGTAATTCTTCATTGAGATAAGATGAAGTGGCTGAGAAATGATTACCAGGAGGAGGCTGAATCATTTGCTCTTCCCTGTGTTTAGCCAGAGGATGAATCCCAGAAAGAAGGAAGAACAAGGACAGCAGCTCTGCTCTTGGAGATCAGTATCATGAAGTTTTCCATCAGTGTCCTGCTCTTCCAAGTCATGCAGAAGGCTGATTCTCCTCAGTAAAACAACAGGAAAACCCATCCTCTTTGCAAGGAAAGCAGTAAAAGTTTGGGGTCTGGCATTGCTGGTACTTTATTTTTAGCTCTTCCTTCTAATCCTTTAAGCTCGTAGTTCCTTTCTGTTTCCTTTTCCCCTAAACCAGGAGCTGCAATCATTTGGCCCTGGTTCAAAGTCTCAAAGCCAACGGCAAACCTCCCAGATCCCATGCCAGAGAAGTCTGGTAGGGGCCTAAGGTTTATCTCCTAGAAGGCTTGATCTGAAAGCTGCTGAAGTTGGTGGGAATCTTACCACTAACCCCGAGGAGTGGTTTTTTTTTTCTGTGCCCTTAAATGTACCCTATGTATCTGGTCAGCAATGTATCCTGAGTGTACTTGTGATTTAAAAATAACCTGTGTGGCTGCAAGAAGTAGTCTCCAAAAGTTTCCTAAACTTTGGTCCAAGATTAGAATTGATCTCCTATACAAAAACAATGTGATACCTTAAAGGATAAACCAAGAAAGCCATAGCAGAGCAATGACCAAGGGATCACAGGAATTTCCTCTAAAGGTAGATGGCAGAGGGCAAAATCATTCCTTGGAGTGAAATGTGCGTGTGGCTTTGGATGCTCTTCAGGGGAAAGGCACTGCCAGGCTGCCCTTTCTCTGCTGCTCTTTGCTGCTTCTCAGTAACCTCTTCTGGATGAACATGGGCTTCTCCTTGCAGGTTTAGACCCTTCCCAACATGTGAATAGTCCTGTGACTCCTGGTGCTGGGAGACCTTTATTCCCTTGAGTTACCTCTTTACTATTGCTACTTCCTCCGCAGCAGGCACTACTCTTACTGGTGTCATTTATTTGCAGAGGAAATGACTTCTGGGGACCTCCCAACTGCTGGGGTTGGGGATTCTGTACTTGGGGGGACAGTTTGATTTGAAATCAAGAAAGAGCAGATCTGAAACCCTCCAGACAAATATCTTTCTGCTCTGGCGGCAGCTTTTAGCTTCATTTCTTTTTTTTCTTTCCCCCCCATGGTATCTCCATTTAAGGCCCACTCATGTAAACATTTATAAGCACATGATGGTTTTAACAATGATTCATCCTATTAAAGTCAAAGTGCCTACTCACAGGATAGTTTCCAGAACTAGGCAATAGATATAAAAAGGGCAGGGACCATGACTTTTCTGTGCTATCTCAAGTGGCTAACACTTTAGGCACAACAGGCTCAATTTCAGAAGAGCTGCTCTCTGTTGACTGTATATTAAAGCTGCTTAGAAATACAATTTTTTTCTCCCCTCTATGAAATCCTTTTTGTTCAAACATCCCGAATAGGCTCAGGTTGTTGGGGCAAGGTTTTCAGGCAGCTCCAGTGATGGTTCAGAGCAGATGAAAATGGTTCTGGGAGGAGAGTGGGATGCAACTTTCTGTGCACAGCAAGCCTTTATTATCAGCCAGGAAAAAAAAAAAATCAAGTTGAGACTTGCCAACTTTTTTTTTTGACCCAAGGAGAGGGCGTCAGGGCAGTAACAGAGATGCACCACTTTGAAAACCTTTTTTTCCCCTGACTTGTGGCACTTGTGTTTTACCGGGCCCCAAAATGCAGCTGGTGGAAGGGCTGTGGAGGGTCGCATCTGGTCCCCAGCTCAGCACAGGCGTTTGGGAAGCCGCTCGCGTGCGCGTCGGAAGCAGCAGCCAACAG
>NW_009260350.1:1702148-1718202 GCF_000687185.1 Egretta garzetta | reverse complement strand
GTCGGAAGCAGCAGCCAACAGTGGCGGCGGCTCCCAGCTCTGTGTGGGGATGACATGATGCCCTGGAGAAGGCACTTAGCTCTCCAGGCTACGTTCAAGCACTTCAAATACCACCGTGAAGTGGCCTGTGTACCCGGAGCGGCTCTGTGCCCCCGATCTGGGAACCCCCGTTCTGGCTGGGAGAGGCAGGTTAGATTAGCTCTGTACTGCTGTGGACACACCAACAGCGATGTCCCTACCTGGTGGTGTCACGCAGCACGTCCCAACACCGCAAGGGTTCTCCAGGAGCCTGATGGGAGGTGGGGAAAAGCCAGGCAGGATGGAGAAGTGACAGCCCTGAACTATGCCTTTGCTCCCGTTCGTGAAAGGCTATCAAAATTATCTCTGGAATGAGGCTCTTTTGATGCCTCCCTGTGCATTTAGGCAGTGAACCCCAGAGGAATTTCAGGGGACGTCTATGTGGTCTTTTGCAAGCAGACGTGACCTTCTCTGCCCATACCCTCAGCTGGCTGGATGTCAGCCAGCTCTGCACTGGAAGGCATGTCGCTCTGTCAGTATGGTGCTAAGCCTGAGCTATTACCAAAAATAGGAATTAAATACATTCAATGGCTTTTTAAATTATTATTTTTTTTTTCAAAATGAAAAGTAGTAGGGGTTTCATTAGCAAATAGTATGGTTTTCATGCAAGACTTAGATGAAAGCCAAAAAAAAAAAAAAGTTGTCCAAAACTGAAGCTATGGCAAAATTCATCTTTTTCATTACAAGATGATTCAATGCAGAGAAATGTTTAGCTTTTAAAATGATTTATCAACTGTCTTCAAATATATCAGGCAATTTAAATTAAAAATTATCATTCTGTTGAAAAATTACATTTTCTTTTGGAAAAAAAGATGTTTCAAGAGAAAAAGCTTTCTCTGGGTACCAGAGAAGGGCTCCTGGAGATATGTAGCTTCGTGCTGTGGTAATAGGGAAAAGGAATGAAGCGGGCTGTTTATATATATGTGTGTATATATGGTATTTGTAAGGTGTCTATAAAATATTTTAAATCTGCTTGATTGGTAGGCAACCAACCACTGAGGTAGAGGTGCCAATGTAATATCTTTGTGGGAGTTACAACCTCATCAGACGTTCGAAGATGGTATCCACGGTCCATTGAGACTTCTGCAAAAAGAAAAGTGGTAGCAGGATGCTACCGGGGAAAAAACACAAAAGCCAAAGACCCCGAGCATGGCCAGGCAGTCACTTTAGGGGGAAAAAAATAAAATCAGAGTTGCCAGGAAAAGCCTCAAGATGATCGTGGTAAGGTTGAGTGAGGGAACACCTGGGGAAGATTGATTAAGAGACAGCCAATGTGTGTGTGTGATTTATGAGGAGTGGTCCTGGCTTTAGTAGGAGTTCTTTGGAGATATTGCTGCTATGGTGCAGGACAAAAAAACTTCTGGATGCAATACAGTTACTGGGTTGTCAAACATCACTTGATAAGGTTCCACAAGTGAGATTATTAGCTTAGCAAGGGAGAAACAGAATATGAGGCCAAATAAGCTGTGGGGCAGAAACTTTCTTCAAGAAACTGTAATTCTCTCTCCACGTCCTGCTCAATGTGTGTGTCTGTGTGTGTATATAGCCCCCCATCTGTCTGCCTGTCCATCCTGCTATTTTCTCAGCTAACATCAGTCACTTCTGCTCCTCCTTCCTGGCAGCTGGGAGCAATTCAGTGTGGTGGAGGGATGACTGCTTCAGCTGGGAGGATATTATTTTAGGGACTCCAAGGATGCCCTTTTGGACTTGAGTTTTCTTGTGCAAGGAGAGGGGCTGCTCTCCTCTGTGTTGGCTGATAGAGCTGAAATCAGGGGGATGGTGTTTTGAGATGCAGCAACTGGTGAGTAGCCCTTTGGGCTCTGGGCAGTGGGCACGTGAGCTGGGAATCATGCAGCAGATTTGGGTACAACCTGGGGGCCTGTACCGCAGTGAGTGTGAGTTCAGTGCCTCTCCCATCTAGTCCACCTTGGCTTTGGAGGTATCCCCCAGTGCCCATCCAGGCTGGATACCCTTGGAGTAAATGCAATGGCAGAAATTACATTGGAAATGGAAGAAAATACAGCTGGGCTGTACTCTCATCCCATCTCTGTTCCCCTCCATCTCCTGAGGGGCTTCCACCCTTCCTTTTTCTCTTCCTCTACCATCATTTTGATCAGCTGTATGTCCAGAGGCTCTGAAGAGTTTCCCCATGCAGGGGTGAGCGTCAAGCCCGCTGGCACCAGCTCTTCCCTTTGAATGTAAGCCACGGAGACCCCAGGGAATGATGGCCACAAGTGAAAAAACATGGCTCTGATAAATTCATCTCTTTTAAGTGCTTACACTCTGCCCAAGGCACCGAAGCCTCCATTTTAAGATCTGATGAGTAACTAGACCATGTCTGAAAGATGGCTAAATGAATACCCAGTCTTTTCCAGCTGGGTAAAGACAGGGGAGCAGATAAGAGAAGTTGGGATAACTTTGGCTTTTGGTGTGAGCAATGACCTCAAGCTATGTCTTATTAATGGTGGTGAAATGGAGGAGTTGGAGTATCCCTGGAGCTTGCAGTGCCTGAGGGACTGGAATATGCAGCCCTACATATACTGCCTTTCAAATGCACCAGTAGAGCTTTCTGTAATGTAATCTTTGTGTTTGTTTTTGTCATTTTGGATTCTCTAGGTGATAACAATGACTGAGCTGTGTACCCTCTCCTTTGGTAAGGCTGTAGCTTTTGGAATTTCCCATTTGGAGGTGAAGCTTTGAAAGATGTGTCTGAAAGGGAGCGAGGCAGAGAGGCAGACAGCTTTATAGACTTTGCTTCTGCTCTTACTCAAGACAAGGTACCAAGCTGCTGCTTTCTGTTCTGCTCTCCAGAGCCTAAATAACAAGATCTCTTTCATTCCTGGTCAATAATCACTTTTCTTGGCACAAAAACATGTACTTCCGAAACCATACGATGAAACGTCAGAATGCTTTCAAGGTCACGTAGAGAAGCCAGACTGTTAGAACAAAAGAGAGGAGGAAGGCATAAAGCCTTCCCATAAATCACAGAAATCTTTTGATGCCTTCGGCTCTAAAGCTACAATGGGGTAAAAACCACAGCTAGAAAAAGAATATAGGACACTGGGATTCCCTGTAGCAAGGAATCAGCTGGGAACTTAGGTGAGATGCAGTCATGGTGTCACCTTGGGAGAGTGACCATACTGAAGGCAATGACTGCTTTCTCTGTGGTTGTGTGGAAGGTTGTTACTGCCCTATGGATTGGGGCAATCGGGATGAGTCCATGTCCAAAGCATACTCTTTGCAGGGGGGAACCTAAACTGAGGTTTTTCCAAATTAGGAAGGGACTGAGCAGAGTAAATGGCTCATACTGGTACTGGGGAGGTTTGAAGTCAGTGAGGCCACTGCCTGGCCACTAGGGAACTCTAGACAAAGCTCTTCCCTGACAGGGCAGTAAAATGATGTTGCTGAGAAGGCCACAAAGGTCTTATGTGCCTTTAAGACCCAGCTAGACATCTGTATAGAAAAAGAACTGTGTGTGGGAAGCTTGGAGGGAAAGGAGTGAAAGTAAGAGGGGAGGGGACAGGATGCAGTAAGTGGGAACAGGGATGTGCTTTGGGGATCAGAGCCCTTTTTGAGAACTGAGGACTGTCTCGTGTTCTGTGTCCTGGCCCTGCTAATGCTTATCTGAAAGGGGCTTTTCCAGCAAATTCCCCCTCTGGCTTGTGTATGAGGCTGCCTTGAACCAAGACATGGGGAGGGCAGGTCCAAATGGAGCTGAGCCCATAAGCTTTTCTGGGCTCACGTGCCTGTGAGCTGCATCTTGTACTTGTGTCCAGCTAATGCATGTTCCTACCAACGCTGTAATCATCAAAATGCTGAAAAAGATACTAAACCACCAAAATATACGTGGGAGCCTTTTCCTTGCATAGGCTGTACCAGCACTCGCAGTACCCTGGCAAGTGCAGCATCTGTCACTCTTCCAGGGCAGAATGGGATGGCTGGCAGTGTAACCCCATCCCCAGATAAGCTTTCCTTGAAAATTAACTCTATCCCAGCCAAGAGCAGCACAGGGAGAAAACTCTACCTCCCGGAGACATCGGCTGTTCTTGCAGTCAGGGCTGGGAGTCCTCCTTGTCTAATTTTAGCAATTTAAAATTTAGGCACTGAATCAAAGCTACCCATCCAGGCTTTTCTTCAAGCAACACGTGTGTCCTTTGGCTCCTAGAGACACTGCAGGTCAGTACAGCAGCAAAAGGACAGATAAAGCCCGTGGTGGTAGGGATGCCCCAGCAGCACGAGCTGGTGCACCGGCTTTGGGTGAGGACACGGCATTGGCACAGAGTCAGATTTCTGTTCTGAGCCTCTCGTATGCCTAGACAGAAAGATAAACAGAAATGGGAAATGGTGGCTGGATCGACAGAAATGCAGCTTCTGTTCTGATATTTGCTCTTGGTGGTGGTTACATTCTTTTAGAGCAGAGACAGGGGCAACAACAACACTATAATAATCACAGCAACAACAACAGAAGTCCCCGCTAGGCCTGTTTCCTAACTCGTGCTTTGGCATGGACTGTCTGCTGCTTGCTTCTTGTGTTGGAGAGCTGCTTGGAAGCGATAAGAAGCACACAACCTCCTGTACTTTAAAGTGCACTAGAAATAGAACGAGAGATACAGCGCTACAAAAGGAAACCGGCTGGCTTCGGGCTTTCCCCCGGGCTGACTTTGTGGCTCAACACCCAGGAGCCTGATGCAGCATTGCAAATCAAGAAAATTTTCCGTTCTCTTTGACGGGCAGTAGGTCAATCTGAAACATCTCTGCTTTAACCGAATTTGCTGGGCTCGAGGCATCGGTGAGGTAAATGGCACATACACCATGGACGCAACCATGCCTTGGCTGAAGCCTTTTGGTCCGGGAGCTCCTTTTCATTTTAGGTGTAAGGTAGTTGTGGACTTCCCAGTGTTAGAAAAACAATGGATTCTTTAGCAGAAAGTTCCACAGATCATACAAGTATGATAAAAAAAGATGAACTCCTCCTCCTGTTTGGAAGGGAGGAGCTTTGGGCTGCTGGTGGCTCATTGGATGTGGCCCCTCTTGGGCTCCTGTAGTTCTTCTCTGAGTCTGTTGCCTTTCCTTATTGTTCATCCCACAGATGGCAAATCCCTTCCAAACCGATGTCTACAGAGACTGGCAAGCATGGTAGGTGATGGAGTGGGGAGATTTTCCAGCAGATGCGGGCTTCAGCTTGCAAGACCAATGGAGAGTGCCAGGATCTCTGGCTTCCCTGTACTTGGGGAGGTGTGCAGGAGAGGGAGATGGCCTCTGTAAAGCCAAGAACTTCACCCAAAGACCAGCCTTAGACCAGTAAAAAACCCGTAATACGTAACATTAAATGTTTGTTAAGATCCCTTGACCTCAAGGAACCATTCAGCCTTTGGCCACAAGATAAGTGAAGGTGAGATCATGGGGTTTTCCTTGCACAAGCTGGCAACTAAGTTCAAACCATCTCTGACATCGGGCCTGTGCTGAGTTCACGCTTCTGGGTCTTCACCGGCGCTGTTCTTGTGCTTGATCTGGCACATGCTCACTGTGCATCTTCATTTTTTGGCAGTGAATTTAGTTATGCACCTGCTCAACTGTTTTACAGAGGTGGATCCAGGTGATCAGTAGCTGCATAAGAATACCTAATCCCCATTTTCCGCCCCACCGATGCTTATGTTCTTCCACCCTCCAAAGCAAACATTTCGGCATGCAAGGAAATGAGGACTGCTTTCCATGAATACTTTTGCTCTGTACTTAAAGAAGAAACTTGGGAAAAATCTGTGGAAACTTTCTTGCCGGCCCAAGTGAATTGAGAGAAAGAAAACATTGCTTCAGAGTCAAAACCTGAAATGTTTTTGTTTGTTTTTGCATTGAGACGAACATGAAAGGCAATTCATGAGGGAAAGGCTGTCTGTAGAAACCACAAAAAAGCTTTCTAGGACCTGGCTCCAATCTTGCTGCGCTTGGATTAGTCACTGGTTTACAACCTGGGTGCCAACAAGAGTTGTGCATGATCAGCTCCTCTGCAAAATGGGCCATGTACTGTGGGACGGGGAAGGGGACCTATCGGCGAAATTCGCTGTTGGACGGGCCAACAAATAGGCAACGGGTGTTTGATCAGAATTAATTCAGTCTGGATCTGGGCTTGCTAATCTGCTAAAATCCTAGCCTCCTCCTTCCTCTTGTGACCCTCCCCAGCTCAAGGATGGGGGGGAATAAAATAAAAGGAAGTGGTTGAAAAAGTCTTTAAAGAGGAAATTCTTGTCTAATTCTAGGTCATGGCAGGGGCTGAATGTTCTGCATGGGGAGATGCTAGAATCTACCATGACTGGAAAAGACATTGGCCATTTTGAATCCAGCACTAAAGACTTCCTCCCATCTGGCCCTGAAAAGGGAGAAAAAGAGAGAAGTGTTTTTTGTGCATGGAAATGGTGGCTTGTTACACAGGAGGAATCATGTCCTGGCTGCCTGGGGAGGCAGGATGTCAAGCTCTGAAAGCCAAGCATTCATTTTGGAAAAGCAAGCTCCAAGTTTCTCATCTGCACGTGGACGTGCTTCAGCTCCCTCTACTCCTCCAGCCCCTTCTTCTTTCGTGCCTTTCCAGCCAGCGTTCCTGGGAGGAAGGAGCTGTGCTCCCAGCCCGGCTGGTGGCCCTGTCCCCCTGCCCTGGGGCACAGTGTCACTGTCACCTGTTGGCAGCAAATCTCCTGGCAGAGGAGGGTGAAGCTAGAGGCTGGTTTCCTCTTCCCAAACTTGTTGCAGTGCTGCCCTGCTGGGAAGCCTTGGCTTCTTTGGTTTCCCACACTACAGTTTGCTCCCTCTTTCCATGAGTTTCCAAAGTGCTTTGTGAGGAGCCAAAACACCTGTCTGTGAACTCCAATCTTGGTGGAAGTTGGCAGAGATGCTCCTCTTGGACTGGTATGATTCTTTTTTTTTTTTTGAAATCGCAGGTAGATAGGATTCCTTCTTTCTCTCCAGAAGCATCTGGCACACTGCTTCATCAGTTATCTCTTCTTTCCCCCTTGCCAACAGTTTCTCTCCCTCCACCTCTTCCTTTACTGCATTTTAACTGCAGAAGTGGCAGTTGATGACCTGTGTCAGAGGTGTCAACTTGAGCCCTCCGTCCTGGCTCCATGAGCACGTCCACCTCACGGCCAGCAGTCGCATCTTACCTCCAGGCTGTGCCAATGTCACTTAGAGCTCTGCTCTTCCCGCTGGATGAATAACGGCATCGCTTGGTTGTGCCAGCTCTTATTTCTGCCTAATGCAACTGTCTGAAGTCAGTCCAGGAGCCTGATCTTGAATTAGGGAATGACAGCGAGGACATAATCTCATGTACAATTAGTGGTCGAGACTCAGCTCTAGAGATACAAGCAGAGAGACGCAGCTTCTGTTATTTGCTTTTTCAGCAACAGTCCAATAATTCTCTAAATCCAAATTTTGGATTGCTCGGCTATTATTTTGGAAAGGGGAACAAAAATAACATAACTAAGCCCGTTTCAGCCCCTTGAAGTGGACTCAAATGGAAATAAAAGCCCTTTGCGGAGTGAGCTTTGGATTGATTTTTCATTTCATGTCCAAAAATTACTTGGAAAGACCACGTCGGCCAAAGGCCAGGGTCTAGTCTGCGTACCTGTGCTGCTGTCCAGATGGAGAAGAAAAAGAACAGATGCATCGAGATGAAGAGAAGGATTTCAGAATGTGTTTTCAAAGCCTCCTGTTCGCTGAAAGGGCTGGAAAGCGATTTAGAAAACATATCTAGGGTTTCCTTTGAACATAAGGAAAAAATTGACTTGGACAGTGCTAACATAGTGCCTTTCCAGGCTTACCGCAGTGGGGAAATGTCATTTGCTTGCTAGGAACTCAACCCAAATTCTCCCTTGGGTCAGCTGCCTCTCTGTATTGAACAGGCTGGTGTGGGAGGAGACAAGCACATGGGAAGCTGAATGAGACTTTTAAAATATTTGGCCTTCCTATAATGGAGGTTAAAGTTGGCAAAGGGTTTGGTATTTTTTTTCCTATGACTTTGCCCAAGTGTCCAAAGAGATCTGTGATCGCAGTGCTCACAGGTTCATTAGTTAGAAGCAAAAAGAGGAAAATTCTTTGGCTGGCCCAGATTTGGCTATTTGTAGAGAGGACTAGCTGAGGCTGCCATCTGAACAGGGAGGCTGAGCAGTTACGCCAACCTTAGGCTTGGTGCACATGCTCCATTGACTCTTGCTTTCTAGTCCTTCAAGTGAATCTACACCATCTCTTCTACCTAAGCCATCCTCTGCCAGTACCCTCAAGTGTCTCTCCTTGGCCACGGGCAGATCTCCCACCTTCTACCGCAGAGGACATGGTTCTATCTAGCTCCCTTGTCTCTGGATTCATGCAAACATGGGTGGATAAATGAAAACTGTGTGCCCACTGTCCCATCTCGCCCAAGGCAGGCAGGAGGTGCAGGGAACCAGCATCTTCCTGCCCTGGTCACAGCATCAGTGTGGCTTCAGCTCCTGGCAGCTAGCTACCTTGGACCCTGGACATGGAAAACAGACACCCGCCTTCTCAATATTTTAGACATATTTAGTTTTCCGCTACAAAGAGAAATTTTGAAAAACAGGGATTCACGTGTTTCTTTTTCTGCTGTGTGTTAATTGCCAGCACAGAAAAAGGAAAAGCAGACATCTAGACTAGTATCAGCAATGATTTCCGTGGAAACCATGGGTTTTTTAATAACTCTGGAGACAGGCAGTGATGTATGTTCACTGAAGGTGAAGCTCTGGCAGCTGGAGCTAATGCTGAAACCAGTGGCTCTAACATGGAAATCAGTGTGGGACCAATGTTGAGCTTGATGGAAAAACATGGTGCTCACAGTGAGATGCTCTAAGGCCAGCCGTACAAATTGGGTAAAGCCAATATGGAAGAAAACCTCAAACTTGACCAAGAATAACCAAATGGAGGGCTAATGTCCAATCTCAGATATATGGACACCAGACCCTGCTTTCCATTTATAATGTTGCTTTACAACCTTCTGGCAGCATTCCTTAGCCTAGAAGTTGTATTCAATTTCCTTCACACTGAAGGCCTATGTATTCCACTACTGTGGACTAAGTTTTGGGATAACACAGAACGAGTCTTAACGTGTCCAGAAACCACATACAATGAGAAAAGCAGAATTGACAAGCATGAAAAGTCTGGTTTTACAGAGTCCAGTGATGTATTTGAGCTGCAGCAAGCTGTGAAATGCAACGTGGACTGAATTGATCCAGACTCTAGACTTTGTTGTGGGGAATTATGGAAGTTCCTCACCTCCTTGAGAGAGACCCTAAGGAAGAGGTGCTGAGGTCTGAGCCAGGTTTGCATTGTATTTTGTCTCTAAGTTTTGTTGCGGTTCTTCTCTGAATGTGGACTTAGGGACTTCATCCTTCATTTTCAGCTTACCTAAGATGTGTAAACTAGTATATGCCCAAACCTGTTAAAAAAAATACATGCGTCCATCATCACTGATATTGTCCAGGAATTTCTAGGCTTGAATGTCTAATGAGGAAATACCTATGCCTTGGAAGCTGGAAGTGACAGTTAAACAGAAAAAATGGGACTACTGCTGTGGAGAGAGAGCACAGGGAAGACCAGGAGAGATCTTGCTCATTGGGGTTCCTCAGCAGAGCTATGGACATCTGACTTGGGGCTTGGGGTGGCTGCTCCTGATCTCTGCCCCAGGGCTGGTTGTGGCTTCAGAATCTCTTGAAGTGTCTTGGAGCACGGTCTCCTCAATGCAAGAAAGCTGCCTTCCAGCTTTGTTACCGGTGTGTTGATGTGGCCCGATGGAGGAACCTGGAGCTAGAGTTCCAACCAGTCTTGTAATCTTCTGGACTTCCCAGGTCTTGGAGGACTGCACTTCTATCACCAGTAATCGAGCTCCTGGCTTTGGGCTCACGTTCCACTTACCATGACTGTGCTAACTGGTAGCCTGCGCTAAAAAGGGGGGGCTGGAATAAACCCTGAGTATGATGCATGGCTTTGCACAGAAGAGAGAAAATTCCTCAGCTAGATGCACAGCAGCGGTAGATTCAAGCATGGAAGATCTGTGCCTGAAAAATGGTCTGTCTTCAGCTGTCATCTGGCTTAATAAAGGCAGGATGGAGAGGGAATAGCTTTTCTTACCTCCTTAGACCATCACAGCTACAACTGCGCTACAGCAAAACTGGATCAATATGCAGAGAGGGAGAAAAAGTTGTCTCTTTAGAGAGACAGGCAGACAGACAAATAGACAGCTAGCCAGCTTCTTCTCTGGGATATGCGTGTAACTCCAAAGCTATTAAAGGAACTATTTGTAACCAGGAACAGAATCAAACTGCTGGCGTAGTTCACTGTAAAAGATTTTCGCTTGAATCTTTGATGGCATTTTAATAGTAACAGCTACTCATCAGCAATGTCAGGGTTAAATACTCCCAGCATGTGTGCAATTGCAGAAATACCCCAAGAAGAACCAAGGAAATATTTCCATCTTAAACTCCGATAAGGAGTGAAAACGTGCAACTCGTTCCATATGGTGGCTGAAAGCCCTGAGCCAAGCGGAAAGCCGCGGAGTCTGCCGATGCGTAAGAACTCGCAAGCCTGATAAATGAGCGCGTTGCTTTGGGAAAGCCAGAGATGAAGTCACCCTAGAAAGAAGAAAACAGAAGAAAAGTGAGGAGTTTTTTTTTTTTTTTTTTTAAGAAGAAAAAGAAAGCCAAGTCCTACCCATTTTTCTTGTTGGATAGCAGCAAGAATTTCTGGAAATGTTTTACATGTCAAAGATTTAACCAAGCTGGGATGTTTGTGGATGAGCCATTATGCAATGAATAAATAAATCAGAAAAAAGTAGGGGGAAGAGTCTATCTTCTCCCCTGCTTTACGAAAATGATCCTGGGCTGAGACAGCTGCATTCTTCTGGGATACTCTGTGCAAGCCAGGATGAAAGTGCTCACAAACTGGAGACGGACCATTCTCGGATTTCTCCAGCGTTGACATGGAAGGCAAGGCTGTGTTTGGTCATGCAGCAAGGAGGGAAAGGGCACCAGGTGAGAGCCAGAGGACAACTATGGCCAGAGAAGCGTCCGAGCACCAGGCGTCCTCCAGCAGCTGGATGCAGGCTCCCAGCCGCTCTCCAGGGCTGCGACCACCCCCAGCACCAGGCATGGGTGCTCGGCCAAACAGAAGTGGGGCTGTGTCTGGCACCCGGGGTCAGGGAGCAGAGGGTCAGAGCAGATTGCGTGCCTCCTGCTCGGTGCCTGAGATTTGACAGGTCTGCATTCTTGGCTGAAGGGATCTGGCTGTACGATCGATTTCTGGAGAGGAGCGGGTAAATTCACAGCTTGGCTGCCTGGAGGAAAGGCTGTGCCTTTGAAAAAGTCTTTTGATGGTTAAGAAAGTCACCTCCTACAACCTGAACATACTCCCATGCTAAGTCAAATCAGAAAGAGAGGAGGGAAATCAACCATATGAACAAAATCCACTCCCCTGTTCCTTCTCCAAATGGGGATTTTTTCATCCAGGAGCTGCTTTGAAGCTGCGACTATAGGAGTGCTTGGATTCCCTGCAATGGACAGCAATAGGAAATCTTAGCTGGCTCACTTGCCTAAGCAAATTTGTTGCAATGACTTTGTCCTGCTACGTAAGCACTTGGACATGGGCAGAAAGCAGTTTGACCTGCGCCAGCTTGGTGACTTCACCCAAAGGCGGCACGCAAAGCCCCAAGCGTTTTGTAGGGCTAAAAAGAGCAGCAAAAAGAGCAAACCCTGCAGGTTGTAAATTGCTAGGCCAGGTGATAAATGGTATGTGAACTGGCCAATATAATCTGTCTGGAAAGTTGAAAAGAATCCCGCCTTCTCACGAGCCTAAAATATTTCTTTTTTTTTCTTGAGTACCTTATTTTCCAGCTATGTGCCACATTCATTCACGTGCCAAAATGTTTGTTCCCCAGTCTGTGCTTCTGTCTTGCAGCTGCTGGCAAAATTGGCCTCTCAAAAGCTCCCTGGCAAAAGGGAAAGAAGTTTCCCATGTTTGGTGTGCTGTGCTGGGGCAGCTCTGTCCTTACAGCGGTGCCCGGCCCTCCCGGTTATACCTGGGTTACAAATAAGGGTGGGTCGCTTGCCTGAGTGTGCTGGAGAGGGTTCAGCCAGTAGGAGGTGGGTTTGCTGGGTTGGAGAGACTGGTGTGGGTTGTCGTGGGTGCGGTGGGCTGGGGGGGACCTTGGTGGTGTTGGGTGCTCAGCTGAGGTCAGGCTGGGGCAATGTCCTCAGTGGGGGAATGGTGTCCCAGCCCCATCTGGACATGCAGAAGGTGAAGATGTGATGGAGCAGGGAGGTGCAGGGGTTTAGGAAACTTTATTTCCTGATTCAAGGATGGTATCTTGGATCACGTGGGACTTCTCAGGTCGGTCTGTTGATATTTTAGCCAGTGTCTTGATGGTGCTTGGCTCTTCTGGGGGGGGCTGTTATGGGCTTGATTAAATCAACAGGCTGTGCTGAGACTTGCTAAACCAGAGCAAGATGTTAAACCAGGCTGCTTCCCATCCCCTTTGCCAGCCCTTCTATCTGCAGGATATGGTGTGTATCATTCCTTCCCTCCTGAGCCCTGGCAAGATGCTTCACCTTGGCCCCGGCTGGTGTCCACCCTCCAATTCAGCTGGCTTCCCCTGCTGCTCTGTGCTGTGGCCTCTCCAGGGCTGTCACCTCCCCTTTAGCGTTGCCTGATGGGCTGTGCATGCTCCCAGGCTTGTGGCAAGGAGGTGCTGTGTAATCCCACCCTTCTGTGCCCACAAGCCTGGCATTTATTACTTGCTAAGGCTTTCTTGAGCCAGCCCAAGACACTTCAGGGAAGTCCTCTCTGGCTGGCCAAAAATTCAGTGGGTGGAAATTCTTCAGAGACTAAATGTTGAGACTTCTCAGATGATGGCCCCTTTGATTTCCATTTAAGAGCAAGTTAAAGAGCTATTTTGGATTATGACATCCCTCTGTCCTTGCAAAATACCCCCCTGCTAAAAGGCATAGGCCTGAATCTTAGGGCCCGATTTTCCTTTGTGTTTTATTTTGTGCCGTCATTTACAGCTCTGCAAGATGCCTGTAAATACGCTCGATTTCGTACTCTGTTTTCCTTTGACAGATCCTGTCAAAGATCTCGAAGGCTTTTAGGCACCTAATTTTCACCAGTGGGAGTTAGATGACTAAAAACCATTAGGTTTGGACCCAGCTTGCTTCCCTTCAGCCCCTGTTTTTTACACAAGCGAGTATCTGTAGTGGCTGGAGAAGTCCCTGAGCTGAGGTCTGGGAAATTCCAGATGTGCTGTTCTCCAGTTGCTAGTGAACATTCACCATGGGTTTGTGCCATGCCAAGGAGCCAGCAAGACATCTGTGCTACCTTCTGCACCAACACTGGTGTTAATCCAAGCGAAGGCGGCTGCTGAGAGATCTGCTTTGGTTTCCAGCCATGTGTTTCAAACAGATGAAGTGTCAGGTTGCTTAAGTACATTTATGGTCTTCTAAAGCACTGTTGAGCGTGAATAGCTGGTTCCTCCAGGACAAGGATAGCTGTCAGCTCTGCCTAAATGCAGCACCTTAACGTAAGGTAGGTCTTCACCCCATGCCACCCAGCCCCAGCCAAGCGTCGTGCTGAGGTTGTTCCCAGCAGCTTTCTAGTTCCTGCATGGATATATTGCTTTTGTGGGAATATGGATGGATCCATTTGAAAAGTTGCTTGTCCCCTGTGAAGATTTGCTCTTTTCAAACAGGAATCTCTTTGACTTAATGAAGTATTATGAACTACTGCTTTGCTTGAATAACACTTCGGCCTTTTTCCTTACCATTCCTTGGAGTGACTCCATGACCAGTGATGGTGCGTTAGATCACTGCGATAGCCCCCTAATGTTACACTAATTGATGAGCAACTCTGCAAACTGACATCTTCTGACACCGTGTTTGTCTGGGACAACGTAAAACCACCACTACAAGATAAGACCAAAGGTCCATGAAGGTTCCTCTCAAAGGGGAATGGTTTCATGAATCCTGCAAATGCGGGGGGTGCACCTCAGCCGGACAAGCTCTTTCCCCAGCTCATCTCTTGCACTTTGGCTGTGCTGGCTCCTGCCATCACCACAATTGTGGGGAAACTCAGCTACATCTTTTGTGAACTGGCATGATGTTCATGTTGTCCCCTGGTATTTATCTTTTTTTTTTTAAAGCTTTGCCAACTTAGGCAATCAGAAAACTGTAGTGAATATTGCAACATTTGTTTTTCAAGGTTTTCTTCCCAGTCATAGAAAATTCCTTTAATGAAAACTCCCTTTTGAAGGACTTCTTGAGACTGGAGCTTGGAAGATGTGCCAATCTCCTGACCTGAGATTCTGGCTCAGTCTTCTAGATGGAGGAGATACAGCTTTTAAGTTGGGTCTGTATCTTGAGGGCCCAAACCACAATCTAGACTTGTCCTGGCCTGGTGCCTTTTGGAAAGAGGGGATCTGTTAGAGGTTGTGCTATGTAGACATCGGAATAGATGTGCTGGCTCGGATCAAAGATGCATCTAGCTCAATATCCTGTCTCTAATGGTGCCAGCAGCAAATGCTTAGGGCAAGATATAATACCATGGCAAGGCCCTGGTGATACTTCCTATGGTCCTTCCAACTCATGGCAATTTGCAGCTGAAGGACTTCCTGAGCTGTGGGTCATATCCGCATCCTTGCATGTAATCACTCTTGTTGGACCTTTCAATGTCTTTAATTGTTATTTGAACCCATTCATGCTTTTGGCTTCTACAATGTCCTATGACAATGAGTTCTACCACTTAATTAGGTAATTAGAAACATAACCATAAATCATGATAGCCTTCAATTATAATAAAAGCCTTGAATTTGGATAAGATTGCCAGCATGGATAAAGTCAATGTAATTACACTCATGTATTATGTCTACAGCAATGGGAGCCTCATACCAAAGTGTGGGGAGTACATATGAGTAGGTTATGGCAAGATCTTCAAGACAGACTGGTAATTCAGGACCCTTCAGCTCTCAGCTGCCTGATGGCATGTGCTTTGGCAGGGTCTGGTTTATACAGAGCTGTCCATCTGTTTTCTTTTCCCCAGTGCAGTTAGGAAGGGTTTATCCATCTTTGAGCCTGCTGTGGTCTCTTTTGTTTAAGAAGAAAGGTCAGGGTTGCAGATGCTTTCCCTGTGGCTTTCGCTGCTCTGTGAATCTGCAAAGGCTTGAGGAGCAACTCTGCTCTGCACTGGAGTTGTGCTTCGAGCCTGCCTGCAGATTCTCTGCTTATGGCTCAGCCCGAAAGAGCTTCCTTGTGAAAACAAGCATAGCCTTGGGCTTATTACTCACAGGCCACAGAGGAAAGACTGGCTCTTCTGGAGGGCTCTGATGGGAAATTAATTGCTGGCTAGGTCCTTACTGAAAGGTAAGGGAGGGCGTGCATCTGCTTTGAAGACCAACCTCACCCACCACCCATTGCCTCTGTGCAAACCTGGACTCACAAGTACTTGTTGGAGGAAGAGAACCCAGGGAGGCTGGGATGAGCCCACGCTTGTTCAGCCACAGGTTACCCCTGAGGTACCCCGAGGTGTGGGAGACTGAGGGCTGACACCGGTCCCCTGTCCTGGAGATGGCTCCCAGGGCTTCCTGTCACAGAATCACAAGGGTTGGAAGGGACCTCAGGAGATCATCTAGTCCAACCCCCCTGCTAAAGCAAGTACTCCTAGACCATGTTACACAGGACTTCATCCAGGCGGGCTTTGAATGTCTCCAGAGAAGGAGACTCCACAACCCCCCTGGGCAGCCTGTTCCAGTGCTCCGTCACCCTCAGAGTAAAGAAGTTTTTCCTCATATTCAATTGAAACCTCTTATGTCTCAGTTTGTACCCATTGCCCCTTGTTCTGTCGCTGGACACCACTGCAAAGAGTCTGGCTCTGTCCTCGTGACTTCCACCCTTAAGATATTTGTATGTATTGATGAGGTCCCCTCTCAGTCTTCTCTTCT
>NW_009260350.1:1688695-1702126 GCF_000687185.1 Egretta garzetta | reverse complement strand
TCACCAGGGCAGAGTAGAGAGGGAGGAGAACCTCCCTCCATCTGCTGGCCACACTCCTCTTAATGCACCCCAGGATACCATTAACCTTCTTGGCAACAAGGGCACCCTGCTGGCTCATGGTCAGCTTGTCATCCACCAGGACTCCCAGGTCCCTCTCAGCAGAGCTGCTTTCCAGCCGGTCAGCCCCCAGCCTGTACTGGTGCATGGGGTTCGATCTCCCCAGGTGCAGCACTCGACACTTGCCCTTATTGAATTTCATCATGTTCCTCTCCGCCCAGCTCTCCAGCCTGTCCAGGTCCCGCTGAATGGCAGCACAGCCTTCCAGCGTATCAGCCACTCCTCCCAGTTTTGTGTCATCAGCGAACTTGCTGAGGGTACGCTCTGTGCCCTCGTCCAGGTCATTGATGAACAAGTTGAACAAGACTGGGCCGAGTACTGAGCCCTGTCTATCAGAGCAACGTAACTGGAAGGCCTGCTCTGGAGCTTGGTCTTCATACAGTAGGGGGACACATCCTGTGTCCTCAGGGCAGCTCTGGGAGCTAGATCTGATCTGCTTCCTGGCATTTTTACTTTCCCTTTCCAAGAACTGATTTTTTGGGGTGACAGTGGCAAAGTGCATGTAATTCTGCAATGTTTTCTGATGGAAAAACCCAAGCTTTTGTTTTTCCTCAGGGTGCTGGTAACCTTGGCACCACCAGCTCCTCACGGTTTTCTGCTGTGAGTTTTGGGGGGAAGAAAGGGGTTCCGACTGCTTAACCCTTCTAGCTAAGTAAAATCATCTGCACTGGTAAATTCTCCAGGAGATGTACAGTTCACTGCTTGTCAGGCCAGGATATTAAATTAAGCAATTTTCATCAGATAACACATCTTCTGGTTCATGTAAAACGTCCAGCAAATCGCTGCACTCATAATTCAGCCTGATTGAAAGTGAGCTTCTAATCTATTTCACTTTGGAGATAGGCAAGAGCATGGCAGAGGGGCCATCTCTGCGGGAGGCTCCTGTTTGCAGCCATGCCCGGGAACGTGCTCCCCTCGGGCTCTCCTCCCCTCCCCGCATGCCCTGCAAGGGCAGGCAGATAGCGCTGCTCTTGCTGCTGGTCTTTGCTGACCCTTTCAATGCTACGTAGTGTGGCCTGGATTAGCTGCTACGTGGGAATCCTTTTAAGCGATGAAACCTGCGCTTGGGGAAATCATTCTGCTTCGGTTCCCTCCTGGCGGATGTGGATGGTGGAAATCTCCGGGAAGGCTCTGGGTTTGTGTCCTTGTTGCTTTCCTCGCATGGGCCTGAGCTCCTGTCCCATCCAGAGCTTCACTGTCCTTGCCAGCCCATGGGAAGGTCTCGCCTGGTGCTGCCAGCCCTCTGTGGCAGCCTGCCCTCCCGCTGCAGCCAAACCGGGTACCCAGCGTTTGAGCACGAATTTGAACATTCAAAGTGTGTAATTTTGGATGCATCATGAAAGCATCTGAAATTGTTGTTCTTGTCATTAGCAATAATAGTGGTAGTAGGAGAACTTTTTATTTGCTGATGCTTTATAGCTTTGTGTTGTTCCAGCCTCCCTAAACGAGAGACTGGGAACCACTCCCCATTTCTTCTATTTCTTTTTTTTAATTAAAGCTGAGTTACCCTGTAATTACATGACTCCAGAAGCTGGGGCTTGAGGGAAAGCAAAAATATCTGCTGTCTTGCAGTTCAGGAAAGGGGCACGGGTTCTTTCCCAGGGTCAGCCTGCCTCTGAAGGAGCTTTTCTTCTAGAAGAGACAAGTGATTTCAGCTACATCAGGTGAATTGGGCGTTTTGCCTTTATGGCTATCCGTGATCCACTAGGGACTACTTGTCATGCTGCACCCAGGGAGGGGTTGTGCAATATAAAGTATCTAACCCAATTAATTTCCCTTCAGCCAAGATGGAAAATACCCATCTTCGGAACAAGAGACGTGAGCCAGGGGCAGCTCTGCTCCTCTCCAACATGATTAGCAAACCGGACATGAATGGCTTCATTAAAGCCGAACAACCCTGGGCAACCACATCATTATAAAAGACCCAGGAAATCCTGTAGCCGGGTAGACCAGAGACGTTCCCCCTCCCCCTGCGAGCAGAGCCTTCCTCTTCAAAACCCGGTGACCTTATGCTCGCTTGCTCCCCAACTCCTGCTGCTTTGCTGGGAGGAGAAAGCCCTGTGCGATGCACGGAGGGGTAGGGCTTTATTGCCTCCTTCCCCTCCGCGGGGGGCCCGTTTTCAAAGCCCAGCTCTCTGTATCCAGCCCTGCCCGCTCGTAAAAGGACTTGCAGCAAAATAAAATGACAGGTGAACAATCCCCCGCGCCCGGCTGCTGTCCGGACGGGAGGGCCGGGGCTCGGTGATGAACAGCCGGGGTTTCTGTCTTGGGCAGAGCGGGGCAGGCGGTGGGAGGGAGCGGAGGGGCAGCGGTGCTGGGCTGCTGTGAACGCCCTGCAATTAGGCTTGCTGTTCTTTCTTTGGTAAATATATATCAGATATTCAGCCTATGTCTATACAAAGTCACTCTCAGTGTTGTTATGGCACCACAAAAATGTTCTCTTTCTATCTATATTACCAAACTCTGAATGTTTTATGTACAAATAATAATAGCAAAAGGTTTTCTTTCCTTACTCGGATCTGAGTGTGCCATGAGCATTTTCACAGCCATTCCACCCTGGCTTCTTCTCACCCAGCCTCTTGTTACCTCTCGCCAGTGCATCCTTGCTCCCGGTGCTGAGGGTCCTGGCTTCATGCTCTGCTGCCTGGAAAAATCCTGCCCGAAGTCCTTTTTGGGTCCCAGCTCCTTAAAACCTCTTTGCAAATCCCACAAAATTTCATCCATAAAAAAAAAACTAGGAGGAGTTTTGCCTTAATAGAACTGGATTTAACCTGTTGTTGCCTTTATCAGCTGCTCTGGAAAGAAAATCGGGTTGAAACAGAGTCAGGTGCTTGGCAAACGTTTCCCTCCTCTCCATGTTCCAGCTCAAACATCGATGACTTTCTGTCTGCTGGTTCAGTCTGTATTAGCTGTGCATGGATTTGCATGCCAGTATTAATTGCAGAGCAAATTAACCTTCTTCAGACCATATGTTGCTGCTATAATGTATGCAAGTATGTTATTAGCCGCTGTAAAAAATAAAAACAAAAGCAGGGCTGGACTCATATTATTGCCAAGAGATTAAATACCAGTGTTTAAAGAATTGGCAGCATTTCCACAATAGGACTTTTGTCGCATAATGCTGTATCTGCTGGGATTATCCTTTTAAAAAATTGGCAGTGTCCTCAGAAAGCACAGCCTTTAGCTTATAATTTTTCTTTTATCTTTTTTTGGCAGCCGATTGAAGGAAAAAAATAAATCTCTTTGCCATTTCCAGACTGGAGACCTTTTGTTTTTGTACAAGAAAGTACCAGTTCTGTAAGCGACAGATTTCTCCACTCAGCATCTTTGGGACACCCATCGATCAATGACAGGGAGTTTAAGTAAGAGGAGGGGTGACTTGGAAAATAAACTCTTCACATTCAACTGACGAAGTGGGAAACATCCGCTGCTGGCCTATCTCCACCGACTTCGATGGAGTTGTGCCAGCATGGGGTTTGGCCCGGCATCTTTCAAGCCATTATTCTTTCATTGGTTATTTGCTAGAGCGTATTGAAAGCCCAAGTTTTACATCTGCTTCCTCATGGACTTTCTTTCCTTCTAGGATGAACACGCTTGTTTTTCATATTTGGCTTTCACAAGGCCTGGGTTGCAAGCCCTGGTTTAATGGCGAACAGGTTTTTTTGGGGGAATTGTGGGCCATGTGCACACCCAGGTATATATGAGGTTTTCTATTTTAGAGACACTCATCAGCAATGAGGTATTTTTATGTAGTTGGAAAAAACCCAAATGCAGAAAAATTTGTTCTGAAGGAAAACCGGCATGTATGAAAACTTACGCTTTCTTTTTCTTCTTCAGTTTTAGTAGATCCTACATTTAAAAAGCAGAAAATAGTTGCAAAGATGCAGACATCTCAAGCACTGTCTAGTCTGCCTGAGGTTTAGGTAACAATTTAGATAATTATCAATTAACTATAAACAAACAATGTTAATTATCATAATTAAGTTAATTATAAAGTTGATTGTAAATAAGTCAATTGCTTAGATAACAATTAATTATCTTGCTGTCCTCCCTAGGCCCCCATTTCCCAACAGCTCTTGAGGACACGCTCAGCCTTGATGACCTGAGCAGAGCTCCCTCTGCCACCGAGCCCACCCTTTCCATGGGAGACCAAGAGTGCTCAGCAATGGCTTTAAAACCTGAAAATTAAGCAAAGCTGCTGAAAGGTAAGTAATTAAAAAGATTATAAAATTGCTTTTCTTTTTTTTTGGGCCTTTCAACATTTCAGAAACTGAAATTGTAGCTGAATATTTGATGGCTGCTTGTTTGTCAAAAGTAGAAGATAAATTTGAGGTACGTAATGCTTCCTGCTCACCAGTAAGATCCCAACGCGGCCACAAATCAGGTAGACATTTGGGTCCCAGACATGTTCAGGTTTTAGCACATGCAGAGAGGAACCCACAGCGATGTACCTGACCTCCTGCATGGCTCCTGCAACGGGAGGAGGCTACAGGGCCTGAAAGCTCCCGGGCAGAAAGAGGGAGCTTTGGAGAGAGGGGGACAAAACCTGCCTTATCAGCAGTCTATCTGCTCATAGATAACCTACATTTTGCCAACACCATCCAAGAGGATGGCTGAGGGCGTTGCTCCTGAAAGGGCAGCATCGCAACCCCTTGCTGGAGAAGCTTGCCCAATGGCTTCTGCAAAGAGCCGGCCCCAACAGAGCCCTTGGTGGCCAGCAATAAAGGTGATCCAAAGCCCCCTGATCCTCTGATAACAACAGTGGCTTGTAAGCACGTTTGGGGAGGGCTTAACCCTCCTTTGCAACAGGAGTGCACGTTTGGCTGTAAATTTCTTCCAGCTGTAAAGTCAGAGAAAACACTGATAAGCTCTCCTGGCCCCCCTGCCCCCCAGCTGGGAATGATAGATTTACCAGAGGTAACTCAACGTACCAGTTCCCTTCTCCACTGCTGTTGGAGCATATGGAATATATTGTGGTCTGGGGGAAATACATCTTAAGAATTTCTCCTGCGTCTCTTCAGGAGGGTTCCAGGGTAGATTACAGCAGGTGTCACAAAATCGCACGCTGAAAGTGGGTTAAGTGACTAGCCACAGCCAACTGCACCCAAAGTCACAGCAGACCTGTGCACCAGGCTCCAAAAGTTTTGCCATTGCTTGGATTTGGGTGAGACTGGCAACGGAAGCTCCAAAATATTGGAAGAGAGACTTTCCAAGGAGAAGGACAATGAGGAAATATCTGAGATCTGCCTGGAAAAATCTGCTCCTGCAAAGCGCCTGATGCTGGGCTGTGATAAGGAGTTTCCATAATGTGCTATTTATTCTCTGCCGCCTGAGGAATAAAACTGAAACGCTCTTGTTGCTCCTCTGCAGTAAGTGGGATTGCCTGGGAGATGCACTAGTGAACGTGGATTACAGGAGGTCTTCAACTCTCAAGGAGTCCTCACTCACGTAGATTTTTCTTTGAAGTCAGTAGCACTTCAGGTATTATCAGTGGCAGTATTTTCAGTCAAAAGCAATAGCCAAATTCTGCAGTCAACCAGCACCTTCTATTAAGGAACCCAGCACCACAAAGGACAGAGTCATCCCCACATGATAAATACACTCTGGGTTTTTTTTTTTTTTTTTTTTTTTTTTTTTTTTTACTAGTGGCTACGATTCACTTCGGGTAAAAAGCAGGATCAAGCTTAAAATACCAGCAAAGGCACATCCATTACGGGTAGTCAGAGCTTAAGCTGCCAGGTTGATGGGAACTCAGAGTTGAGATAAAAATCTGTGCATTGACCCATGAGGCTGAATTATCCACTATATGGAAAACCACTGACCTAATCATCTTCCAGGAAAAGGCACGGTGTATTGGAAAGTATACGGAGAGGCTTGGGAAGAAAATTGGGAAAGACAGACTATTTCTCCCACTGGAAGATCTGGGACCTACTGCAGTCTTGGGGCGGGCGTTTCCAAAGTACTTTTGCACATGGAGGAGTTTTCTCTGGTGAAGTTTTCACCACAGCACTGAGTGAGCCCTGATTTACAGTCCTCAGAGCATCCAGGATACCAGAATTGCATATGGTTTCATGTCGACCCTGGATGCAAAAACAGGACTTAATGCGGGCTAGACCTGTGCCTGTCAGGCTTTCCTTCTGCCTCAGTCCCTCCCTGCTGATCTGCAGCATTTTCTGTTGTTTCTGCCCTAATCAAGTCTCTACCAAGTCCAGGAGTACCCTTTGCAGGGCACTGTCGTGCACCTGGGGTGTAGGAAGCTGGGCACTGGTGGGGATGTCAGTGGGATTGCCTACGGTTGGGTTTTGTCCATATCCTTCCTTTTTTCTCTCCATGAACTGTATCTGGCTGAGGTTTGAGGCTTAATGACATTTGTCTGGGTTTTCTGGATGTCTTCTCGGAGATATAGGTTGCAAGTTTTTGGCCTGATAAATAATGTGAAGTCATGTATAAGGCAACAGGGAAGCACCGTAGTCTTGGTCAGAGGCTGATGCCGAGAAGGAAGCAGGTTGGTCTACGGCCTCTCTGTGCAGTGGTGTGGGCTGATAACCCCCTGCCCTGTGCCTGTGTCAGGGGGAGAGAGAGTCCAGCCTTCTTTCCTGGTGTCCTGGAAAAAGGGACAATAACATCCCAGAGCACATGGGTAAGATATGGGTATAGAAAGGGAGCCATTTTTTTTTGCGGAAGAAAACATCTCTGGAAAAGTGTCTGAGCAAATCTCTTTTTCCCTGAAAGGACCTTCATCGTGATTCTGTAAGGAAAGGCTGTGACATGCAGCCCTGTTGTGTGTCCCAATATATTTTGATTGCCAAAGTCTGAGAGCATGTCTAGAGCCCATGACTGGGGGATGTGAGATGGTGCTAGCCATGCTGGAGGAGAGGGATTCTTCTCAAGTAACGGTCCTCATCTACAAACTGGATTTCCAATTGTCTAGATTCCATCCATAGTCAGTGGAGGGTGATCAGCAGCCCAAGGGACCGTCCTTCAAACCGATGGCCATTTTTAGGTGGGAAGAAAGACCTTCTGAGATGTCAGTCCCTTCACACTATCTACAGATGTGGCCTGGGAACCGCCAACCTTTGATGGCCAATGTTGGGTACATGACTCCCAGACAGTATCAACCCACAGCATCAACCCTGATGAGTCAAGACACAGACTGGAAGGAGCACTTCCAAACTGGGTTATGAACAAATTCACTTGGAGGTTTATGGGAATTTTGCTACTAAACTAAGGAAATTTAAAAGCTGGAGAGGTGTTGAACATTTTCAGGCACAAGAGATGTCTCTGGATGTAACAAAGTGCAACTTGAATATCTTACACCTTGCCAGTGAGCCATGCTTAATGGGTCAGGTGGCAGAGGTGTAATGAAATCAATAGAGTTGGGGTGGATACCTTTGCAGACCCAACAACAGGGTGGTTTGGTTTTGTGTGTCATATTATTGCTTTTTTTTTTGCTTTTTAATTTTTTTTTTTATTATTTTTTCGCCATCCCTTCCCTCTAAGTTTTTTGTTCTCTGGTAAATGTTTCGGGTTTGATCCTTTGGAAGGCTGAGATTTGAAGGGTCGCTGCAGAGAATTGAGGTCTGTTAGGATATAAGGTATTTGGCATGATTTGTGCTAAGAAATATCTGTGAGACTAGAAAATAGGAGCCGTGTCCAATACACCAGGGAAGGAGCTGAGTCTTGCAGACAGGGCTGCAGGCTCCAGCTCTAACCCCGGCCTGACAAATGATAGAGAAAAATCCTGTGACTGCCGTATTACAGCACTAACGAGGAACGCGCATTCGCTGCTGATCAAAAGTCTAAAACACAGCGTGCTCTCCACTGCTCTGCCTCTGATCTGAAAATACATCACTGGTTTTTATCACTCATTTTTTCTTTATCTGAGCGGAGCTGGTCTCAAGCGCTACAACCTGATTATCCTCGAGGAGGCTGCCAAAAGCATGTCGGGGATCGTTAAATGGAATAATAAAGGAAGCAGGAGGAATCAAGTGGTGTGAATAGGAAATCAGAGGGAATTCCTGGCCGAGGTTGCCAGTCCAGTAAAGGCTGGGACCTGCAGCTTGCCGTGAATGGAGGAGGTCACAGCTCCCGACTGCCAAGCCGCCGCAAATTAGTGATACGTTAAATGGAAATACCAGTACGTGACCTCGTCCCCAGCCCTCGTTAAGAGTATATTTACATACATGCGTATCATCTAGGAGAACAAGTAGCATTGGAAGGAGAACTCCGAATCCCTAGCTTGGGCTACAGGTTTGGCCCTGCAGAATTGTGTATTAGACTTTGTTATTTGGCCTGGGGCTTTGAACTCGTTAGTGTGAGAGAAAGAACCGGTGTCAGTTCAGCCCGCAGGAGAACCAACGGCAGCACAGCTACATTTCCTTGGGATGAATTAGAAAATGAGCAACAATATTTTTGGGCCAAAAGGAGCTTCTATTCAATTGGAAATGAATTTAATTTTGCATTGAAGAAATCTTGAGAATAATTTTTGAAGGAAAGGGAAAGACATTTTTAACTAAGAGTGGACTGTAATTAAATGCTTTAAAATAACAGTGTTATTCTAAATAAACACGTTAACAATAACCTGTTTAGATTTTCTCCATTGTTGAGCTTGCCAAATTGTTTGTGTTTAAAAAATGTATTGCGGAGTGGTTCGCTCTGATTGAATTTCCACTTATTTCTTCAAAATATAACTCTAGCCAAAAAAAGTCTTTTAGCTCTAGTCAAGATCAAATTAATCAAACCTTGTTTGCTACTGGCTTGCAGCTACCACATTAGCAAAGGGGATCTTCTCCAGTTAGAAAATGGGGCTTTGAGATGAGTCGAAGGTTTTTATTGATCTTGTGACAACTTTCATAGAAATAGGATAAAACCAGAATAAAAAAAAAAAATCTAGGCAAGAATTGCTATTGAAGCCAAGTCGTCCTTAAGGAAGTAGAGTTTCTTAAAGCTTTTTAGCTCCTCAGCCTCATCAAAATGGATCTTGGCACCACAGTCCTCTCTAGATCTTGATGGAAATCCTCTTTGTTGTCCTTAAGTGTCTGTTTTAGCAACAGTGTCTGCATTTCCAGCAGTTCCAAGCCCATCTCTGTTGTGGCAGGAGGACTCGGAAGTCTCTGCTCCAGAAGCCACTGCTTTATGAAAGGCTTTGCATTGTATTTTACTTGTGGTTTTATTTTTTTATTCCCAAGCTGAAGTTGATCCATGAGGAGCAGGTCTTACAGAGCTTGGTTTCCTGCGGCTCTGTGTCTCGGGGCTGGATTATCGCGTGTCTAATAAGGTGTGAGCTGGGATCGAAACATTTCCTGAGGTTGGGGGATTTCAAATATCTCTCTCCCGTGTGCCTTTTCCAGCATCTCACAGCCTCACTGAGCTCCAGTCACGGCCCCTCTCCCAGCATGGGCAGTAGTTCAGCGTTTTCCCTCTATCTAGCTGCCTACAGCCATCAAACCGAGCCAACTCCTAATGCTTTGGGGGCTTTTTCTGTCCAAGTTGATTGAAATGGACCCATGGATTTCAAAAGTTGTTATCAGAGGGGGCCATGCAATGCACACGGATGGTGCCGATTCCTTAAGAATGACTGAAAAAATGAGGTTTGGGTTGAGATCAAACCTGGTGTGCTTCATCCCAGAGGGATGCTGGTTAGGAAAGCTCCCACGTGGAGGAAAACAGTGAAGGAGTTTCAACTCTAATGGGATTTAACCCACCATATGGTAAACCACCATATGGTAAACCTAGGCTTAGGAAGTCAATATTTAGGACCAGGACAGGGATGGTGGAGCCACATGAAGGTGTCAGACCCACCTTAGGCCAACTGCAGCGGCAGATGTTCCTACCACAGCAAGGCTTAAAAAGACCCCACCAACACGATGTATTTGGAGTGTGATTTGCTATGTGGAAAAGGAACTGCCCTGCAGGACTGGTTTCAGCTTCAGGCAAATTGCTTATTCTGAAGAGTCTGAGGAGGGTTTAATTCCTGTGGATAGTGATTTCAGAAAGATCATGAATGTGAACTCGTCAACAGATTTGTAACGGCCCAGGCTGTGTGTGTCCCAATTTACACACTGAAAAATGTTCCTTTTATATCAAGGATGCATCAAGGTTTTGGGTGTCTCAAACTGAGATGATATCCGAGTTCCAGGCAGGATCCAGCTGGGGCGGGGTCATCTGTGGTGTGGTCATGTCTTTACTGATGTAATTAATGACTGGTTTAATTTGTCATGGGGTTTTCAGATGCCTGCTAGAACTAAATCACTTAGAGTCTGTTACCTGCCTTCATCTGTCTGCATCATTTTTCCTCAAATAAAGAAACTGTAAAAACATTCCTCACCTCATTTCAAAACTTTTAATGCTTACAAATAATTCTGTAAAGCAGAAACGGAGAGAATCAGGCCCTTGCTCTCTGCACTCTTTGAAATAGCTGTAGTGTGAGCCTAAAATGATTCCCCTTGCACGCATCCTGCCCCAAACAGTTTCCTTTCTCCTCCTGCAGATGATGAGGAGGGCTGGCGGGGGGAAGGCCAGCACCAAGCCCTTTGTGTCTCGAGGAAAGCCGGTCTTGAAGTCAGCAAGTGGCCAATGCCTCCTCCCTTTGCTAGCCGCAGCGTCGTTTTGCTCTTCGGCCGGAGCAGCTGGGGCTCACTGGCACTGCTGCTCCCCGCAGGTTTTGGGATGCTGGCAGGACGGCGGTGCAGGCAGGCACGCCAGAGCCCTGTCAGCAGCCGCCGGCATTCCCGTGGGGACCGTGGCACCTTGTGTGTTTTGACAGGGGACAGGCTGTTCTCCTGCTAATAGGCTGTTGGACATGGTGTTCGCTGCCTGGCGGGAGGAGAGGGTGGGAGTTTACAGACGCCAGGCACAGCTAAAGGTTAGGGATTTAGCGGTGGCACATCCATCCGGAGTGACAAGTGCGAGGATCGATACTCCCATGCATTACTGCTCCTGGGGGGCTGGAGGTCGGCTCGTCCGCTCTCGGCTGCGCGGGGCTGGGGCACGTCCTGCCAAGGCAGGGGGGAGGAGGACTGGAAAATACAGCTTACGGAGCCTTGGAGGCAGAGATAGGCTGTTTGGCTGGCATCAGGGAAGGAGAGAGCTGGCTTTTTAGGCTGCATGCCACCAGTACGGTTGCAATTTGAGGACCCTCTCCAAACCAGAAGCTGCCACCTTGGCTTCTGTGCTCGATCTGGGTTTGTTCCAGGGAGACGAGTTGGCTTCCAGCTTTTTTAGTTTCAGTCTATTTCTTATGTTTGTCTTTCCTCATCAGGAGAGGCAGAGGAGGAAAGGGGCCAGGTTGTTTGTTTATTTACACGCACCGTTCTTGCTGCACGGTCCAGGATTACAGAGCTTTAACTCCTTCAGTTTATGAGATAACAGAGAGGGGGAAAAAAAATTATTAACACTTGCCAGCTTAACCACTCTGAAAATCCCAGACAAAAGTTGCCTGTGTGCCTTTCCTTGCATATATCCATGAAGGATGCAGGTTTTAATTAGGCGATTCCCGCACGCAGGCAATGCCTTTGCAACAGTGACTCCAAAGCAAGCCCGATGCTGGCAGGGAAACGTGCCCCCACGCGCTTTGTCCCAACCCCGTCCGTGAAGGGAGCGGTTAGACCAGGCTGCGAGTCATCCCGCAGGGGACTGATAGCCCCAAACCCAGGGCTGCGGGACCAGGCGGACGCAGCCCCGTTAGGAAACTCTGCATAAAGTGTTGCAGTTGGGTTGCCAAGCTGGTAAGCCCATTAAAAAAAACCTTGCTAGGGGAACAGAAGAGCTCACGTTCGCGTGTGTCACCTTCAGGCTAAGGTAAACAATAATAATGAGGACAATGAGTGATTTAGAGGATTTTTCCAGCGTAATTAATGCTGATTTATATCGCAGAGTAGCAGAGAGACAGGCTGTGATAGAATGAGTGGGTGAAGTTTCTGAATGAGACGGGGAAGGGGATGACAGTGGGGAGTGAAAAATGAAATGTGCTTGCTAAAAAAAGCAAGTGGGGCTGGCTTGAGCAGCGTGTGGAGCAAAGCAGGTGACATAAATAACACCAGCGTATCTGCCATTCCCCTTAACGGGGATCACTCACTCCCTAATTAGATGGAGTTATTAGTGTCTTCGGTTGCTGTATGAGGGGATACAGGGCTCTGTAAGGCAGAAAATAAGAGTATCTCTTCATCTTGTGGAGCCAATGAAATGGCAGTGAGGGAGAAAATGAGTTTAGTCTAGGTAGAAAAAATGACGGTGTGAGTTATATGACTTTGAGGGTGGGCTTCATAGGATCCAAATTAAACCACCTAACCTCTGGCTGGAGAACCTGTTCCTCAGACCTTGATCCAGACAGCAGCTCTGCTGGGAGGAGCCTTCCCACCCGCAGGGACCTGCTGGAGCCACCAGGGCTCCCTGGGGTCCCCTTTGGTGTCCCAGGGGAGCCAGACAGCCCTGCAACTGCTTGCTTTTACCATGTCCCCAGCTGAGACGTCCCGATCCCAGCGCCCTCCTTTACAGTCAGGTCTAGCACAGATGGCCTGGCTGATCACGCACAGTGTGAAGAGGGCGATGGGACTCTCTGGGCTGATTCTGCCCCGGTAGCTGTGGGATCTTGGCTGTTGACTGCAACGTTGACTGCAAGTCATTGGCTGTGAATTCAAGATGTTGCTGATCAGCCTGAGCAATGACACGGTGTGTATCAGAGAGGTGAAGCGAAGCTGTTGCCCTGCTCACTGGGCTGTCAAGGCAAAGGGGATCATTGACACAGTGCCAACGCCTCCTCCTTGGAGCAGTGGGAGCTTCAGTGCAACTGAAAATAACAATTTTTTTTTTTAATGGGAACTTCATCTGGTAACAACCCCATTATGGAAACAACAGGTTGGATCAATGCAGAAGTATCTCCCAAACTCCCTCTGCTGGGAAGGAGGGCAGTCAGAAATCAATGGGGAGCTCATTGCCCTGTGCAGCTGGCTGCCTGGAAGTTATCCCTGTAATGAGCTGCCCCCATTTCCTTGAGGTGGATTGCAGCATGGCTTTGGGGAGCTGGATGCTTGGGGAGGCTCTGCCGGTCACCCAGGACATCCCACCCGTGTTGGTAACAGCTCATTGGCCCACAGGCTCTGGTTCCCTGCCTGGCTCTGTTTATCCTTCTCCCACGCACAGCATCACCAGCCAGCGGCTTCTCCCTGACCCCTCTCCCAGTGTTGCCCTCCATATCACGATGCCACCCAAGTGATGGCTTCAGAGGCTTCTTGATGCACACTGTGCGTTCCCCGAGACGCACAGCCTTGCTGAGCAATGCACGTACAGGTACAATGAGGCAGGGGCTGATTCTTC
>NW_009260350.1:1663991-1688554 GCF_000687185.1 Egretta garzetta | reverse complement strand
TGCCCTTCATACAGCACGCGGGTGGACTGAGGAGGTTCTCTGAATCTCAGGACTCAATTTGAAAAAGTAATTTAACTAAAATGCACTGGGAGCAGGGACATATGCAGGACAAAGCAGACTGGGGAGGTGGTAGGCTGGAAGGACATTAAGCACAAGAAAAACAACAAACCAGCTTTGGGACTGCTAAAATATTGATTGCATTCTTCAAGCAAAGCATAACATATCCCTGCTCCTGCTGTGCTGCCCGCGTTTCATGTCTTCATCCTCCCTCTACCCTTCTGTGCTAGCATTGGGCAGGATGAGTCCAGGTCTGTCTGCACCCCTTTAAAGAAGGAATGGTTCAGCGTTCCAAGGTCTTTGCCCAGGAAAAGAGGGATTTTGCCTCCCTACAAGGCTTGTGGCTGTTGGTTTGCAACAAATCCCCTCCAACACATGCTCCCAGGGCTGAGGGAGACACTGTGCCTGCAAGTCCGGGGCCTCCCCCTGCTCCTTACGGCCACTGCTGCATTTTTGTCCCCTCTGCACCCCAGGCAGGTAGCTGAGGGCACACCAGGCTCTGCATCCCTGGGCCTCGCCCCGCCAGCCTCCGCGTCTCCCATCACAGCTGTGCGCAGTGATGCTGGGGAGGTGGCCAGTGGGCCCACAGCCACACCAGCGGCTGAGCAAACTCCCCACCGCTCCAGAGCGGCTGCGCTGGTCTCCCTCCCCCACCCAAGAGTCCAAAAAGACGCCATGACTCACTCCTTTTCCACAGGCAACCTTGCCAGCTCTTGAAATACTTGGTGTTTTTCTTAGAGTCCTGGCTCCTGAAGCCATGTAATTACTTGAGCTTTCATTTTCTTTAAATAAAGCCCATTTCTAACACTCGTTTTTGTGAAGAATAGCCAGAGAATGTGACCTCTTACGAGCTCAGAAGCCACATAGTGAAAAACCCCACCTTTATTCTTTCTTTTACTAATTTTCTTTCTTGTCATGGTTTTTACAATCTTCTCTTGCAGATTGGGGCTGCTGGAAATCTTCTTCCTCTATCCCCTGAGTCTTGAAATATTGCAGATGATCTGGAGTTTGCCCCTTGGTGGTGGTGTTGACATCTCAGGTCCGTTGGCTTCAAGAATTTGTTTTCAATATTTTTCTGTCTGGTGACACGCAGTTCTGTGCAATGTAAGGTAGGTAAAAAGGCAGCAAATCCTAACTTACACAGCAACACATTGCTGGCATGGCTTGTCTTGTCTCTCTACATCCTGGATCCATTCCTTGTTTTGAATTCCATCAGAAAGCCCTGAGTTTACACTGGTCACATTTAATTGTCTCCCAGAAGAGCCCAAGGTCTTTACGAGCTCCGTTCTGCTGAGCGACACTGCATTTCCTATGCTCAGGCAAACCACGATCCCACGCGGCGCCGGTCCCTACACAGCAAATGTTCTGGTCCCAACTTTGAAATCTCTTGCCCAACTTGCTCCCCCGCTCCTTTTAAGCCCACATAACGTAGCTGAAAATGCCGTTTCTTCCTCCCTGCCCACAGGTGCCAAAGAAGGTAAGAGACACAAATAAACCTTGCGCTTTCTGGCCCAGGAAGCGCTCCAAGACATCCTGGGTTCTGTGCAGCTATGGACAGCACAAGCTTGGTTCTGGACTTTGTGATCCAAGGGTATGACCTATAGTTTAAGCTGGTCTTTTAAGCTTAGAGGAGACTTAGAAGTTCTTTCCTTGGGTGATTCAGTCCACCCCAGCAGCAGACATACCTCAGGTGGGAATGGATGAATGCCATGCTAGAAGAGCTGCCCTTTTCCCCTTGATTTTGAAGGTGTCTGGGCAGCTGGTTGTCTATCCTCCAGCTTTGATGTTTAGCACTAGGGGAGATCAAGAAGCTCATCTGTTGCTGCCATGCTGGGATATGCTTATGGGGAAGCGGCGTTACCTGGTGACGAGGACAGAGCCCTGCTGGTCCCACTCATCAGCATCACGGATATGTGGAGGATGGAGATGCTACAAAAGGATCCAATCCCAGGCAAAACTCCAGCTGAAGCTTTTGTTTTATGGGACATAAAGATATTGCAGCCACGAGATGCAACGGCACAGAAAACTGGCCTCTGCAGCTGAAGGAACAACGTTGTGTTTTCCTTGCTCTGTTCATGAGCTTTGAAAATTTGTCTGCTGTCTTCAACCAAAATGGCAGCCAGTGGGCATGGGACCAGGGAATTGCCTTTTGAAGTAATCCGCTTATTTTAACAACAAACACCAGTGATCTCCAGCAAGTGAGAAGCTCACTATTAACAGTAATCCAGAGACATTCCACAACACATACTTTCCGGAGGGGGGGGACAGCGAGCATTTTTAGCAGCATCAATCAATGCAGTGGCCAAAGTCACACATTCAAATTGAGAGCTGCAAAATATGGAAAAGTTGAAATAATCCTTGGAAGCGATCCAGGAATTGGTCATTCAGTCTGCAGGACCTTTTATGAATAACACTGTAACACAAGCCCGGAATGGAAGCACCAAGATCCAGCCCATTGGTTTTCCAGTCAGAGTTTCCCATTCCAAGATGAACGACTTGGATTTTGGGGAGGGAAAGCAGAAGGACTGGTATGTCTCCTGGCTGGGAGAGTTTGGCTTTGAAGACCTCGGCTTGCAGGAATAGGCAGCAATGCGAACTTTCTCCACTTGAGGTTTCTCTTGGCCTGGATCTCCTTTTTATTCTCTATTATTTACACCTCTCTTACGGAGTTGTAAAGTTGCCTTCATTCTACTGCAGGAGATGTTCTGGTTCCTCCGCTGGAGACCTGGTTGCCATGTAGTAGCCAAAGTCTTGGAGATCCTGTAGACCTGCACATTCTTCTTCTGTGGCTCTCATCTTTCCTCCCTCTTGCTCGCTCTCATCCATGCTGACATCTGAAGTTTTTTCTTGAGGCTGTGGAACAGAGGAAGAGGAGTAACTTCACTGCAAAAGTCACCAAAGTGACCTCCCCTTAGCAAAGGTGCCCTCTCTGTAGCTCCATGACCCCAGTGTCCCAACAGGAGCAGCCAGTGGATAGCAGAAGAGAGAGGGACTCACCATAGCGAGAGCTGTTCCTCTGTTTTTAATTAAAGCCAACTTGCTTCACATCTTCATAGGAAAAACCCCAGAGTTTTCTCACTTCTGTTTTCCCTATTCCCCAGCAACAACCTTAAGCAGAATCCCCTTTGCCACTGCTAAAAGAAGGATGAAGAAATAGATGTGTGAGGCCGTGTTTCCCAACCATCTTATGAGTGAAAAATCTCTGGAAAGGGCGTGAGAGCACGGGTGGGAGCAGAAAGCACAGCCGGTGGGTGTGTTCCCAATGGGCAGCCTTCAGCATCATCAGAACATCCCCAAACTGGCATCTGGCAGCTGCTGCGTGGGGCCTCTTGATGATCCCAGACATTGGGCATCTTCCACCCACCACGAAGGCACCGAAGTAGCATATGAATGCATCTTCCTTCTTGATGTTAGGGCAAAAAAAAAAAGGGGGAGCTTTAATACAGATATGCATTCACTGACCTGCAATGCATGCTGAAGAAAAGTACCTTCCACTTGGTTTTTATGTGGTTTTAAATGTTTTTTAGAAGTATCTGTTTACTACAGCTCAATAAAGTTTTATTTTGCGAAAAACCATGATTGATTTCCTCTGCTTTAAACAACAAACAGCCAACCTCCCCAGCTAGCACCTCCTCCTCAATTCATAAAAATGTGTTAACAATTCATTTAAAATTCATATACAAGCCAAACACAGTTTATTCATGAAGTTACACAAATTAATACAAAGCAGCACACTGCCTAGGCCTGGCATAAAGTCAAAGCGTGCTCTGAAGGCCTCCCTCTGCTGTACAATACGTCAATGTGTTCTTGGAAACTGCCCTCATGTCTGGCGGCTCAGCAATCAGCAGATAGCGTTTCGAGTTTCCCCCTCCCTTGCCTGCTTCGCTCTGCACGCCTGATGGAAACATGATGCAGAGCAATAATTGAAGGCTCGGGCGGTACGAGACTTTGTGCACCTTCAAAGTCTGCTCATCCTCCAAAAGGTGCCTTTGAGAGTTGTCTTCCACGTGCCACGATGATTGCTATGTTTTTCCTTTCTGCTTTGTAGGTGCCCAGGGCAGAGTGTTGTGAGTTTGGGAAAGAGCAGCGGTTTGATGGCCAGGGGCGGTAACCAGCTTTGGGAGTCTATTGGTTGGGAAGGAATGCTCCAGAGGAAGACCCCCACTCTGATGTCCATCTAGAACAGGTACAGGTGAACCATCCTGAGCGATCCACAGGTATGTGTTTAACAGTTTTTTCCTATGTGGTGTCGAGGGCAGAACTGGCACATCCGTCACCATTCAGCAAATCCACCACATCAGATCCTTCTGTTGGCTCCCCACCAGCCTGACTCACAGTCCTGGGCAGTGGGATGTGCTCAGGTCCTTGCTGCTCTTGGAAGATGTTTCCTCAGTGCCATTTTTCCAACCCTGACCCGGGGTCCCTTGAGGATGTTCCACCAGGCTCTCCCCTGCCATGGCAGACACCACAGCGGGAGCAAGCTGG
Source organism: Egretta garzetta (assembly GCF_000687185.1). Classification (NCBI taxonomy): domain Eukaryota; kingdom Metazoa; phylum Chordata; class Aves; order Pelecaniformes; family Ardeidae; genus Egretta; species Egretta garzetta. Next base: position 1,684,012 of record NW_009260350.1, on the reverse strand, counting down.
CCATCTTGAGGCACTAACTGGCCTTAACTGACCTGACCAGCCTCACCTGGGGCCTCCACCCATCACTCCTCATCCCATGGCCCTAGAGCTCTATTTAAGGGCAGTCCTGAGCTTTTACTCCCTTCCTGGGCTATGTTGTAGGTGTGCCTGGTATGTCCCCAGCCTCCTGGATGGACTGTGGGCACGTGCTGTAGGTAGCTTGTCTTCTGCCCTGCCTCTGGGACGCACCCGAGCCCTCTGCTGTAGGTAGTTTGTCTCTAATCCTTTCTCCTGCATGAACTTCAGACCTGTAAGTACCTTGTTTTGTGACACAGCTGGACCTGGGATCACTATCGTAGGTAGTCTGTCTACATTCCTTTCCTGTGGATAGACCTGTTGCCTCCAGTCCTGTTCTTCTGCTCCGGGTGGACTCTGAACGTGAGCCATCGCTTGCTTTGTCTGAGACTGTCAATGGCTCCTGCTGTGTTCAGACCCTGCAGAACAGCATCCTGCTGGTGAGGGCATTGCCTGTGCTGGGGTCACCCTTGGCTCCTGGCTTGTCCCCCCTCATGGGGCAGCCCTGCTCCTGCTTCTCCCCAGCAGGTTTGCCTCCTGGAGCTGAGGGCCCCTGGAGCAGCATGTCATGTCTTATGGGCTTTCAGGTGTCCATTACAGTCACTGGAGAAGGACTGGCAGCTCCAGAGGGCTGGTCAACCTATCCAAAGAAAGGTGGGCAAGAAATAGAGAAGCTCTGTTTCCATTGGTGGTAAATAGAGGTTAACTTCATGTTAGACTGAGCTCCCGTGCCTTGAACCAGGTCAATGCATGAAAATAGTTTTACCCAAAATGCCAGAGGTATCAACCCTGGGCTGCTACCCCTGCTGTCCTCTCCTTCATGGTGCCTCTTCTTCCATAGCTGCATGTCTAGCTCTGGCCAAGGTCAGTGTCCTTGCTGTAGATGAGTCTGGGTCCTGAGCCGTGAAGCATCTGAGATTCTGCTTCTGAGACTTTTTTTTCCCACGCCCCCCCCCTGCTGCTCCCCCCAGCCGCGCTGCGGGAGCTAGGCTGCCTGTGCAGCGCCGGCCGCTGCAGGCTGGACAGAGGGACTAATGAGCTTTTTGGTCTAGATGGTATTTAAGAGTACGTGGTTCTGAAATGCCTTTGCCCAACGGGTAGCGTCCCAGTCGTGCATGAAGAGAGCCTTTGCACAAGAGGACAAAACCAAAGCAAGGTGGTGCGGTACTGCACTGCCTGTCTGGAGGAACCTGGGATTTCAGCTTGCTGGACTGCTCATGTCAGGCATGCAAAAACGATCCTGAGAGAGTCAAAGTGTTTTCAGAATGAATTTCGTATTTGAGATGCTGAGATCTTGCTGAACAAAATATTGGGAAACAGGTATTTCCCCCCAAGAGTTTCCTCGTATCTAAGAAAACCAAAACTATTCCTCCTTTAATTTGTTTCAATAAATGCTGCCACATTCCAGGACTGCTAGGGTGAAGGTCGGTTGGTCACGCTGCTTCTAAAGCAAAGCAAACGCAAAACGTGCCTGGGCTTGCTCCTTCCTGTGCCCTTGTGCTGTCTCCAAACTTGTGCAGAGGGGCTCCTGCAAGTTTGTGCTTGGACACCATCGACGCCTCTCCCTGGAGGCACGCGGTGTGGGCAGCACAGCTCCTTGACATCAGCTTTCCCTTTGCGAGGGTTGGAATGATGCAATTTTAACATCACGACAGTGATGCTTTTTGGGGCAAAATGATATGGTTAAGTATTCTGACGAGCGTTTAGGGCTAGATTCTCTATGGTAGCATCCAGCATTGCTCTGCCGATCTGCAGTCTAGACTGATTTATAGCAATGATTTGATCTACTGAGTAAGTGTGTGTTTAAATACCTACTCAGCTCCATTCCCCCTCTTCCTTTCTGGCAAGAGACGAGCCAAGGAAGTCAATGCTGAAAGGCTACTTTGTACAGGGAGCCTGGGGTTTCTCTCCCTTACTGCCTCGTCAGTGCAGCACCCCCTCCTGTGCCCCAGCAAAGCCCTGATGCTGTCTCATTCATCAGCAAGGGGAGGGAGGGCTGGGATGCATTGATTTGCCTTGATGAAGGAACTTGGAAGTGGCAGGAAGGAAAGTGTGAGGCCAGGTGGGACTTCAGAAAACCTCCCTTGCTCCCACCACCTGTGTCCTTCTGAGCAGGGAGTGCTCTGGTCCACAGAGAAGCTCAAGTGTTGCTTGATGTTATCAATAAATTGTCAGCCCGAATTTCTCTGCATTGCTGAGGGTCACCAGCTGTGGTGGTGGAGGCAGCTTCCCTGGGGATGGGGGGGAGCAGCCAGGGAGGGGGGCCTTGGAGGGATGGAGATGCTGATGCTTGTGGCTCTCTGAACTCCAGCCTCTTCCACAGGGACCCTGTGAGACCTGTGATCATCAGCAGCAAATATCCAGCATGCTTGCTCCTTTTTTTTTTTTTTTCTTTCCCCTCTGCTGGCCTCTTATCTAAAGTGCTTTCTCCTGCCTCCAGCAGCTGAGTTTCATCACACCAGGGAGGTCCAGCAGCCTGTAACCCCTTGGTAAAATCCACTGCTCCCAGAGCAGATCAAGTTGGCCACAAAATGCCACAGTCATGTCTTGGCTCTAAGCTCAGAATCCCCTTCCCCAACCCTCGGGGGAGTAGTCAGGATGGCTGAGCTGTGTCAAGATGCTATTTCATGGTGCAATTTCCTCAGGGCTACCAAGATGGGAGGGAATGAGCCTTTCCGAGGTGCTTGGTCTTGCCTGCGGTGAGACGCAGTTGGAGTTTGGCCCTAACTCTGAATCAGCTGCAAACCCAAGGGAAATCCTTGGCACCAGCTTCAAAAACTCCTGTGCTTCTGGGCAAGGCAGGACCTGAGCACGACTTGGCTTTGCAGACTTGCTTGTTTGCTGGAGAGCAGACATCCACCGGGAAGTCCCTGTGGGAACATTTAGATAGTTTCAAGCAAGATAAATCTACTGCATGTAGGAGAGATGTGGGGATGAGGAGGTAGGCTTTTCATCAGCTTTGGCTGAGTAAAAAATAGGGGTTTAGTCTAGCTGTTTTCAATCTTTTTCTGAGTTGCAGATTCGCCCCCAAATTCCCCATGAGCCCTGCAGAGGCATTTTTAAGCTCCTGATTATAGACTTGTTTTCCCTAGGTGTCTCTCCTGGAGCCCTTTGTGGCAGTCCGTGGCTCTGTGAGGGGCCGATAATCATCGACTGAAAAGTTCTGATGTGCAGGATGGCACAGCAAAGGCCCCACCTCCGCGCTGCCCGAGCCACGTTGCTCTGCGGCTGCCGGCATGCGCTTGCGACCTTCAGCACTAGTGGTGAGTGTATATCTAAAAAAGCTGCAGTTGAGGACGTTGTGTTGAGGACTGCTCGTTTTCCAGGTTCATCACAGAATCTGTTTGCAATGCCAGTACTCAGTAACTGGGAGTTGTATTTGCTGAGGTCAGACAAGACCATATGTGAGACCTTTTCATTCTTCTTTTCCAGCAAAGAGGCTGGGAAATGCTGTGGTGATGGAGCCGAATTCCAGTTCCCTGATTGCCAAAGCTGGTACGCATCCAGAACTGTGCTCCAAGGTAAGAAATGACGTGCCATGTGTTTTAGCAAACTGTAGCTCTCTAAGATAGATATCTGAGTGCCCTTTATGGCCAACGGAGCGATGCGGTGGGGATCTCTCTCCCTATAGATCTACTCTCTGTTGACGGCAGAAGACGGCCACACAGTCAGCGTAGATGAGACACGTCGCTGCAGATGGTTAAGCTTAAGCGCAATGCATCTATATTACACTCTCTTGAATTAAATTCCCAATTGTTTGGGGAACCTATTGCGTAGAGGAAAAAGTAGATCACGTTTCACCAGACAATGCCTGAGCTGAAAAGCTGGAGCTGGCTTTATAGAAGACACAGTTGATTTTTCTCCCAATGTTTTTTTTTTTTTATTCGGGAGAGAGAAATCCTTGCAGATTACAGTCCTCAATGGAGACAGGGAGCGTGGGTGAAGGTGGAATGAGAGCAGACGGTCATTCCTAGGGCCGGCAGCAGCAGGAGAGGGCACCTGGAGCTGCTGCTGCTCCTCCCAGGCTAAGAGCCACAGCCGAATCCTGGGAGAAAGGCTGGGAGTAGGGAGATAATGGATGATCTCCAGGGTAAACGCTTCTCATCTGCTGGATTCCGGCTGAACGTGTGGTCCTCAAGTTGCTTTTGGGTTTTTCTGAGGGGTCTGATGTCAGCTCAGGACTGGGAGAAGAGAAGCAGGAGAAAAGGTAGTGCTAGAGCTGAAAATTCAGGGGACAGTTAAGTTGAAGGTAAGTGTCGTTCCAGGATGAGCAAGAAAAGAAAGAGAAATTTGGGTGAGAGGATGGCAGGGGCCTGGCTGGTATGAGGAATGAATCCTTGACTCACCAGAACAAAAAAAATGAAGGGTTGTTTTTTTTCCTCCAATCCCATCCTGAAATGGGAAAAAGCCAGTATCCTAGAATTTCTGCATATTCAATTCCAAAAGGAAAAAAAAAACCAAACCCAACCTCTTAGAGTAGTTAACAAAATCCAGTTTGGTAGAAAAGTTGATTTGTTTTGAGTTGAATGTAGAAAATGAATGTCAAGGAAAAGTCAGTTCAAAGCAAGAAAGTCCATCCTTTTCGTTGGGGAAAATGTCAAAAGGGCACGCTGACATTTACATTTTTTTCTCTCTCCACTTTGTTCCTGAACAAAAATTTGCCAAAGCCAACAGGGTGTTGTTTTCTGATGGAAATCTGTTTTGACAAAAAATTTTCCAACCAGCTTCATGAGCTGCGCACAAACATTTCCGCTCTCGATTCCAATCTGGATTTGGCAGGGAGTGGGGGTAAGGATGTGGAGGGGCTATTCTTTTCAGTACCCATCAGTGATGTATCGCCCTGTCAAAGGACCCAATACTGCTACGAGCATCCCGCTTCCAGGGAGATCTCAGACCCAGGTTTGCTCTCAACTGGCTGGCTGACCTGGGCAGGAATTAAAGCACTCCCTTCATGTGAAATGCTCACGTGTGTGTTGAATTAGGGCTAGATAGCTGTTGATCCAAAGTTAGGTGCCTGTTAGACTTCAAATGGGATGGCACCCCAGTGTTTTTTCTGCATCTCTTTACTATTGCCCTTAGCAATAGAGGATCTCCTGGTGTGCACAGCACGCTTAGGCCTGGTTCAGAAGTTCATCTAGGCTTCATTCAAGCTGTAGCTCATAAGCGTCTTCTCTCTGGCAGCACAGACCTGGATATCACTAGGAGGAAAGTCCTCGGAGCTTTTTGTTTGGCTGGGCTGAAGTGCAGTCGTAGCTCGCCTGAATGGGCCATCACAGGCAATGTGTGTCACTTTGCCTTTTGGGGGGCTGTTCTGCCAAGTTACAGGCCTGTCTTACATTTTTTTTTGGTGTGTTTTTCTTTATGATGCAGTTCCTGGATCACTGTAGAGATACCAAGTGAAGACATGAATCTTCCTGGCTCTAGCCAAAGGCAAGGTAAGAGCCTGCTTCAACTCTTTGTGCTTTTTCTACTGTCCTTGGCAAAAGGCTGGCGCCTCTAGAGATGGCTGAGGAGGTGGAAAGACTCTTCTCAAGGAGTCGATCAGTCTTCTCATTATGGTTAGACTAAATGTTAGCTTAGGTTAGACATCAGTTTTGGATTGCCAGTGTTAAGTGGGATCAATTCTACTCCAAACTTCTTGCAGAAATGCTTTACAGTGAATACGTGAGGGTGAGCACGTGTAGTTCGCTCTTCTCTGGTGGAGGAGACCAAGGCATGGACTGATAGATTTTTGGGAAGGAAGGAACAGTCACACAACTCTGCACTGTTGGGTGACATCATCAGCTTGTCTTCAAGGAGAGAACATCCTTGACGACCGCAGGCTACAGATCACAGCCAGCTCCTACCTGCTGACAAGGCGCTGCTGAGATGTGTGACAACTGCAGATGGCTATCAGCTCCCGGAGATTGCTTGTCCATGCTCTCCTGTCCCTTCGCTTCACTGAGTGGCACCAGGGGAAAGTGACGGCTGGAACACCACCTGACCAGACAACAAAAATACTAGCAAAAAGGGAGATTTTCAGAATTTTTTCTTTGTTTCTTTTTACGACCAGCTCGGATGTGCAGTAGTTCTGATACTGCAATGTTTCCCCACTGCCTGAGCTGTTCCTTGGTGTTATTCATTTGGCCAAAAGCTCCAGTGATGAAGTTTAACTCTTCCCGCAGAACACAGCTGCTTCCCCCCACCTACTCACCCTGCTTTAAACACGCATCTGAGCTGCCATGGCTCGCTGGCTGGGCTTGTGGCAGTGGTGTGACCCTGGTCACCGGTAGCTGTCTCAGCCCGGGCCGCATGCTTCTTGTGCCAAATGGCGTCAGCTGTTCCCCTGTGCGCCCAGGACTTGAGATGTAGCGTAGGGAAGTCAACTTATGGCCGGTTGGGAGAAAACAACTATTGGCCCCAAAATCTCCAGTGCCAGGCGGTTCTGCTGCTCCTTTCCCTTGTGTGCCAGCTGGGTTGGAGGCAAAAGCTGATCATCTTCTTGGTGTCATGACCGCAGAAGCGTTTGGTGTATTTAGCCAGTTCTCACATAGCTCTTCTCAAACCATTAGCCTGGGAATTGGGCATCCCAAATCATTCTTTGTAAGTATCCGTCAGGTCCAGTTACCTGTTTATCTTTGGATATTTACAGACCAAAAAAAAAGTATATTCTTGCTGTAATTCATCCATACAACACTTAAATCCAGCGCATGTGAAGGAAGAGCTTTGTGAGTCTCTCTTGTTACCTTGTGGGATGGTGTTGGAGGGAATCGTCCTCCTGGGGACTGAGATGAGGGCCTGGGCCATGCCGGCAGCCTCTTCCCAGTGCCTGCCCTGGGAGGAGGAGAGCCCAGCTTGTGTTCAGAGCTGAAGTACAGGGGGCTTCCAAAAAAAAAAAAAATCTGAGCGCAAGTGCTTGGACGTTACTGGCAGAAAAAAAAAAAGCCACAGCGGCAATAAAATTAATTTCCTTCTCTAATATATACAAGACTTTCTCCAAGAGAATTATGACCCAAGCTGATCAAAGTCTGTAAGTGGTACTTATGCTATCAGTTTCACCCCCTTAATGCCCTCCTGTCAAAACAAAATCCCTTCGAAAGGCTTTGAGGAAAATCACATGAGCATAATGGCTTTCAAAAAAATGGCCCTAAGTACTCAGTAACATATACAGAGAGGACTATTAGATTGGCTGGTGTAATTGTACTTATATTCAAATGTAAACATTCTTATATGAGCAAGTTACTGCTTACCCATGGAGCAGAGCACAGGCGAAGTGGGCTGAAAATGCTTGGGTTATCAAGGGAAAGGAGGGGAGGGGGTGGCAGTGGTGGGAACTTTGCCCTAAGACAGGATGGTGACTTTAGGCAGAATTAGATAAAAGGAGAAGGGAAGGGGCAGGGGAAGGATGGGGCTTATTAAAGAACCATTTTCAGATATACAGAGAGAGGATGAAATTCAGGCGGGGTACATTTGGACCGCCGTGTTACTCTCAGGTAGGAGTTGGAGACCTCAATATATCTGATCCTTTATCTGCTGTAACGTGTTTGTTTGAAGATGGTCTTGGTGGATTTAGGGCTGCTCTGACAGCTCTGGGAACTGGAGTCCTCGCGGTGTTCCCAGAATAGATGCACCAGGCAGCGCTGTGTCCAGAGCGAGGGGTGATGGGGAGTCTCCATCTGCTCTGTCAGGTCATAACCATTCAAGCCTGATGGCTACGATGAAGTTGATAACCCAAATGCTCAGTTCTCAGTACCGTTAGCACTGGGAGGCTGTGCAGACGCAGCTCTGGTTAAGAGCCACTTTCCATCTTTTGAGGAGTTGTTGATACACCTGTAGGGGGAAGGACATATTTTGGTCCTCAGTACCTTTACAGGGGTACCCCATTGCCCTCTGGAGCGATGCTGGTCACTGTGCTTGCTGCATGTGCAGCTCCTGTCGCTGCAGCCCTCTGCAGGCACCTCCCGATCCGGTGCTGAGTGCTCCTGATACAAGCTCTGCCCTTTTCCCATCACTATTTGGGAATCACAAGTTCATCAGCTCCTCAGGTCTCCTCTGCTATCACCAGCGATGCCCCAGGTGTGTTCAGGAGCTGGGAAAGGAAGAACAGCATCAGTGGGCACAGTGTCTGGGTGGTTGTAACCGGGGGTTGTGTTTGGAGAGAGATGGAGGTTATGGCAGCAAACCTGAGCATCGTCGGTGGTTTGGATGCTTTGGAGTGGAAAAGCTGCCTCGGAGGGTCACTGCCATTTCTGTTTCATCCTGGGCAAACCAAAAGCAGGCACAGTGTCCAGTGCAGAGTCCAGCACTCATTTCTCCAGTCCTTGCTTTCCCCTTTTGCTCCTCCCTTTTGCATTGCTCCCCTCTCTCAGGCTGAGACCAAAAGGTCCTTCCTTGGAGTCTTCTTTCTCTTTCCCCGTGGGTTTCCACCCTTTCCTCGTGCCCTGCGGACCATACAAGCTCTTTGCCATGTGAATTTCTCCCTGGGGATGCCAGCTCAGTCTACCAAAAAGCAGGATCAGGCCAGCTGGGCAAAGGGCTTTTTTTGACAAAAGCCTAAAATATTTCAAAGGCTCTCTTAAAAAAAAAAAAAAAATCCAAAACAACCCAACAAAATAACACCAATAAAACCATACGGTTTCTATTACTTTTTTTTTCCTAGTGAGTTGAAAACAAATCTTCCCTGACCATCCTTCTCTTGTGCTGGGGCAGAGACAAGGTCTGCTGGAGTCAATGAAAAGATATCCATAGATCAGGCTCGTCCAGATTCCTAACATCTCATAGAGGTATTTCCCTATCTGTCCCTCTTTCCTGGACTTACTGTCTTGCTCTCCCTTTGGAGGAAATTCCTTTCCTGGTGATAACCATGTCTCTAGCTCATATTTCCTCTTTCTTGTTGACAGTTTTAAACCAATAGATTTATGAACTTTGAAGTAATAGAAATATTTAAGGCATACCTACTCTCTCCCTTATCTAGAACAGGCCAGGGTTATTCTTTTTCTAGACGCTGCACTTGTAAAGGGAGACGATTGCCTTTCAACCCATCTTCTGGAAAGCCAGGCCTAGTTTGCTTAGTGAGGGCTTTGGTAACCTTCATGCATAGCACCAAGGGTTATTACCAGTTTTATCCCAGTGGGTCCCACAGCTGTTTTGCCAGCTTTTACCCCAGCTGGGACCAAAGAGGCGAACCCACATGTGGGGTGGCCACAGCAAACTCTTAATGCCCAGCATCTCTGATGGGTACGTGAGATGGGGAAGGACAGTCAACGGAGCAGTTTGCAATTATTTTCCATCAAGGCTGGCTGGGACCGAGTTAGCAGGGACTGCTCCCCTCTTGCAATCCCTGGCCCAAATGCCCTGGTTTCATCTGAGAATGCCACGCTACTTCTCAAACTTCAGCTCCTTTTCCGAGTTTCATCCTTCAAAATGTGAATAACCTTGCTCACAAAGCAACATAGGCTGGATGGCAGGGTCAGAAGTAAAAAATTAGCCACAGCAGTGGCAGGGGACACTGACCTGCTCTCACAACTTGACTAAATCAGGCAAGGAGGCGGGGTGCAGCCCATAGCCCACCCCCAGAGTGTCTGTCCTGGGGGGAGCTGGAGCATCGCTCTCCTGTTGAGCGTAAATTCCTCCTCCAAGGACTTCACAGATAGGGACAGACTTTCTTCACTTTTTTTGCTTGTTCTCTCTGCTGGATCCTTAATTGATGAAAAAGCGTGGAGGAAGGAGACCCTTCCTGTCATATAGAAGAGGCTGGAGGGGACAGGGCTATACATCCAAGGTGTGCTGACTCATGATGCAGCAAATACCACAAGAGACTAGAGTTAGAGGTAATTACAGAGGTAGCAGCGGTTTCCCACATTAACGTGAGTGCTGTGGTCTGGGGTGTGTGAAATTACTTGGTGCTAATGCCTGACACCTCCCAGTACTCCCAAGGGGCAGAGGAAGAATAGTGCAGGTAAGACAACTTTGGCGTTAAGTAAGATTTTTGCGTACCTGTAACCTCCAACGAGCATAATTTTGCAAACCCCTGTGGCAAAAGTATCTTGGGCTGGACTTAGGGGAGTCTGTACCCTAACTCCAACAGTTCAAGACCCCAAAAGCGAAGCTGCAGCGATGGCTGTGGATAAAGCAATGATGTCCCTGCAGTGCGCTGGCATCAGATATGAGGTTTTTCTTTCCACACTGCACACCAAGCAGATGCTGGGCAGCATCACCAGCACAGTCCTGAGGCTATGTATCCTGCTCCTGGGCAGCAGTCATGAGGGCAGGATTTTCTGGTGGGATGAGGGATTGTGTGAAGGCATCGGAGGACCCTTGGGTCCTGCTGGTGGGTGCTGCATGGTCTGCATCGCTCGTGTGAGGGGAGAGCCAGCCTGACCCCAAAACACCACTTTGCCCAGGTGAAAGAGGGTCAAAAGGGTTATCCTGAAGCATCTGGGATAGCTTCGAGGGCCAGAAGGTGGCTTCTTGTTGTCTGCTGAGGATCCACTCTTGGGATAAGAGGTCTTCAATCCACCCCATCCCCAGCCTGCTTGTGTTCCTATCTGAAGGTGGCTCAGTGCTGGAAGCAGAGCAGGCTGGCTGGGTCTGTGCCCAAGCGGACATGGATCTGCATAAACAGTATTTACCACCGTGGTGAGCAGTGGATTTTGTGGCTTTTTTTGTGTTCAAGCATTTCTCCCCCTTCTGTACGGCTGGCGTCTCCGAGATGCAGTGCTGGAGCGAGAGGCGGTACGGGGAAATCGCACACTGGCGTTTCCCCAGCTTTATCAGCTGTGGGCTTAAAAAAATAAATCATTTTCCAAGGCTATAAATCCAGAACCTTTCGGCAACTCTTACAGTAACTCACATGTGCAGAACAACAGCAGGCTGTTTATCCAAACTAGAGAAAGCATCTGTAGCAGAGTTAATGATTTTGCAGCGACGCCGGTCACCCTCTGGCAGTGGGACTGGGAGCTGTGCTGCTGCCCCAGAGCATGGCAGAGGAACGCAGAGGGTGCAGGGTAAGACAAACTATGTTTCCTCTTCCAAAAACCATGCTGGGGTGTTTTTGAAGGGTATTTTTTTTTAAGACCTCAAATTTTTTTCTTCCTGCTTTACTCCATGCGGTTTCCTAGCTGTGATTGATGCAGATCAGCTTTCAGAGCTGTAGAAAATGGTACTGTAAGGGTTAACCTGATGTGCTGGGATGTTCCTCTCTCCTCTTGATCCCCAGGTCTTGGCTCTGTTAAACATCTCCCCCTCTCTTCTACATTCAGATCCTCTTTTACAAGGCTGGGCTCGGGAATTTCAGCCCAGCCAAGAGCCATCTTCCCATCCATTAAGGCTTCGTGACAGCAGGTAACTATATCACTTCAAAAGGACAAAGTTGCACCATTTCCCCCCTCCCCAGATTAAACTCCGATGACAGCATCTGAGCACAACATAGGAAGCAGCAGCTGCCCTGTTTCTTTGCAATACTTATCTGCATCTGCACCCGAATGGGCCCATTTTGGGAGGTGGGAGAGCGGAGCCCAGTGGCCACCGATGCTTTTTGGGGACTGCAAGGCTGTTTGCTCAGGGACCTTTGCCATCCAGTTTTAGCCATCTTGCCCCCCAAGAGGAGCTGAAGATACTCCGTTTTATCAGCCTGCTGCTGACCTCTTACCCCGCATCAGGCCAGCGAAGGCTGGATCATGTCTTGGCTAATCACTGCAGAGCCCGAAGGGGCTGCATCTACCGTGGGATGGGCTGAGCTCACGTTCTCAGCCTGCCTCGCTTGTTTTCTTCCCCCCCCCCCCAGTTTTTTTTCCCCTCTCTGCTGACTCAATCTCACGTTTCTCACATCTTTACTTCCACGCCGGCTGCCATCTCTCACACGTCTTGTGCATCTTTGCTATCTCCCCCGCTCGCAGGGCACAGGTTGCTCCCGTGCCGCCGGCCGTGCTCGTGTGTGGTCCCCCACCTGGGAGGAAAAGGGCCCAGCGGTGTAACTTTGCCTCTCCAGCCTGGGCACTATTTAGTGATAACAATAACATTTGGAGGAAGCTCTCTTGCAAGGGGAGATCAAACGGGAGGTGGAATGTTGGGTTGGGTGGTGCTGGGAGGGCGCTGCAGGAGGTGCCAGCACGCTGCACGGGCAGGGAAGGAGGCGTTTTCTTCCTTCCTTTCCATAAATAAATAACCCTGGTACCTTTCCAGTTTTTGAAAAGCTGTTAAAAAAAAAGTCTGAAAACCTGAAGGTGTGCACACATAGAAGCTCCTAGACACTACCTACAATTTATTTTTTAATATTTATTTCTCTCAGAAACATTAATGTAAACCACTTATCACCTTCCTAAGAATCCTTCCCCCAGACCCATTCAACTCCAGAGCTGGCTTTGGCTGCTGCAGCATCCCCACACAAACCCCTCACCTGGGTTAGAAGCTGCTTATAACTTGGCTTTCAGGTTGCTGAGCCTCTCAGTTTCCAGCAAAATCTTCTCTCAGGTGGGTATGGGAGGAGCTGCAGCCCTCCCGTGCCTCCTCGGAAATCTTCAGCGAGCCTGGATAGGATGAGAATCTCTCCTCTAATTTGCTAGTAATGAGTTACAGCGTGATTGAACTTGCGGAGTCCCAGGTCAGTGTGTGGTGCATTAATGCACGTGGCTGTACAAGTATTGCAGCTCGGACCCGGGCTATGCCAGCGCTCTTACGGCAATTAAGGGACTGAGGTTTATGGCTTGTCCTTTGGCTTGTAAATCAGCAGAAAGCCAGTCCCAAACGGCCAGAGCCTTTCTCAAACCTTGCTCTGAAGGGCAGGAAAGTCTAATGCTAAGGGATGGGGGGGCACCTGTGTTAGCATCCCATCTCCCTGCTGTGTCCCAGCCAGCCACTGTGGACACCCCATGCCAGGGCTTTCAGAGGGCTGTTGGCTCTGGGGGAGATCTCATGGCTTCTGGCCTGTGGTCCTTGGCCCTGCTGAGGTCCTCGCAACCTAAAGGACACCTAGCTGCTGGGCACCGCTGCCGCAGAAATGGCTCCTGTGCCTGCAAAGGCAGGGGGCTCCTCTGGCAGGATGGCTCTTAATGCGTAAATACATAAAGTTTTTTAGAGGCTGAAATAGATTTGGACCCATGTAAGCCCTTGCAGAACTCTTCCAGTCTCCCCCCCCAGGCTTTCTGATATCTTTTTGTCTTTGCTTTTAAGGGGAATTATCTAAAGGAGACCATCCCCATTCCAATTTATGGGATCGGTGTTTAAAATACAACTTGACTGATAATTTGATCAATGGATTCAATTTATGGCCAGTTTGAAAATGGCTCTTTCAGGACTCTTCCCCAAACCTGTGGTTTCCAGAAGCGCAGCCCCCTCTGCCCCTGCACTGCTCTATGACTGATGGCTCTGCGCTGAACACCCCAAAACACAAGACCCCCCCTCCAACCCTGGGGCCAGGCAAGTGTGGGGTGCCGGCATCTTTTGGCAGGAGGCAAGGTGAGCTGCTTTCCCCTCCCCAAATCCCTCCTTCAGCCCCTGTCAGTTCTTTTTCACCCCACTGATGCCTAAAAACATCGCGTGGGACGTCAGTGTTAGCATCTTCTCCCTGCCCCATATTTTCAGGTGGGGAAACTGAGGCACTGGCAAACTACGTGAGCCTCCTTAATTGCACCTAGGGTGGCTGACCCCAGTGGGCAATACAGCAATGCAAAGGTAGAATTTAGCTGTGAAAATAACTTACAGGCTGTAGGACACACCCTGCAACCTCTGGGTTTTTTCCCTATCATCCAGCTTTTAGGATGCTGGAGAAGCCATGGGTCCCCCCACAAACACGTGTGCCTGAGATGACTTATTTCCGATGAGCTCCTTGGGGTGTCAGCCTCTCCTCCAGCTACTGACCACAGCAAATCCAACTTTTTGCAATTAACCCCTCCGAAAGTTGAATGCCAAGTTAAAAAAAAAAGGTGAAATCAGGGCTCGGATCCCAGTGCTGACCCTACTTTTGCACGCCTCGCTGGCCGTGGGGCTGTTGCCATCCTTCGCCGGACTTTATTTCCGATGAGCTCCTTGGGGTGTCAGCCTCTCCTCCAGCTACTGACCACAGCAAATCCAACTTTTTGCAATTAACCCCTCCGAAAGTTGAATGCCAAGTTAAAAAAAAAAGGTGAAATCAGGGCTCGGATCCCAGTGCTGACCCTACTTTTGCACGCCTCGCTGGCCGTGGGGCTGTTGCCATCCTTCGCCGGACTGCCTGCACTGCAGCTGGGAGGCAGCTTCCCTGTCTGCCTGTCCGTCCGCCCCCGTCCGTCTGCGGGCTGACAGAGATGGATGGCAGCGCTGCTGGGAACGTGCTGTCAGGCTCAGGCTTTCCTCCCTGGAGAAAGCTGCAGGCCTTGAGGGAGTCCTGTGATGAAGATGTAAGAGCGGTGTTTGACACGCCAGCTCCTTTGTTGGGGCAATTGCGGCTCGCGTCGGCCGCCTGCCATCCAGGAGCGTGCCGGTCCCCCCCCCGAAGGGTCACCGTGCTTCATGGCCCCTTTTCTGGCTCTGCAAGAAATGGCTGGGGCATCACGGAGGACATCGCAATAGGAAATCCACTCTGAGAAAAGCTGCAAGAACCATTTTTTTTGGGAGGGGACATGGGGTAAAAAAAGTAATGAAATCAGGCATGAAGCATGGGGGGGGGCGCGGGGAATGGAACGACAGTGTGGGTTAATGGTTGGACTTGATCTTAAAGGTCTTTTCCAGCCTAAGTGATTCTATGATTCTATGAAAAATGCTGGCTCCCTCTGCAAAAGGGAAGAAGGATGAGCAACACGCAGGCGAATCCTTCCTGGGCAGAGCCCCGTGAGCATCCGGCACGGCACCCGAAGGAGTTAATTCCCCTGCCGGTGCACTAAGTGGTCAACAGCCCAATAAATTATGCCCTCGAAAGACAAACCACAATCATCATTAGTCACGGCTCATTGGCCTGTTAAGGCTCCTCAGTGAAGTTTATCTCTTCCCTCCTGTCCACCGGCAGCCATATTTCATGCTCCGAAAACAGATGACCCCCGGGGTCAGTGAAATGAAAGCCCCATTCAACAGGTCTGCGAAGGACTCGCCACGGAAAAAAACGGCTGAGGTCAAAATAACATTGAGATACGGCCAGACCTTCAGCCGCTGCCCTCCCGGAGCAGACACACACCACACGCTCAAGTGACCAAGACATGTTAATCCGTTTCAGGATCAGGCAGGGTCAGGCTGGGGCTGGGAGGAACAGTGGCATAATTAGGTGAGGGTGACCTCCATAAAACAGTAATGGGCTTCCAGAGGCACGCCGGCACAGCACGGCCCGTCGTGCTTTGCACCCACTTCCCCACTCTTTGCAAGATGGAAATGGCCGAGGGGGGTAGAGGGAGTCCCAAATATTGGCCTCATCCCTGCTGGCGGCCGGCCTGGTGGGCAGGGAAGGAGGCAAGCACGTGGGGACCATGCACCCAGCCCGGTGAGCGTCACAGCCCAATGTTTCAGTGCAATATTAGGGCGAGGCATTTTAAAAGAAACAATGTTGGTTTTTTTTTTTCTCCATTTCTATTAAAAAAAAAAAAGGAAAAGTTTTAAGCTGAAACAGGTGGTGTTGAAAGCCCCTGCCTGCCCGTAGGGCTGCTAGGCATCAGGGAAAGGGTGAGCTTGGAAACAAGGGGGTTTTGAAGAACAGATTTGTAGGCTGCTTTTTTTCCCAATACCCTGTAAGATTGTGCATATGGGTATGGGGATCTACCTGAGAAGAGCTGGACAATGTGGGGTGAGAGGAACCGCAGCATCCTGGAGGGATGACGGGAGAGGAGCGCCAAGGCAGCCACAGCTTCAGCTTCCCCCACGGGATGATCACAAAAGTCTATACTGAAGGGCACGTGGTAGCATGGCTCAGTATAAGTTCGTGTTTTTCAAACAATGTGAAGTCATACGGCCAATTGAAAACCCCAAAGGTGCTTTTTAAATAAAATCTAATGCCATGAAATTAAAATCCCAAAGACTGACAGCCTGGGGGAAGACGCACTCTTCACCAGCGCAGCAGGGCAATGTTTTTATTCTAGAGAAGTGTTTCTGTGGGGTGGAAAGACAGAATAAGAAAGATGGTGAGGAAAATACCTTGATTTTTTTTTTTTTACATTTTGTATGCACTGTTTTTGAACCAGCATGGCATTCAGTTCTTGGCTACAGAAGGGCTAGCCAACGTTATGTGCAGTTATTAAAGGTGAAGCCGTAAACATCTCAGAAACACTCTTCATTTAAATTAGTTAACTCAGACTTCAAGGATTCGACCGAGAAACAACAAGTTTCAGAGATGAAGCCCCCCTCCTGTTCCGCCAGCTCTTCGGTGGGTAACGCAGCAGCAGCTTTAGGAAGGTGAAGCAGTGCTGGTGTCTCCGGGCAGGGGGGCCTCCTGCAAGGCGGCACAGGTATTTATTTAGAGGGACTGAAGGTTTTCTTGTAGCAGCAGGAGATGCCAGTGGAGGAACGTGTTCCCCTCAGCCAGTGCCTGTGGTTGCCTCTTTATCCCACCTCTCCAGGTGATAACAGATATTTAGACACTGGAAGACACGTCGTACCCAGGAATACCATTTTCCTGCTGCTGGAGGTCAAATTTGGGGCTGAACCCACGTTGACATCCCTGTCTCTATAAACAAAGAGTTTTTAAAGCAGCTCTCCTAATGATGCAAATCTGTGTCTTTGAGCACTGTAAATGAGGAGGTGCTGGCTCAGGGCTTTTCCTGGGAGGGGGGGGAGGTAGAAGAGGGGTGAGTAATGGGGGGTAATTCTAGCTAATGCTCTGCTGAGATAATTTCTTTTCAAAACAGCTTGCAGGGATCACATTTTAAAATGGCTATTTGTCTGCCTATTTATTGCAGCATGTGTCATGGGAGGTTTTAATACAAAGCAATAGAGATGATGTGATTTGGGACATTCGATCTCCCAGCTCCCTCCCTCCCTAATTGCAGCTGTGCCCAGGCACAGGTAATGGCTCGAGCGTGCTGCAGGTGCCATGCATCGCAGCCCTGGATCTCCACTCCCTTGTGGGAGAGCTCAGGTGGGGCAAAGGGGTCTTATAAAGGGAGAGGATGATGCCCAGGGCTGGGGTTTCTCCCTTTCCTCACTGCTGGGTGCTCAGCCTGAGCCTGCTGTTGGAGATGAGGCAGCTCCCAGCCCTGAGCACCGCTTGCAGCCAGTGGTTTGCACAGGAGACCTGTAGGACTTGGGTAACCCCATGCAGGAGCCTGGGCTGCCTGCTTGCAGGGCATGAGCTCTGCAGCCAGCCCTGGCTGGTGGGGATGGAGGGGAAGGAGAGGTGTCCCACTTCCCTGCACAGCTAGTGCTGGGTCTGCCTCCCCCCATTCCCAGGGATACAGGATGGGGTTCCTGCCACTGCCCAGGGAGGGGCTGTCTGGCTGGGATGCTCTGCCCATGGGATTTTGGGCAGCATGAACATGGGAGGGGGGTATCAGGGAGCTGAGTAAGGAGTGCTCGCAGTGGAGCTGTGAAATGGGGTCTCCCCCCATCTATCTAGGGCCCCCAGCCCTTAACTCTTCTGCTGCGTAACCTAGATGGCTAAATTGAGCAGCATCATCCCTCTTCCCTTGTGCTGATCGGCCAGGAAAACTTCAAACAAACAAAAAAATCTGTTTTAGATAAAAAGTGTGTGGGTTTCCATAGGATTTCTTTTTTTTTTTTTTTTCTCTAGTTGGAGATAGAAATTTTTGCTGCCAAAACTTATTTTAGGTGAGTTTTCTGCAAAGTCCCACCCCACCTGGAGCTGCAGCCTCTACTCCCATCGGCTGAGCCCCCTCAGGAGCCTTTCTCCCCCATCTTGGCTGGCGCGGTGGCACCGAGCCCTGGGCCAAGGAGCGGGGATGTTGCACCACAAATGCCATTAGCAACAGGGAGCTCTGGAGCAGGTCTGGCCCTCCCAACCTGCAGAAGGTCACGGCAGTTGTCTGTGGCAGCCCAGGGGACTGAGCTGTGATATCCTGCACCCCAACTGAGCATGCCGGCCACCAGCCTGAGCTCCCTCCCCGCTGGTCACCGGCGATTTCAGGTGACGCTGTACAGTCAGGACAAGGTGCGAACTGACGTGGTATTGATTTCTTCCTAGACAAAGGAGATGAAAATGGATAGCAAAGTAAGAGCGTGAAAGACGTGGGGCTGGCAGCAAGTGAGGCTTTGCTATTCGCATCCATTTATTTACAAGCTGGGCAAAAGCAGACACAGAGGCGAAACCGAGAAGTCGGGATGGTATGTAATACATATGGCTTTTTATTCCCCTGTATATAATGAAGCCGTTAGTTAAGCTGAAATAATCAGCTGCTTATGGCAGTGTTTCCCGTGCTGCACACAAGCTGGAGCTGAGTGCTGCCAAGGCTTTTCCCTCCAGCCGTCCACGTGGAGCGGAGCCTGTGCTCTCTCCCAGACCTGCCTCCCTCCGTTCGGCCACCTGGCCTTTGGCAAAAGCAAAGTCTATCCTATTTTTTTCTGCCTTTCCCCTAAGTCATTTTGCCCTTGCCAGAGTATCTATCAAATTAAAGCCCATTAGATCAGCCCCTTTGAAATGCCTAAATCAGCAAGGCAAAGTGGCAGTGCACAGGTCCCAGCAGTGGGACCAGGCAGACCAGGGAAGAGATGCAGGAGAAACATCTGAGCAGGACGACAGGCACGGTGCTGGCGGAAAATTTACAGCCTCAGGCTTGGGCTCTGGGCCCCCTTTTTATTACATTTTACACCAAGCAAGCTAGATTGAGTTACCATTGCGTTTTCATCTGCTCTATCAGGGCTGCTTTCAGATCTAAAGACCGTGGGGTTAGAAAGAGGGAGCCACGGAGATGTCGGTTCTGGCCGTCAGCAAATACATCAGATATATAAATAAAGAGCAGGCGATATTTCATAAGCTTAGAATGGGATTTAGCTGTCCAGCGGAGTCCGGAAGAAAAGGAGCACAGCTAGCATTTCCCCAGGACTGTATAACTGAGATGAACCCCCACTTCTCTGTTGTCCCTGGGTAATAGAGGCATTGCTGAGCTGTGTTTGCTGGCTCCTCCATCATCCTGCTTTTACCAGTGCAGAATGGCTGCTGGCAAAGCTGGCAGTGTGGAAGCAAGCCCAGCTGGTGAGATTTTAATAGCTCATTTCCAGAATAACAGTCAGGGCTCGGGAGTTTGGAAGGAGAAGTAATCTGGGCTCGGTGCTTTGGGTGGTGCTGGGTGAATCTGTTCTTGTGCAAAAGAAGAGGCAGAAGAAAGGGGCCTCCCGTAGAGCTGCTCGCAGGTGAATATGTCTTCTCCCAAGGGGCTCTGGCAGGATGAAATGGGCCTTCAGTGGCTGTGTATGTATTTTTATGGCTTCTCAGCTTTGAAAGGATTGAAGCTGGTGAATGCTGGTAGATATGGACTGGTCCCTGCTGCCTGGGTGAGCATTGGGATGCATGCAACAGGTACCAGGAGATGCAACCTTGGCCAGAAAATACTGCCCAAGGGAGATTTTCTTAAAGAAAAATAGCATGTGGATGCCAGTGACACCTTGAGCCATGGTGGAAGTTGGCCATGGGTTTTGGCCAGGCTCTGCCATGGATGCAGGAGGGGAGGATGCAGGTGTTTCATGGTTGGGCTTGATGATCTTAAAGATCTTTTCCAACCTAAATGATTCTATGATGCTGGGGCACTTGCTGCAGCCCTCTGCTGCAGTCTGAAGGGCCCGGTGATCTGGGCTGCTATCCAAGAAGCAGCAGAGCCAGTGTGCTCCTTGGATTATGGACCACCTCCTTATTTTCTGGAGACACTTTTTCACAGAAATAATCTACTCGGCCCCTAACCTCCTTCAGTAGCTGGGATTTTTGGCAGTGAAGGAATGGAACTGGGCAGAAAATGTATTTTTCCCTTGGGGGAATTCAGAGGTTCAGCGCCCACCTCCCAGCGCTCTGCATCAGAGCGAGCCCCAGGCTCCGTCCTGAGCCAGAGCAGCTCAGCTGCCAGCGGATCTGCTCCCCTCCCCTAAGG
>NW_009260350.1:1658557-1663087 GCF_000687185.1 Egretta garzetta | reverse complement strand
TATGTATTTTTATGGCTGCTCAGCTTTGAAAGGATTGAAGCTGGTGAATGCTGGTAGATATGGACTGGTCCCTGCTGCCTGGGTGAGCATTGGGATGCATGCAACAGGTACCAGGAGATGCAACCTTGGCCAGAAAATACTGCCCAAGGGAGATTTTCTTAAAGAAAAATAGCATGTGGATGCCAGTGACACCTTGAGCCATGGTGGAAGTTGGCCATGGGTTTTGGCCAGGCTCTGCCATGGATGCAGGAGGGGAGGATGCAGGTGTTTCATGGTTGGGCTTGATGATTTTAAAGATCTTTTCCAACCTAAATGATTCTATGATTCTGGGGCACTTGCTGCAGCCCTCTGCTGCAGTCTGAAGGGCCCGGTGATCTGGGCTGCTATCCAAGAAGCAGCAGAGCCAGTGTGCTCCTTGGATTATGGACCACCTCCTTATTTTCTGGAGACACTTTTTCACAGAAATAATCTACTCGGCCCCTAACCTCCTTCAGTAGCTGGGATTTTTGGCAGTGAAGGAATGGAACTGGGCAGAAAATGTATTTTTCCCTTGGGGGAATTCAGAGGTTCAGCGCCCACCTCCCAGCGCTCTGCATCAGAGCGAGCCCCAGGCTCCGTCCTGAGCCAGAGCAGCTCAGCTGCCAGCGGATCTGCTCCCCTCCACTAAGGGACTTCACCACAAGCAACAAAATGCTATAAAGTAGAGATGCAGTGTTTCATATGGCCCAAACCAAAATGGTTCTTGATATTTTTGTGTGTGTGTTGGTTGGTTTGTTTTACCAGCGTTTCAAACAGTGTGACTGCATGGGAAGAGCCCCCAGCCTGTGACAGAGGGTGGGAATCTTGCAGGCACTTAGTTTTTTCCCAGTTTCTTGCCACCCCACTTCCAGGGGTGTCCCTGAGAGTACAGGTGTATGTCAGTCCTGGTTCAGGCTGTCAGCCCATAGCCGGTCACTATGTTGGTGCTAACTGGTTTTTGTTCCTCTGAACACCAAGCTGGAGGGAAATGGTCAATATGCTGGAGGGCAAAGCTGCCATTTTTGAGGGGTGCCCACAGACTGGAGGCAGGGGCTCATAGGAACCTCATGAAGGTCAACAAAGGCAAATCCAACATCTTGGGAGGGACATAGCCCTGTAACAGGGCAGACTGGGGCCAACTTTTCTAGGCAGCTTTGCAGAAAAGGAGATTCTGGTGAATGACAAGCTGAAACGGAGCTGGCAGTGAGTCCTTGCCACAGAGATGAGCTGGGCTGCATGAGCAGGAGTGTAGCCAGCAGGCTGGGGGCAGTGACTGTTCCCCGAATAGAGGGGGGTGCACTGGAGTATAGCATCCTTGTCCTGGAGAGCCCCAAACTGGAAAACTTTTGCAGCAGAGTAAGTCCAGCGGGGTGGGAGGATCCAGTGCACATGGTGTACAGGCGAGGCTGAGAACTGGGTTTCTTCAGCCCTGAGGAAAAGGCTAAGGGGAGATGTTATTGCTGTCTACAACTGTCTGATGAGAGGATATAGAAAAGATGGGGCCAAACTTTTCTGCAAGGGGCATGGCGATAGGGCAAGAGGCAATAGATAGGCTGGAACATGGGGGCTAATGTTTTTTCACCTTGCCCTGGTCAGAAGCTGGCAGGCCCAGCTGCCAGGTGTTAGACTAGAGACCTCCTGAGGTCTCTTCTAACCTACATGCTTCTCTAGATCTCCAAATTAAATTACCCTGTAGATCCAGCTGCCTGTAGTCACTGTGATGATGTTTCCTTTTATTTGCTTGAATGATTTAAACACGTGGCTCTTCACCCCTGCCCTCTCTCCTGCTCTGCTGCCAAGTTCTCTGCTCCTCTTCCAAGGCAGCATTGCTGCAGGTTTTGTTGCTCCCAGGCTGCCTTCCCACCCCTTATCTCCTCTCCTAGAAAAGAGCTTCCTCCTGCATCTCTTCACTTCTCCCCATGCCCAGACTGCCCTTTACTCTCCCATTGCAGTTCCCCGTGTGGCCCACTGTTCCCTTCCTGAGCACAGGCCGCATGGGCATGTTCATCAGACCCTTTAAAAGCAGGATGGGGTTTGCTGTCATCAGCTGGGCCTGTCTTGCCCTGATGCCCAGAGAGTGGGAGATGTCCAGGGAGCTGCCAAGCCCATCCTGGCAGCATCGACAGTGAGAGCTGCCTGGAGCATCTGTTCCCATACCTCCTGAAGGTGGGAGCTTCACAGCCCAATAGGGATGCCCATCCTGCTCAGCCATCCTCTCCACTAGGCAGGTTCTCCTGGGGTCTTGCCTAGCCTGGCTGGTCCCTCTGCTGATTAGTCCATCCTCTGATCTAAGCTTGGTTATATCACCAGATGCCAATGTAGAAACCAAACCTCACCCATCTGCTCCCTCCCCAAGCCCTGTATTTAATTTCTGGCTTTCAGATTTGAGTTGCAATATTTGCTTGGGCTGTAAGCCATCTATTCTGCCCTCACCAGTGGCAGTAGCAGCTGGTTTAGCAGAACTACCAGGGCCCTTTTCTGACTATCACTACGCTTCTACAGGAAGAGCTGAGTTTGGCATCCTGTAATCGGTCAAGTTTAACATGGCTTCTCCACTTGCAATTTGTCATGGCCTTATCAGAACATCTGCATCCTGGCCTCTTATTAAGCCCTTAGAAAAATAGAAGTATCTAATGCCTGAATAGTTTTAAATTTGGAAGCAGAGTGGGAGTAGATGGAACAAAATACATTCCCCTTCATGTAATCATCAGAGGAGGACAGTTCTGAACAATGACCAGATCGTCCTCACACCGACGATGACAGCAATTTTGGACTTATCGTACCCCAGCACTATATTAAGGCACTGAGATTACATTGTTATTCATTAGCACAGCATCTGCTGAAAATTAGCATGGAGAAGGCTGATGGGGGTGCTAAAAAGCTTTATGATGGGAGCAGAGAAAATGCTCCCCCATAAGGAGAATAATGTCTTTGCCCTCCGGGGTGTTGCTCGGTGCTGCTGCTCCCTAGGAGCCATGAACACGCAATGCAGCTGCTTGCCTCGAGTTGGTGAGGACATTGGTCACTGGGATCAGCAGGTCCCAGGTCCACCCAACCATGTGGCCTTAGGTGAGTCTCTTCCCTTTTTCTTGTCTGTTCCAAGTGGTCTCTTGCTATTGTGGGCACAGGTCCTTGCGTGGCGTGTTGTTTAATTCCTCATCGCAGTATATTTGCTCATTCTCATGTTTAGCAGTTGCAGCAATGTTGAGCAATTATTTAGACCCACTTCTTTGATTTTTACAAGCAATTTAAGTTATCCAGAGTACAAGAAATCAGGACCAGTAGGGCTGCAAGAGTATTTCATGGTCTTGTTGTTAAAAATGCAGAAAAGGCTCTGAATTGTAAAGATCTCCTGGAACTGTGATGGTGGTAGATTTTCTTCTATCTGAAGCACGCAGTTCCTGAAGCTGTGCTGTGCTTCTGAAGGTGATATCTGAGTCTCTCCAGTCATCACAATCCATGACAGCCCACGATTTCATTTCATATAGCATATGGATGATGTGGAGGATGAGGAGCGTTACTGTCAGGCATTGTGTTGATGTGTGGCTCTGCACAATAGTCCAGAAATCCAGTTCAGCCTTCTTCAAGCTGCCCTGCTTCTACTCAGGAGTCACTGACGCTGATCTGCAGAACCTCAGCTCAAGGAGCTTTCAAAGGACCATTTTAGCAGCTAGCGCGAACCATCCATCAGTGCTCCTGTCTTCGCTCTAACTTGCTCCATTCTGGGTTGCCTTAATTCAGTTATGATGAAATTTAGAGGAACTGCGCCTGACAAATGAGACTTTCTCTAGTGGGTTGCTTCCTCAAACCGTTAGCACATGCTTAAATATTGTCAGAGCTTAAAATGAGAACATTTAAATTCTCAAAGATCCTTCATTATCAAAGGCAGCTGCTGGTGTGCAGTGGATCACCGCTACCCAACACTGTATCAGTGTGAGGGTATCCTTACTTATGGGACAGACAGCTACTGCCCTTGAAAAGCAGCTTGAGGTTACAACAGCAGGGCTGGATAACTCTTTACAGGCAGAAGAGGAATGTGATGGAGATACAGAGGGGACAACGCTGACTTAAGACTTCTCCACGTTTCACAGGGATCTCAGGGAGCTTTGGTCTTCAAGGAGAGGTCTTGCAACAAGAACAAAGGTTTTATGCAAATCCTCTTCCAGATCAGATGCCTGACAGCCGTTGCAACTAAGCCTATCCTCCAAGGAAAAAAAACCAAACCCAAGAGATTTCCTTTCTGCCCCTCCTAACCTTTCCAGCACCAGTTTCCACTGGTGCTGTGACAAGCCTCTCTGGAGGGCACCAAGAACTCTGATGGCAAATACTTATTAATTGATTCACTGGGACCAAGGAAGCATCCAATCCAATTAAAGATAAATAATTTATGCCATCGAACGCTGAGATTGGGACACTATCGATCAAAGGCAAGAAAGGGGATGACAGCTGTTCCTGTTGTCAGCGTTATGGAACCTGAACTGAAACTATGATCCTTCAGCAGTGGCTGGGAGC
>NW_009260350.1:1649479-1657544 GCF_000687185.1 Egretta garzetta | reverse complement strand
GGACCTTAAAGGTCATCTAGTTCCAACCCCCCTGCCATGGGCAGGGACACCTTCCACTAGACCAGATTGCTCAAAGCCCCATCCAGCCAGGCCTTGAACACTTCCAGGGATGGGGCATCCACAACCTCTCTGGGCAACCTGCTCCAGGGTCTCCCCACCCTGGCGAGCAGGAGTTCCCTCTGCCGGCCCTCGCGCACCCCGGCCCCTCGCCATCCCAACGGCCTGGGGCTGGGCTCACACCCCGGGCACCAGCGTCTGTCCTGGGCCGGGGAGACCAGCAGGGGACAGAGGAGTCCAGCTGCAGTTGCCAAAGTACCAAATACAAGAGAGGGAAAGCATTTTTACTGTTACTTTCTTGGTTTATTGCATGTTTTTTCCTTTTTTTTTATTGTTCAATCTTGAAAAGAACTGACAAAGCTGTTAGAAGGGACCTTAACGCTGAAGGCCAGCTCTGCCGTCTTCTGCTTCTCCAGACAAACCGCTGCCTCTCTGATGTCTCTTCCTGATCTACTGCTGTTCTTCGTGTGCCGCCACGGAGGGTCTGGCTTCATCTCTGGCTTCTGCTCAACCTCCTGTTGGGCAACCTTCTCATCCTCAGGCCAAAGAAACACCACCTCCAGGCCCCAGGGACCTCGGTATCCCTTGGAGGGCCTTCTCCTGGCGCAGCAGCCTGGCTGAAGCTGTGCTGCCTCATCCCCTTTTCTTGGAGCTCAGAGAAGAGATGGGACCCCTTCAGAAGGGGGGGGGTAGGGGAGAGGGGGGGGGACGGGAAGGAAAGGCTCACAAGACCGGGTGAGATGGAAGGGCCGGTCAGCTGTGGAGGGTAGGCCCCACGCCTAGCGCCAGCTGCGGAGGCCGGGCCAGCGATAGGGTGCTGGCCAGGCCCTCCTGCGGCACCGCTTTGGTGGTGTGGTGGAGGGGAGCCCTGGCACGGTGGTGTGGTGCCAGGGGAGCCATCCTGCAGGTGGATCCACCTCCATCAGCTCCTCCTCATCCTCAGGTGGATCCACCTCCATTGGCTCCACACCATCGGCTACATGAGTGATGGCCATGTAGCCGATGGTGTCTCCCCTCCAAAGCCGCTGCTGCTTCTTCTTTGGTTGCCCACACTGAGGTGGGCACCTGATCGCTTCGCTGCTCTGCGTCCTCTTTCTTCCAGCCATCGTGGAAGTCCAAGACTCAGAACCTCAGTGAGCGCGCGCCCCGTATTTATAGGCTCCGGAACGGAACGTGGTGAGGTAGTGCGTGACATCAGGAGGCTACTGTGATGGCTACAAAGATAGCCATATATGGCTATTTTGGCAGCTGGGGGGCCTGTGGCCTTAAAGGTACCCTACTGTGGGAGGAAGAGGAGGGTTGGGGGAGCTGAAGGCCCCTTTCCTGGGGATTGCTCCTCTGTGTCCATTCTGAATGGACGGACTATTTCAGGGATCAGGTCTGAAATCTGGGCAAAGATTTTTCTGAGGAGGGCCAGAATTGTTTGGACTCTACCCACCCATCCTTTTTGCCATTTTAATGGCCAGGGGATTGTTAAAATCTACGTGAGCTAGATGGAGACTTTCTGAGAACTTTCGTGGAATTTGGGTCAGGCCCAATGCAAGTGGGTCCTTACAGAAGGAGAGAGGGAGAAGAGGGGGAAACTTTGCAAGGTCTAACTGGTCCAGAAAAGCGAGGATCGCTCAGCTGACATCCCCCTGGAACGAGCACATGGTTATTTCAGGCAAAGGCAATCTGTTATTTCCACTCCTGAACGTTTATTTGGGTCAGGGTGGGAAAATCCGATTTACTTGCCAAAGTCCCACTGGGGTGGTAAAAATATAAATACCACATATTATTATGTGTGTATTCTGAAAAGTGGTTAGTGACTGTGTTTATTACATTTGGCCACTCACGGGGAGTTATTCTGTCTCTGTCCCCTCCCCTAAATTCACATGCTTATGCTGAATACGAGCCCTGCTGGGACCTGTAAAACCGCTGCGGGGGAATGGAGCCAGAGCGATCCTGTACCCAGCTCCTCGCAGGGCTTCCCGCAGCACAGCCAGCAGAGAGGAAACATCTTTGCACGCTGTTGGCCCTACCTGGCCTAGCCACTGCTCAGACATGGTGCTGTGCTTTCCCAGCCCTAAAGCTACATCATCTGTTCAGGGAGCCATTTCACGCCTCATCTACCAAGGATGTGAGCTGTTCACAGCGTCATCCTTGGACCCTTACCTGCAACAGGAGCAGGCCACGTATTTCATCCAGGCAGCGCTGACTTTGACCTGTGATGGATCAAGTAAGGCGGAGGCAAAGAGGATGAGCGCTATGAAGATGCAGTTACCGTTGCACGTGACTGTCAATCCATGCCAGAACCCAAGCGCTTTGTGCAGAGCACTGCTTACAGGCTCAGTTCTCAGCCTCTCCGAGGCCTGGCCAGACAGGGGAATGGCAAGAACCTATTGCAATTTTGGCAGTCCAAGGAATGGATCACGTCCACGCTGCTTCAGCCCTAGAATGCATCATCTCCATCCAAGAGCTGTAACTGCCCATCCCAGCGCTGTTCCTGGATGTATCTTTCCACTAGAGGAAACTTCAGCTGGAGAAGATGGTCTTCCTAGCCTTCGTATCAAAATGATGCGATTATACCTTGGTTTCTGGGTGTTACTAGGACAAAAGCAGCACGTCACGAGGCAAGGCTGCTGTGGCTTTCAAAGTGAGATTCAAATTTGTTTTGTGACTTATACACCTTGATCTTGTAGAGAGGGTTGGGTTGTGTTGGCAGACCAGGAGGCTTCTGAACTGGACGCGTAGTCCAAAATATCCCTTCTTTGGCTGCTCAAAACTGCCAGTGGATTGGTGTCTCTCATCCAAATGGTGCTTTCCAGCCCTACGTTCCGACTTTGGGCCAGAGCCCTTCACAGTTGGCTTCTCAAGCCCCAGAACTGCCTTATAAGCTACACTGGAACTTATTAATTTGAATCCGTGCCATCCCCTTCTCTTATTTACCGCTTATTGCAGGGGGCTTTGGTTGCATGTGTGTCAGCATCAGGACACTGCATTCAAGGCTCCTGCCTTATGTTGGCTGAACTCCGCTGCCTCTGCAGATTGGGACTGGCCTGGCATTTTTCAGGCAGGAGAAAGGTAGGTCTGATACTCTGGCGCTATCAAAAAGCATCAACATTTGCGTTACAGCAACACCTAAGAGTCCTGCTGGGTTAAAACCACCAGCGTGAGTGACTGCAAAGAACACGCAAGCTCCTGCTCCTAAGGAACGTTATGTTTTTGTACCTAGCAAAGTCCTTCATATTTATTTCATATTTACTCCCCAAAGCAGCCTGAGGCAACAATCCATTCCTCCTGTCTTCAGGCACAGCAGCCCCATCTCCAGCAACGCACAGCAATCCAAGGTGAAAGAGGTGCCAAGATACAAATAAAATATGACCCTTGCATCCTGCATCCATGCTCACAAAATCCATTGCAGACTGGTGGCTGCGTGCAAGCTGTTGGTGCCGAAACAAGGCACAAAGGCGATCCCTCACCTGCCTGCGCTGACGGTGCTGCGTTTCGCTCGCGTTCAGTGTGCTCTGCGAAGCAGCAAGGGGCCTAAGAGCAAAGGAAAGTCATCTCCCAGCCTGACTTTGGGCTCGCGGGACCCCGTGGACTTGCTCGTTTTTCTTCTGCAGTGAAAGCTGGCATGCAGGCTTCCAGGTAACAGCTTTTATGAAGAAAAACCTGGCATCTTTAGGAGGAGCTGAGAGGTATAAAAAGCAGGTGATATGCAAAAGGAGACAGCAGAGCCCGCAAATGGTGAGTTCCCTCACAGGCAGATGGGAAATGCATCTTGCTAGGAGGAAAGAGGGCTGGGGGAGGTTTGCTCACACCGAGGTGGCGTTGGTTACAGAGCTCGTTGATGTGCATATTTTGTGACTTAGTGCACATCTCCATAACGTTAGCTCACCCACTTCCTTCCCCAGTCTCTGAGGAATTGCTTGTTATTTGTATTCGTGGCTAATTAAAACCTCTCTGAGCTCAACCCCCTGATTACGGAGAGAGGGCTGAGACCACAGGCAGACCACAGTGGAGGATGCCACAGCCCACAGGCTGACCCCACGCCACTCTGCAGACCCCACGTTTGCAGTTAGGACATTATTTACTCTGATACTAGCAACGTTCTCTTAAAATATATTGAAGGAGAGATTGGGAAAATGAAGTGCATAAGATTTATCCTGCACTAGAGGATTTCAGCATCCAAGAAAGCCAGAGCGTCCAGTCCCTCAGACTTAATAGAAACCTCCTGCTTTATTAATGTTGCCTTATTTTTTTTTTTCTTTTCCTTGTCCACAGGTCCTGGGCAGAAAGTCAAAGCTGTATTTGAGGAGCTTTCCTGGAGGTTTTCATTAATAACAGGGCCAGGGAATCCACTGCAAATAAAAAAATAATAGATTTGAGAGCCCTAAAAGGATGGAGATTTACTCACTGTGGAAATATTAGGGAGAAAGTGGGAGTGGGAGGTTCCCATGGCTCGGCGTTGCCTGCCTGTGAGCTTTGAAAGCTGCCTGAAGGCCAAGGAGATGCTGGGGAATGGGAGTAGGAGGGAAGGTTGCCTCCGAGCGGCATGGAAAGGCAGCTGCGACTGCTCTGCTGAGCACTGATCTTCCGCTGCTGGTGGATATGCCTGGATCCAGGAGTGTTTCAGGGTCCTTCTCAGGCTAAAGAGAAAAGAAATAGGTGGACAGAGAGCTTTTGTCAACCAGGTCTGCTCCTTGTTCACCCCTTGGAGATGAAGGTCCAGGGTGATGCTGATCCTCAGCAAGTCAGGAGGGACACGGAGAAATGTGGGTAGGAGAGAGGGGTGCTGCTTGATGCCGGACAAGGCAAACAGTGTCCAGTTCTTGTAGGGATGCTGAGACCATGTCCCCTCCTTCCAAGCAGCTCTTGCCAGCAGAGCCAGTCCTGCTCCTGTACCCCACAGTTATCACCTGGCTACGTTGTCACCTCCTCATGCTGGCTTGCTACAAAAGAAAAGGTGATTCCACATCTGGATCAGGCCCTGGCAAGGTGTATCAGGATGGGAGGGAGAACAGGAGGCTGTTTCTCACCACTCTTCCCCAGCACAGATGTGTCAGCCCCAGCGCGTGGGGATTTATAACCTGCGACTCAGGCTGCAGCAGGGGGCCCCCGCAGAGGCCACAGATACCAGGGGCTCTGCACAGGTACAGCCCCTCTCCTTCCAATGCTGCTTTGGGAGTGCCCATTTCTCCTGGCTTTCGTGGCACCAACGCCATGGAGAGATTTTTCATTTGCTTTTTGTCCTCCCAGCTCCATCTGGAGCTGTTTCTTTGCCCCAGCTCTGTCTGCCTGGGAAGGGGGACAGGAGGCCGTGCTCCCTTGCTCACTGCTGGCAGGGGAGGCTGTGCTCTTCCTCCAGGTGCCACTGCTCTGCCAGGACTGGCCACCTCTGGTGACACATGCCACCCTGTATGTCCCATGAGCTGCTGTAGCCCTGTCCTTGCCTGCAAGGACTGGCTCTGGTCTGCTCCCATTTACACCAGTATCACTTCAGAGTCAAACTGTCCATCCCAGTGCTGTCCTTTGGGGGAGCTGCATTCAACCCCTGACAAGGAGGAAGAAAAATCAGAGGTGGCATTCAAAATTTTTCAGTTTGAATGGGAAAAGACTCCCAGGGCAGGTTCCCTCCGATCTGTGGACCAGTCTTGACACAGCAGGCGTTTGGGAGAGGACAGCACTGTTCTGGTGCTACCTAATGCTCATCTGTTCTGATGCCCACCAACGCTTGGTTTCAAGATGTTTATGGACTATGTCAGGTTTCTGTGAACTCTGCAACCACCTGGCTTTGAAACCTGCATGGTCTAGGGGTGCAGGTTGGAGGGGTTTTTCAGTTTGGACAGTGATGCTGCTGATGGTGTGCCCTGGCTGAGGATGTTTCTGCTGCTGAGCCTCATTTTGCAGAGCCAGTACTAGGAACCCTGACCACCATCAGTATTTCCAAACCTGAATCCGCATAAATTTAGTGAGAGGTGGGTGACAGGGTCTCAGCTCAAGCTGAGCCCACAGACAGGAGATGCTGGAAGGCAAGAGCCCCTTTTCCTCAATGAAGTTGTTTGAAGGGTTTGTGCTCCCCGTTCCACATCAAATTACAGTAAGCAGGGTGCAATCTGCTAAACCTTGTTGTGATCTGGTTGTTTTATGGGTGGAAAATGGGTTTAAAATGGATACAGATCGTTAGGAAAGGAGGACTCTGTGCCAGTCCCCTGGGTGCATGGGAAGAGAGGTCTGCGTGGCGAGCAGAGCTCCTGCAAAAAGGCTAACCCACACCAGCAGTGTGCTTCCAGCCAGCTGAGACCTCTGGCCACCAGCGGCCTGGGAGATAGAGGGAGGGAGACGTGAGTTTTCTTACCAACTGGGAAAAAAAGGCAGCAAAGCCTATGGATACAGATGGAGACGGATGGCGGGGTCGGACGCCAAAGCAGCCTTCCTAGAGCTGCGGCTCAGACCCCTGCCAAGCCCTGGTACCCTGGGAGGCAGCAGCCAGCCCTGCAGCCCGCCAGCGCAGCACTTCAGCTCCTACACGGCTCCTCCTCCTGTGCTTTTCAACAGCTCTGCAGCCCCCCAGCCCCAGCCGGCCGCGCTGGTGGGCCGGGGGGCTGGAGGCATTTTCCCAGCGCTCTAATCTAACAGCACCAGTGGGAATGTTTACAGCACGCTGCCACTTGAGAGCTTATCAGCCTCCCACCCTATCTCCCACCGCCCCGGCCTGATAAACGGCGGGGCTGGTGGCACCCGGGGGAAGCGCCCAGAGCAGGGGATGGAGCTGGGGACTGGGGAGGCGCAAAGGCAGCGGGGCTGGGGTGCTCCTCCCGCAAGCCCCTCCGTGCCGATGAGGATGTGGTGGAAGGGAAGCAGTGGAGCAGACCCCCTCCCCAAAGGGTAACAGGGAGCAAAGGGCCCTGTGTGGGAGCAACCAGCCTCCAGGCCTCGGGCGAAGGGAATGTCCCGTGGAGGGGTGGCGGGGTACGTTGTGGGAGCAAGGAAACGCATCCCCATGGAAGCCAGGGGCACGCCGGAGAGCGTGGCTCCAGTATTTCTGGCAAGGTGGAAGCCAACTGCTGACACCTGCCTATGTCGGGCAGGAACGGGTTTTCCCTAAATTAGCCTAATTAGGAGGGGATAAAAGGCAGCTCACCTGGGCCCGTTCCTCTCTGCTTTGCGTTGGAGCTGCGACAGCCTGCGAGCGTCTGCCGGGTCCTGGGTGCTGCAGGGACGCTCCAGGTGCCCCCCCTCCCCGCAGTGCTTAAACCGAGCAGAAAAGTTCAAAAAGGGTTTTTTTGGTGGGGTTTTGGGGTGTGGTACAGCAATAAAAATGGGAGATTGTTTAACCACTGTACTGAAAAATTCAGAATTTAAGGAGCATTAGAGCTAGATCCAAAGACTGTGGTCTATGTCACTAGCAAATGATCAGTTAAAACCAGGCATCTAGTTTTGAACTTTGTGTTTGGAAAAACTGCAGTGGTCCACGTCAAAACCATGCAGTAGAACACCTTTCATCTCTGGTCTCAACTGCGTCTCGCGTGGGCTGGGCCGTCCCAGGAACACGGGGTTTTGGGTTTTTTTTCCCCGCAGGGTTTGGTGTGGCACCTGGCTCGCAGCCCCCTGGCACGGCTGATGGGCGCTTGCACCCCTCAGCACGTTGTTTCCCAGCCGGGGAGGCGTTCTTCCTCCGAGCAAGGAATCTCAGGCTTGAGATTTTGCAGAGTAATTGAAACAGGGCGTCTGTCTCGGAATACTCCCTAGTTTTATTTGAAATGCATTTTAACCCATTCGGGATGAGAAATGCTCTGTTTTGGTGGTGCAATTCCAAGAAAATGGTGCTGCTCATGAGGATGCGGCCAAGAGGGAGGTAGGGAGACAGCATGGGAGCCAGGGCCCAGCTCTGCAGCGTCGCCCCGACACAAGAAATGGAGGAAACTGAGGGGCAAGGTCAGGGAATGGCGGGGTATTTGTAAAGGGAATGGACTTTGTGTAACCCCTGGGTTTGACGGAGGGTCCTCCCTCCGTGGCCTTGTGG
>NW_009260350.1:1648196-1648514 GCF_000687185.1 Egretta garzetta | reverse complement strand
GAGGGGCTGGAGTATCCCCATGTATTTTCAAGGATGCTGGAAGAACTGTGCACGGCATGCTTTGTCCACCTTCCTCTTCACTCTCCTCCTTTATCTTAATACATAAGGACCTTTTGGAAACCAAAAATACCCTGCTCTTCCCAGGGTATGTTCCCAAAGTGTCTTTCAGAAGCAAATCCGTCCGCTAGCAGAGGCCTGGGCTGGATGTTGCTATTCTGATCCCTGCAGTAACAGGAGCCATTTTGTGTGACTTGTCAGGACCCGCTGCATCCTAGACGTGAGATCAGAATCTCATTTTTCACTTACAAATAAATATAT
>NW_009260350.1:1638641-1648178 GCF_000687185.1 Egretta garzetta | reverse complement strand
TAGTCTGGTGGCAGCCCAAAACACCACCTCCTTGGTGCGATCTGCCCATTGCGGTGGTCCCAAAGGGCTAGGCAGGGGGAGAAGATGCTGCAATATAGGATGAAACGTGGCATTGTCCCATCCTCTGCAGATCTGTCTGGAGGTGTTTGAGATCTTGGGCTCTTCCTCCAGCACTGGTCTCCTTAGGACAGGAACGGGCAGCCTTGCTGTGGTCCCTGTGTGTCCCTTTGCAGTGCCCAGTGCCTGAGACAGGAGGGAGAAAGGGCGTTAGGTAAGACTTTAAAGTGTGGGGGAATTTTTTAATATGAAGGCACCACTAAGGAAAAATACCTTATTTTTTTTTTTCTCCAGAAAAAAAGGGAGAGGAGAAGTGAGAGCCCATTGCCAATGCATGCAAACCACAACCTAGAGCATGACGCTGCGCACACGTCAGACGCACACGTCAGGTAAGATGGAAATGAAACATGGGCCATGGTTTGCACAGAAAAAGTACAAATGCAGGAAAAGGAGAGAGAAAAAGGAAAGAAAAGGAGAGACCAGGAAAAGAAAGTGATATAGAAAAGTCAGAAGACCAAAAGAAAAAACAAACCCCACAGAACCAATACAATAGTGGAGGGGGAAAAAAAAAAAGCTGAGAGAAAGCAAGAGGAAGAGAAGCCATTGCAAAGGATTGATTGTTCTCACCTGGGTTTGGTTTCTTTTCTTTCTCCATTACCTGAACCTGTCCCCAGGTCACTACAAGATTTCACCGACTCGCTGTGTGACCCCCAATTTTCTGGCACAGGACAGACCCCATGGCTGTCACCATCCAGAGCCACTGGCCCAGCAGCCAACAGATGTGCCTGAGCCCCACCAGCCCAGTGGACCCTGTGCTCGCTGTGCTGAGCCCTGTCTGAGCCCTCCAGGCTGCGGGCAAGAGCTGTTGGGCCTTCAGATGTTGCGGGGTGCCAGATGCTGCAGGGTCCTGGGTGGTGTTGGCATTCCTCTCCTGGAAGGTGCTGCTTCTTCAGAGCAGAATAGGGCACAGGAGCATCCCTTGAAGCAGACTTTGCTGTCAGCGGTGCCCTGGAGGCTCTGGCTGATTTTGCAATACAGGGGGCATGCACATGTCCCCTTCTGCAGGCAGAGCAGAGGAAACG
Source organism: Egretta garzetta (assembly GCF_000687185.1). NCBI lineage: Eukaryota > Metazoa > Chordata > Aves > Pelecaniformes > Ardeidae > Egretta > Egretta garzetta. Next base: position 1,647,039 of record NW_009260350.1, on the reverse strand, counting down.
GGGAGATTTTGGTGATGTGGTGAGGAGCTGGGGCAGGAACATCTCCAACTGGGTCCTGTCCACACCCTGTGCCTGCATCTGAGTTTTTACATCCTGGAGAGAGCGGAGGTTTCTAAAGCTGGAGGGTCTGATTTTCATCCCTCAGGCAGTGACCTTGGTGAGACTCAGCTCTGTATTTTGTGCTTTTCAAACAGAAATGTATTTTCAAACAGAAATGAGAATCCAGTTTGCCCTCCCCACCCCCAGGCCGATCTCTTATGCCCTGGCTCCCACCTGCAAGTAGCATCTCCCCAGGAGCCTCCAGGTACCTGTGGGCTGCCCAAGCCCCTGTCCTGCAGCTCCCCTCCTTTCCTGCACCAGGGCTCGGTGAGGTGCCCTTGCCGTTGGAGACCCAGCGGCAGCTCCCGCTCAAAGCCCGCTTTGATGGTGTGCCAGCCCTCCGAGCGTGGCCGAGGGCACCCCTCCTGCCTGCCAGCCCAGGTGGGGCCCGTTAGCTGAGCCCTGGAGCACAAAAGGGGCTGTGTGGCTGCTGTTGGCCCTCTGGGAGCTGGGAGGAAACTTGGCAAGGAGAAAAAACCTTTAGAAGCTATTGGGAAGACCGAGATTTAAGTTTAGCCACTCTCGAGCCGAGAATAAAGGGAAACTTGAGTGTGAGCAGGTATAGCAGGAGTGATGTAGGCACTTTATTCGTGGAGTGTCTACCTGAGGATAGCAGCAAAGCGGGTTTGTCTCCATGTATCCAAGAGGAGCATTTGACTGTGCATAGTTGTAGTTTTAGCCTTAATAAATTGCCTTTGTCACCTGGAGGAGGCTGGTCCTGCTCGACTGAGAAAGTACCTTTGGTTTCTGAGGGGGAGGAGGTGGTCTGGAAAAAAAACCCCTCAGCCATGTATTTTAAACTGGAATGTCTTTAACTTTAGATTATGGAGAACAGCGAGAAAGATTAACAGCGGCAAAAAAAATCTCTGCGAAAGAGGGCACGGTGCACGTATCTGCGAGTTGCGCAGCCTGGAGAACAAAAAGGCTGCTGTTTGGAGATGGAGGCAGAAGTATGGTGAGCTTAAAGGCACAGCACGTGGAAAACCTGCTGCAAGCCCCTTCACCAATGCTCCCCCGAGGGAGGAAGGCTCTACCCCTGTGACATTGTTCCAGGGCTCAGGTAAGATGAACTTCCCTGGGGATGAAAAGCCTTGTTGTGAATTTATTTCGTGCTTGTGTTTCTAAAGGGCTAGGTCATGGATTCTTCTAGGCTTTGTGGTTAAGGGCAGGCTCTCCCCAGCCAAACAAAAATATAAATCTCCATCCTTGCCGAACTGAGAGGGGACTGAGCCTCAGCATGGTCCTGGGAAATCTCCAGGACAGACTGGGCTGGAAAACCAGCTTGCAGTGGTGGTGTGTGCCGCCCAGGCTAGCACAGAACTGTCATTCAGAGCGCAGTGCAAGGCTTGCGCTCCGACGGGGCCTGCCGGACAAACCATGAATCTCAATTTACGTCTCAGTAATGCTCTTCCTGGTGGTCCAGCTCTCAGAGCCTTATTGTGAGTGTTCCCAGCCAGGGAAAGGCACTTGCAGTTGTATGGCAAAGGCTTAGGAGTGTCTTCTACAGCATCTTCTAACTGCCTCTTACACATATGAGGGATTTCTCCTGCTTGCTTCTGGGATCCCTTAGATCCACCAGCATCTCGGGAATTGTAGACTCATTTAGATTGGAAAAGACCCTCAAGATCCTCAAGTCCAACCAAGAAAGGATCTGGGCCCCTCACCATGAGGGGCTATCTGCCCCACAGCCTTCCAGTGAGGTCCCCTCTAGCCTGCTGTCTCTGCATAGTTAGTCTTTGGCTTGATCTGGATTCTTTTGCAAGGTGGCAGGTCAGGAACCTCTGACCTGAAGAGCGTTTGTGTGTTGGAGTTGTGCAAAAGTACTCTTCATCCGCTTGAGCTTCATTTGCATGTTCTCCCGAGTCACCAGACTGCAGGCAGCCATAGCCTCAGCCTTGTGTGCTCCTGGGAAAAGGCATCAGTCTGTCCATTGACTTGGCCCTCGGGGTGACGTGACTTCTCAGTACACTGAGGGCAGCGGAGTGGTGGGAGCCAGTACAGCTGCTGGGAATGACTGGGTCCCCATGAATGGCCTCCTGTTTGAGTCCCTGCAAGCAACCAGAGAGGAGCTCATAACCACCAGCGCTTCTTGGCCATGGTGCAACATCTCTGGTTAAAGCATCCTGCAGCTCTGAAGGCTTTTGTGAGGCTGCTCTGAATGTGGGACCTGCCCATCTGGCCCAACCTTGTTGGCCAAGGAGAACATAGGTGGAGACTCCCTCTTTACAAGGAGTCACATGGAGAGGACAAGGGGGAATAGACACAAGTTACTCTTGGGGAGATTTTGACTGGACATGAGAGGGGAAATTTTTCACTATGAGAACAGTCACCCATTAGAAGTATCTCCCCAGGGCAGTGGTTGACTCTGCCACATTGGACACTTTTAAGACTCAGCTGGACAGGGTGCTGGGCCATCTTGTCTACACTGTGCTCTTACTTAGAAAGGTTGGACCAGATGATCCTTGAGGTCCCTTCCAACCTGGGATTCTGTGATACTATGATTACCTGCAGAGCACTCCTGTGGGTCACCTACTGACTACTGCTCTTCTGTCCCTTGGCAGCTGACCAGAAGCCTGCGTGTCTGCAGTTGACCCCTGTTTTCAGACACTTGGCTTCCTGTGCCAGGTGCCCAGACTGACTGAAACTATAAAATAAATCCAGAATTACACCATTCCTTGAAAGAAAGCAGCTAATGCCCCAAGTTCTGCGTTCTCTCCTTTTTTCCTCAACCACAACACGGGTTTCCAGGAAGTCTTGTGAAGGGTTATTTATAGGCAGTAAAAGGTAGGAGGAGCCTGGCTTGGGACCTGCTTTTTGCAAGTCCTCAGGGGACTCCTGTGAGTCACCCCAGGGCTGAGCTTGCCTGGAGGGTGTTTCTCAGCAGTGTCTGCAGGTGGGGTGAACCTTGCCAAGCTAAGGGGGAAGCAGAGGAGCATGAGACCCCAGAATTAGTTCGTGCACCTTCTGCAATGGCTCTGTGGGCAGAGTAAGAGCAAAAACAACTTGTAAGAGCTCTGAAGTTGAGGATGGGTCCAAACTGAGCTAGCCCAGCTGCAAGCCATTCTTGGGGACTGCTTGCACAAAGTAACTTTTGCCACCAAATGTCCATATAATTTTATGGCCCTGATCTATCCATCGTGCCTAATATGTGGCTATATAACCCACATTTAAGTAATGAGATATGACAGGTTGTACATTTCTCGGCGATTATGGCATGTGTCATAAAGCAAAAAGCTGAAGGCAATAATCCCCTGGAAACACATTGCCCCGGGGGTGTCTTATTACTATTATGAAATAAAATTACAAATGAAAAAATAATGAAAACATTCAAGACCTTGTGCACTCGAGCCATAGGTATGGTAGAACTGTCAGGCAATCAAACCTCCGGAGCTGTGAGGATCATTTATACCCAGGGTAAACACGTGCTCCCCCACCCCACATGTGTTACTGATGCCTGGGCCCTGGATGTTGTTATTCCTGCAGCCGGGACCCTGAGAGAAGCAGCCTTTCCTTGGTAGCTTGGGGACTCACCTGCACTCTGCTCACCAATAGCTCATCGCCTGGGGCTGCTGTCCTCATTTCGAACCCTTGGAAATATTGGAGAGGTCTCCACTCTCAACTCATTCGGAAGAAAGCTTCATCTTTCTTTTTTCCTTTAATTTAAAGGGAGAATCTTGTGAACTGTTTGGGCTAATAATCTCTCCTATTTTAACTAGGCTCAAGGCAGCAAATTTCTGTCAAGTCTGAGAGATGTGATATCTCAGGACGGAGTCACTGGGAAGCTGCCATTTGGGTTTTCTTTGGTTCTGGGCTCCAGCACTTCACTGAGGCTCCTCCTTCTTCTGGCCTCCACTCACTGCATCTGGAGCTTGGTCTCCTTTTCCAGGTCGTAGCAAGATTTTTTTCCAGAGAAGGTTGGGAACAACCTGCTAAGGCAGTTGACTGAAAGCACAGGGATGTGACTAACCTGCCTTTAAAAAAAAAAAACTCAAAGAAATAAATTATATTTTTTTAACAGTAGTGTTAGGATGTCACAATTTCTAGAGGTTCTGGGTGCCATATGAACACATGGCAATAGGTCTGTCCCAGAGAACCAGAGATGTGTGATGAGAAGCAGAAGCAGAGTGGTGATGCCAACGTTAGTCAGCTGCTTGGTGGGAGAGGGCTGGACTTGCCCCAGCTGAGGCTGGAGTACTCAGTTGGCATCGCGAGCTGGACTGCAGAAAAGGGAAGCAAGGTCGTGACTCCAGCTGAAGGGCTGAGAGAGGCAGAGTGGGAATTGCTCTCTTGCAGCCCGGGTCCTCCCAGCACAGCCCAGGTCCTCCCAACACAGCCCTGACTGCTGCTATGAAGTCACTGGAACATTTTTCCAAAACAGCTTCTCTTGGTGGTGCTGTAAACCCCACAGTCAATAATGGAACAAGAAGTTTACTTGCATGCTGTGACTCCATCAGTGAATGCCTCGTAGCTCTGCTAGTGGGTGAGTAATGCAGGCAGACCAGATCCTCGCCAATAAAAACTTCACTGTGTGCTCTGGATGAGAGACACGTCATGGGAACTGACTTCATAGCGATATTGGCAGAAGATGAGGGGTGACCACACCATCGCGTTATGTCCTTTGTTTTGCTTGGTGGCTGAATCATCAGCTGCGAGAAACTGAAGCTCCCTAGGCTGGGTGAAAGTTGCCAGTTTGAAAGCTGGGCAGACGAGGTGCTTAGGGCCAGGGTTTAGTGGTGGGATGGCAGGGTTAGGGGAATGGTTGGGCTTGGTGGTCTTAAAGGTCTTTTCCAACCTAAACAATTCTGTGATTCTATGCAAGTACAGTGCTGTTGCCAGATCACTTTTCCATCCCAGGAAAGAGATGTAGAGCGTGGTGTCATGTGGTACTTGGTAGTCTTGGAATCTGACAATCCCAACCAGACCAAAGAACGCACAAAAAAAAATAAAAAATATATTGGTCATGGAGGAAAACTGTGTACTAATACAAACATGGTGTGTGTGTGGGGGGGCGGTCATGGGACCTCCATGCTTGGAGATGCCCAAGGACCCACTGCACAAAGCCCTGAGCAACCCAGCCTGAATTCAGTGTGGACCTTGCTTTGAGCAGGAGGTTGGACTAGAGACCTCCTGAGGTCCCTTCTGAAGGGATGTACTCTGGGATTCTACAGAAATACTGTACGGTTTGGGAGGGGGGGGTTAGGAGCAAAGTTTGCCTTTGGTTTCTGTGAAATCTTACCCATGAGCAGGCCACTCATGCTAGGACAAGGGAATAGTTGTTACTTTTTTTTTTTTAATCTCTTTTCTCAGCTCCATTTGCATTAGATAAGGCTTTGAAAACAGCACCATGATCTTGCAGCCAGAGGTTTGTGGGAGGGCTTTCACCACCACAGATGTGATATTAATACATATTTTTTTTTTCCCCCATGTGCAGACTGTAGCCCCGCACTTGCCAAGCCACCGAGTGGGTTGTCTGTAGCGGTGCAGCTAGTTCCTAACTCTCTGTAATGAACCGAGGACTGTCACCTGCCTTCTGCCTGCTAGCTCCCACAGAGTCTTTAACAGGAGGAGGTGCTGAGAAGCCATAGCATGAGGGTGTTTCTTTTCTTCTTTCTCTTTTTCTTTTTCCCAAGCTTAAGAAAAACCTGCAGCAAAGAGGATTTATTCTTCCTTCCCACAGGTGATGACAGGAGTTGCCAAGTAAAGACATTGCTGATGGAGGACCAAGATGTACCATCTGCCATCCCAGAAAGGTAAAAAGTCTTTCATGTTCAACAGGATCCAGGGTGCATTTGCATATTTTTGGTTTTTTTAGGAAAAATACTTGTCACCAGTTCCATTTTCTCAGCTTGCCAGAAACTGAGTCTTTTCTATCGACTGCCCCAAATTTTTGCTTAAATGATAACTCAAAGATGTTGATGGAAATGAGTGTCTTGTCTTCATCCTTTCCTTCTGAGGGGAAAAATGAGTCTGAGAAATTCTGGTACCTTGAGAGCTGATTGTGAACTGCAATTTTTAGTTTGAAAACAACGAAATGAAATTTTTCACATTCTGAAAAGCAATTAGAAGCCAGCATTTTTCATGCAGTAAAACTGGAAAAAAGCAAACAAGTTTGTTGGAAGTCTCAAGTGCTTCCTGACCGTGTTTTTTGAAAAAAAATCCATTTGTTTAAATAAAAATCTGACATTTTAATATGAGACAGTATTTTGTTTGGACTTTTGTGTACATATTTTAAATTTAACATCATAAAATACATTATGACATTTAATATGTAATAATATGTCATTAAATATTTTAATATATTTTTAAACAAAATGCTCCAACAAAATTCTGTCCAAAATGAAATGAAACATTCCAGAACTGCCTCTGGAAAGTTGAGGCAAAAATTTCGTAGAAATCGACAAGTTCTTGCAAAATGTTCTGATTTTGATCCAAATGTGGTTTTGGAAGGAAGGCCTCCATCAATAACTTTGACCAACTGCTTTTGATCCATCGCTTTCTAGTTCCACTTGGTACTCAAAAATGCTTTTTTCCATCATTTTCTTAAATTGAATTATCTCAGCCCCTCAGAAGGAAAGGCAAAATCATTCATTATCCTCATTTTACTGACAAGGAGGCCAAGTTGTAGGGAGAGAGCTTGGCCGGTGCTTGCGGGGAGGGAGAGCTGGAGAGGAAGCCAAGGCGTAGGGGCCAACTCGGCACTTCCCCCAGTGCGGATCGTACCCAGCTCCTCCAGGACCAAACGGGGCACGTGGTCTGTGCTGGCCAGGATGGATGGTGGGAGGGACTGTGGGAAGTCAACCTCTCCGTTAAACCCGCGCAGATGTATTGCACCGTGTGCTTTGCTGTGCCATACCCCAAATAAACTGGGGTGTTTATGCGCTGCAGCTGGTGGCTTGTGCCTTGGCTTGTTACTTCAAGGTTTTGCAGTTGCCCAGTCTGGTTTTGCAGTTGCCCAGTCTAACTACCTTGGCAAGGTGCTGCACCACCAAGGCTGTGCTCGGTGTTTACCAATGCTCAATTTTCTGTCTTTTGGTTTTTTTTTGGTTTTTTTTTTTTTCCCCTGTAAAGCTGGAAGTAGGGATGGGTGAGGGAGGGTACTCACTTGGAGAAAACTCAGGGTTGAACGAAGGTTGTATCCCATTTCCTGAGGCTCTGCTTGATCTTGATGTTAGAAGAAGCTTTCTGAAAACAACATGACAATTGTCGTTTTTCCCATCGCAGTCAAGGTTTGTCCCATCAAGTTACCCTCAACAGATCTGCAGCGGGCTGGTTGTTAATCAGATTTCTAGGAGTTAAAGCATGTGTTTCTGTTTTATTTTTAAAGTGCCTGGTTTTACCTTGGGCGGGAATCTCTGTAGTACTTGGAAAGACTAAAGAGCGAATGGATAACGTCTCTTTTTGCACATAGAAGCATTCAAAACTGGTTCAAGCTGAAGGGAAACATTGGGAACATGGTTGATTTATTATTTTTTTTTTTCCAAATTCTTGTTGAAAACAAATAGCCTTATGGAATGGCACTGCTGTATTTTTTTACTTGGAAAACAAGCTTTTTAATAACCAAAATATTGGCGTGGTAGTTCTATGCAAAGGTCATGTGCTAAAGAAACGTGTCCCTCTAAGGAGCCAGCTCTAGGTTGAAATTGGTGATGAATGTCGTCTTCATGAAAGCGTCTGACTGCAGTCACCTCTCCCAGTCTCTGCTATTTACAGTCAATCACAGCAGCATTGACCTTGGCGCACAAGGTCCTTTGACCTAAAACCGTGGTGGAGGCTCTCCAAGGGCACGGGTTTAGGTACCTGGAGCAGGATAAGGTGTCTCACTTCCTGGAAGTGCCTGTTTCTCTCCCTGGAGGAGCTCACGTGTGGAGGTCTTCAGAAGGTTGGGTGAATTCATAGATTTCTGCTTTTTTTTTAATTTCTTTTTTTTTGTCCTTTCCCAATGCACTAAGCACCAGCCCCACTGCCAGTTTTGCAGTTTTGAACTGTGGTGTTGTTGCAGCAATGGGTGGGAACCTCTCCATTCCCAAATCTTTGTTAGCCCAATGCTGTGCTTGGATGCATCTGACTCAACAGCTTCTAGAAATGCGCATACCCGGGGTAGCTTTGTGGTTTCATGTAGTGGTAATAATCCAATAATGAAACAGTGACCCTCCAAAGAAATCCCCTGTCTTTCCTCACAGCCACCCACAGGACGAACATTAATTTCCAACCTCTTTCTAAACATACTGACAGTGGGCAATTCGGGGAAAGAGGGAAGCAATATGCTGGGTACTTGGCCATAAATGAGGAATTAATTGAA
>NW_009260350.1:1609438-1638549 GCF_000687185.1 Egretta garzetta | reverse complement strand
GGTGGAGGAAAGGTGCGTGGTGATTTTTTTTTTTCTCTGTTGCTTGGTGTTTCCATCACTTTCTGCTTGATTTGAACAGTTCTTTGCCAGTTCTTTGCTCCTTTCACACCAGCTCTTGCTTCTTGGTGGTCCTTTTCCAACCATGGTAGAGCTAGGAGGAAGGTTTGGGTCGCTGCATTTAGAATCGTGGGATCGTTTAGGTTGGAAAAGACCTTTAAGCTCATCAAGTCCAACCGTTAACCTAACCCTGCCATCCCACCACTAAAATATGGCCCTAGTGTCTCTGTTAGCAGAGTTCCCTATGGTTAGTGGTGTCTGTGTAAAAGATGTTTTATTCATTGTATTGGGTCCAGGTAGCGGCGATGTTTAGTCAGTGCTATGCCTTGTTATCAGCTGTCTGTGTCCTGTGCAACACCCGCAGACCAGGGCTGTAGCAGCCCTGATTTAGGAGGGTTGGCTCTCCTACGTCTCACATCTCATCCCTTCTTCCAGCTCTGGATGCTCTGGTCTGGACCTCAGTGTGACTTTGGGGAGATGCTGTGATCCTTGAACCTGGTCTAAGGTAACTTGCAAGTTAAGCTCCTTTCCCCAGGGGATGTGGCCAGCTACAGAAAAACATCTGCTGCTGTGGAAAAATGAGCTTTCGCTCACCTCTTGGTGTGCCTGAGACTGGGAATCCCCCAGCAGCAGAGCTGTGTTTCTGGCTGCCTTTGCAGCATCTTTGAAATCTGCAGACGAGGGAGGAACTCAGAGACAAACATAAAAAAAAAACAATTGGGGAAAGAATTCTCCTGAAAATGTTGGGGAAAATGAATATGTGTCCAAGGAGAAATAGGAATGTAGCGTGGCCAGCTTAGGTGCTTTTTTCCCCCCCTTTTTCTCCCCACTTATTGGTTAAAAGGACCCACAGACACCTCTGGGTCTCTCCCATGGGTCTCTCCTTCCAGCTCAGGTCTTTTTAGCTGAAGTAGTCTCTTTGCCCTCAGTACTTGGTTTTCCTGGTGTGACCTCAAACACTTCCCCCAGAGCAGTGGGTGCCATCCTTCAGCCTGAGCACCAGGCAGAATTCAACCCTGCCTTTACCACTAAGGAGATCTGGGGCCTGATGCTCACCACATTGCTCCTGATTTTTGGGAGCATGTGGGGCCAGCCCTCCAGTAGCATATTTTGTGGCAGAATTTGGATTTATAGAGGAGATCTGTCTTTGCGCAACATTGGGAGAGCTGAAGCTTTCCTTTCTCTTTTTGTCTCTCCCTCTCTTCCCCCGACCATTGCCTGGCCCCAATTACAGCCTCGGCTCTCTCGGAGGAGACGAGGAGTACTTCAAACGCCACAAAGCCCCATCGCGTGCCGTCCCGCCAGCCCTACAAAGGCAACATCTCCTGGACTTCTGCCCTAATGAGAGCAAATTTTTTGTCCAAACATTTGAAGCGAGGAGGTGCCTTCTCTTGCCACCCCCTGCTGGGATTAATATTATTATCCAGTTTGCTCTGGTTAGAAATTAAAACAAGGGCATTAGCTTCTTTTAATGAGAGGTGACAGTGGCTCCAGCACTTCAGAAGGGAATTAGGAAAGGAGGGATGGCTGTGGAGCCCGTCTCTGCAGAGTCTTATCCACCAGCCCTTCTGCCCCGGGTGGTGCACGGGATCAAAGGCCACCTACCTGCTGCTGAGCACAAAATCCCCCGGGACACCCCCTCCGGCAGTCCTGCCCCGTGCTGAAAATACTGACTTTAAAGGGCAGTGTAACGTGGGGCTTCATTTCCCAGGGGAGGATGGGGCAAGAAGGCAAAGGGGACCCCATTGAGGTTCTGGGCATCATAGCCAGATCTGCTAAAGTGGGGTTTTTGGAGTGCTAAACCTGTCCGGGCTTTGGCTTAGGACTTTGGTGGAGGGCAGGGATGTTGGTGTAGCCAGACTTCAGGCAAAGCTGGTAAAAATGCAGCAATTTGAATGTTGTGGAGAGAATATTTTTTTTATAATCATGAAAATCTTTGAACTTTAAGTTTTCGATGGAAACTCTTGAGTTTACATAAATGTTTCTGATAAGGTTTTTTTTTTCTTTTTTAGTAATTTAAAAAAATGGATATTAGAAATACCCACCAAAGGTTCCCCATGACTGATGGTCTTATCACTGAAAAATAGCAAGCTAAACCCAGTCTTATATCTGTCTCAGGATAGGTTTGATTAGAAACGTCGAAAAAATATGGGACAAAAATGTGAATTTTTAATCCCATTTTAAAGGACCTTTACCCATGCGTGAACTTCTCTTTTGAAGTGCTGCAGTCGCTTCTTCCCCGCTCTGCTGGGAGAAATGCCTCCGTGGAGGGGGAGATGGCCGGCAAGCCCAAACAAAGGTTTCTTGCTGAACCCTTACAGCAGACGGCGTTGATCATTACTCAGGGCAGGGTGCCAGAGCCACCGGCTCCTTCTGCTGAGCTGGGCTGGGCACTGGGACGTGGTCAGTAAATCCAACTAATGCCAGGGAAATCGCTGGTGCTCTGGAGGTGGAGAGGGATGGTGGGGAGCGGGTGCTGAACCACATAATGCAGCCCCTGGGGTGTGAAAACGGATTGAACAGGCTGATTGCAGTGATTGCTGTGAATTTTCTTGGTGTGTTTTTTTTTTTGTTGTTGTGCTGGAACAGCTTATCCCTGTGAAAGGGATGGGGAGGGAAAATAATTCCGCGTGCACAGATTGCATAGAGGATGCTTTTTGTGCACCTCTGGTGTGGGGCTGGGGTTTCGTGAGCCTTGGCTGTGTCTAAATGACTTCGGTAGCTGATACGGGGTGAGTTCAGCCCAAATCCCACCCGTCTCATGTGAAAGTGCCCTCCCTGGGGAGCATCTCAGCTTAAAAATTCATGCTTTGGGTTTACTAGCACGAATCTGTTTGGGGAGGCAGGACGTTTGCTGGCAGCAAGTGGGAGAGAGCGGTCAATGGCCGTGCTGGATATCCCCTTTCTCAAAGCGCTGGGTCAGAGGCGATGTCGCCGGTGGCTGAGGACCTGGTGGTTATTGCTCCCCGGGGAGCCAAGGGACAGCAAATAACAGCTTCACCGGGGCGTTCACCACATCGGGAAAACGTGAGCAAAATGTGCTGCAGCTAAAGCTGCCGGAGGGGGAAAAAAAATCCCTTTCCCCCCACCTCCACAACAGAGGAAAATTTCTGCTTTTTTTTTTTTTTTTCTTTGATTGAAAAGCTGAAAGTGAATGCAGTTTTAGGTTTCTGAGAGGAAAAAAAAATCAGTTTTCAATGGTTGTGTGACATAGATCAGGGCAAGCTGGCACTCTTGGGAAGAAATCAGCCTATTTTGGCACATAGCTTTGGAGCGGGGCAGGACCATGCATGAGCTGCTGGAGAAAGGCATTAACAGCGTGATCCCCCTTGTCCATCTCCATCAGGGCTGGGGGCTGCCGACGGCACACGTGGAGGTGGATGGGGCCATCATCCTCGCCAAGGCCTGGGAGGGGGGAGCCGGGGAGCAACCCCCGGGGAGCAGAAAGGCTGCAATTCTCCAGTGCGGGTGCGCTCAATAAACAGCAAGCGATAAAACAGCCGCCTCCATCAGGAAATCAATTAGATGTGGGGCCTTTGGGTTGGGTTTTTTCTGTTCCTCCCTTCCCCTCCTCTTTTTCCATTTTCCAGGCAGATGTCTAAGGTGAGGGTTGTGGAAGCAATTGCTTCTCGAGGCAGTTGCTTTTCTCTTCCCTCTGTTCACAGCTAAAGTGCAGCGAAGCCCATTGCCCTGGGGCTCCGTGCTTCTTCGCCATCCCCCCCATCCACTGGGAAGTTGGGGAGGTTGCTGGGGTCGCGCGTTTGAGATGCTCACAGCCTGGAGGAGATGCATCAGCCTTGGAGCCAGGCCCAGCCTGCGAGACCCGGAGCGAGGCATTAGCGAGGGACAGGAGGGTTTGGAAGCGTTAGCTGCAATGCCTTTGCTTTGCCTGTGGCTTTTGAGCTTTCTCAGGGATGTAGAGGGGCTGAGAAGGGGGTTAAATCCAATTCTGGCCAGGGCAAAACAGCAGGATTAGCTGCTGGTCCTGAGGATGTGCTGGAAGTGAGTGGGCAACACAAGGTGTTTGGCAGTAAGAGTGAGCAGAGTGGTTCGGGTGGGATGTGCCCATGACCGCGGAGATGCAGGTCTCCCCCCGACACATCAATGCTTCCCTGTGGCCCAGCAGCCCAGCCCTGGGGCACCACACGTCTCCCCTGGGGCTTTTCCTCAGCTCCCGCCTGCAGTCGTTTGCAGTCACAGCTCTGCCAGGGACTCCAGGACCTCAGCTCCCATCCCCTCCCACGCAAAGCTGATGCATCTGCATTATAGCAGCGATGCTATAAACCCTCCTGCTGTGCTCCTTCCCCAGCCCTTCTGCCCACCTCGCCTCATGCTTACAAGCATTCCAGCTGATGTTGCGGTCTCCCTTGTGTATTTACAGCATCCACCCAAGTTGCTTGTGGTGCCCTGTCCAGTGCAGCGAGAACCACCCAAAACCATGCCGTGCATGTTGGGGTGGGACTGGAGGTCTCCCCCATCCCTAAAATATCCAAGCAGGTTTTGCTCATAAGTGTGTGGACGAAGGTTTTACAGTTAGCACGCTGTGTCTGAAGTAGCTCCCCTCTCTTCTGCAGGCAGCGCAGATGTTGCAGGAACCCAAAGCCCTGAGTTAATGGCGCCTCGTGACAAGTTGCTCGCGTCCTGCCTGAATCCACGACTGCAGTAAACGGGTATTTGAAGCTCTGCTTTGCTCATTACGTTTTCCCGACTTGTTCCCTGTGCTTTCCTGATTTTACTAGAGTTACAAAGTCCTTGAGAAATTTTAACTTGTTGAAATAGCGATGGGTTAATTTATTTAATTTTGATTAAGGAGGAATTAGAGATGGAGTTCCGGAGACAGTGATAGAAATAAAATCCAGTCTATGGAGGTGGAAAAAGTATTTCCATCTCTCTTTTTCTTTTTTTTTTTTTTTTTTTTTTTTCCCCCCCTTGTCAGAATAGGAAAAGCAAGGTATTTGATGGGTTGGGCTTGATGGATTCAGCAGGGCTGTGTATATTTGGGGGCAGAACCGCCTTGGTTTTTGGAACTAGAAGTTCAGGTTGGAAGGTGCCCAGCTTTGAGGCACCAGCTTTGAGACCAAGCCTTTGATTTTTGTTGTCGTTAACATCCTCTGTGTCGCTTGTCCTGCTCACTGCTTTATGACCTTGTCTCTTGTTTGCCTCACTCCTTGCTTAACCCTCAGAAGCTCAAAACTGCTCGGCCTTTTCTGCTGCTGCTTGCACAGAGACCAGAGCGTGTGAGGAAGGGTTGGCCTTGGCTTAGCTAAGGAGGGCCAAGCTGCGTGGTGTTGAGATCTGGGTTCTTTGTGAAAATGGAGAGGAATTTAAGAGATCAAAGATTACCAGGGAACTGCATTTTGAAAAACTTCCCACTTTGAGAACGTCAGCGTGTTTGGTGGGCTGGGTTTTAATGTCACGTTTTCATAAGTCAAAATATAAGCTCCTAAAAGGCTACTTTACTAATCTAATTGTCAGTGAAAAGGGTAATTCAGCCTAAGGAGTCATAACAAAGGGAAATGAACCAGCAGGGGCAAAGAGAAAAGCTGCTCGTCTGCCCGAACTACAGCATTTTGTTGTTACTTGAAGAAAACAAGGGGATTTCTCCTGGTGAAAACTTCACCGGTGTTTCTGCAAAATATTGCAACTTCTGCAAAGCTGCTTTTTCTGCTGGTAATCAGAAACAAGCAGCAGCCACCTCCCGCTCCAGCAGAGAGTGAAGGGTTTGGGTTTTTTCCTGGAGAGTGGGGAGCAGAGGATGCTCTCCTGCTGGTGCTGCCGCTTTCTGGGGACGGAGCAGAGGACAGATTGCCTTGAGTCCGGGTCCTACAGGCGGTACCTAGATGTAGGCAGAGACCTTGATAGATCATCTGTCCCTTTGAACAATCACAGGTCGGACAGGCAGGTTCATTCGTCTTCCCTTCCAGGGAAGGAAAGGAGCAAATTCTCTCTGGTCTGGATTCCAGATGTTGGGGAGGGTGCGGAGGGGGTTTTGTCGTGGCAGTACCTGGGGCGTGGAGCCGGTGCGTCTTATCAGAGCCCTCGCATCTGCAGGGCACTGGGCGCTCCTGCTCACAGGAGCCAGCGGCAGCACAGACGCGTGCCCGGGCAGCCGTACGTGTGCCGATGGTTTGCACAGAGACCTTCTCCACCCTCTGGAGCATTGTGGATTTTTAGCCTGAAGAAGAGAAGACTGAGAGGGGATCTCAATAAATACTTACAAGTATCTTAAGGGTGCATGACATGAGGATGGAGTCAGGCTCTTCTTAGTGGTGCCCAGCGACAGGACAATGTGAGGAAGAACTTCTTGACTTTGAGGGTGAAAGAGCACTGGAACAGGCTGCCCCGGGGCGGGGGGGAGTGGAGTCTCCTTCTCTGGAGATATTCAAACCCCACCTGGATGATGTCCTATGCACCCTGCTCTGGGTGAGCCTGCTTGAGCAGGGGGCTGGGACTGGGTGATCTCCGGAGGGCCCTTCCAACCCCTGCCATTCTGGGATTCTGTGGGCTGCAGCATGGAGGGGATCCGTCCCGTCTCCCATCAGCTGGGGGGACATAACTGGCTGTACACATGTCCCTTACTCACTGCAAATGTTAGGTATTATTTAAATTATTTCTCTGACCCAATGGCCTAAGCTGATGGAATTAACTTTACAGCCTCATCATTAAGGCTCAGCTACCAAGAGATGCCTCAGCTGCTTTTAATCGTATGGACATCCCCTGAGCTCCCAGATACCAGACTTAAGCTTATTACCCTGCAGGAACTTGTTAGGCTGTCAGCCCTAAATGTTCAAATATCCCAGGTGAACCACCTCCCATATTAATTTAATTATATAGCTATACTCATACATATATATATATAGTCTTGCAGCTTGTAGGTCGATAAAGATGACTTTGAAGGGAGTGGATGTAAGAGTGTTTACTTTGCCTTTTGTTCCTGAACCATCAACTGCAGATTTTAAACCTCACGCAGGCAAAAAGTTTTAGGGTTCAGTAGCAGGGGGCTCATGCGTTTGCTGCTTGCACATCTGATCCGTACGGGAGATGTGTTGAGCTGGTGTGCTGGTTTGCTCTGTTAACGAGTTTGATGTTGGGAGCGGGAATGTCATTCTGGCTCAAAATTTTAGTGGAAGCTTCGGGAAGTGGATAAGAGGGAGTCGGGGGGCACTGAACGTCACCTTGTTTGGGCAAGGTGATATTTGTCACTGTCCTTTTCTGGAATTTATTGGGATTCTGCAATTGGCACAAGGGAACTCTGCAGTTATATTCAAATCAAAAGCAAATGGAAACATTATCATTGGAAAGCTTCAGAGTGGCTTGGGTTGGGGTTTTTTTGTTTGCATGTGCATGATGTAATCTTTTAAAACTCGTTTGTGTAAAGGACCGTATCTGCAGTCAGTCAGCCCCTTGCGGACGAAGCTCACGTTCAGCTCGGTGGGTCCTCAGGTTGGTCCCCATGAGGGCAGGACAAGGCCATGAGTTATGTTTCTACCCCTCGGCTGTGTTTCCTATTCACCCCAAATTAGCTGAAAACATCCAGGAAAACTTCTCCTGGGGTTTTTCTCCAGTTGCCTGTGAGTAGAGATTCTGCCCAGGCTTAAACGCTTGGAGCATCGTTGCTCATCACTGCAAAGGCCAAGAGGTGCCCCCAGCCCTTACGGGGTACCAAGGGCTGGCTGGAGAAAGGGGGGGGCTTGGAAGCCAAGCACATTTCCTTTAACATGGGCCGTCTCTGTTACGGGTGACTCCCTCCCAGCCCATCCTGTTTCAATCGCGCCAGCTCGGCAATGTTGTTTCAGCAATCAGCTGCAAGACAAACCAGCTGGCCCCGTCAGCCGGCATGCAGAGGTGTGGAAAGTCCACTGGGGGATTAAGCTGGTCTTACCATCAGTCCTCACTTGTGAAAATACAACCTACTAAGTTTTCCTAGATGATGCAGTTTTCAATTGCTTTTGTTTGCTTTTCAGACAGGTCTTAAATCAGGCTGTCAGTCAGCCTCCCTTCCTCCCACCACCTCGCCTCCAAGGCAGCTTCCAGGCACTTTCTGGGAGGACCTGTAATATCTTTCCTATCGCCATTTATTTATGGGGCTTTCACTTCCTCCTGGTAGGAAGGGAGGTGCTGCGTCTCGCAGGGCGAAACGCGCACTCTGCAGCTCGTTGTTCGGAGCCCCCGAATCGCTGTCGGCCCCGGGGTACCTGGCAGCGATGCTGCAGGGGGGCAACATCTGGGGGAAGGACTAGGGGGGACCCTGCCCTGGTGCTCGGTGTCTTTGCATCATCAACTCCAACCCGCTTTCCAACTTCCTGCTTTCACGTTTGCGGCGCAGCAGGCTCGGGAGGGTGGGGAGGTTGTTATCGGTGTCCGACAAACGTCTCGCCCCTCTCTTCACACCTGCGATGGGGGATTTGCCGTGAAGAGCTAAGGGAGAGGGTTTATCTGCGTTTCCTCTCCTTCATCTCCTCCCTTGGCTGTTACATTCATCTTCTGGGCTGCAAAAGATATTTGTGCAGTGTCCCACGGGTAGAGCAGAGCTGAAGGCTCGTTAGAGCTCATTGCTAGAGTTTCCTATCCTGGCCAAAAAGGGTGCCATGGTTTTTGGAGGATGAAGTACTGGCTGAGACGTGGAGGAAGCAGGTCTGCAAGGTGCAAGGCTGTGAGTTCAGTGGGAGTCAGCCGCTCGGCTCGGCTCCGTGCTCTGTCGCACCAGGCGCATTTTTCTATATCTTTAGGTGCTTGAGTACAGTCCTGTCAACACATGGGGAAGGAGGTGGTCTTGTCTGCGTGTATGCAGCAAATCCAACACATCGCAGGCAGAGATTGACTCTGCTTGACACATGGAGCAGGTCAGTGCCTCCGGGACGTGGCAGCCCCGCAGCAAACGTAACCCAGAGCTGCTTCACATGTGTTCAGGGGAGACTGGTCCAGGATCTCTGACCGTCCGGAGCAAGCCCCGACCCAGGTCTCTGGGCATCAGGTTACTGCTCCAAGTCATGGTGCACAGGTCCCGCTGGCAGTGGTGGCCGATCTCCAAGGACCTTTACAACCCTGGCCCAAATCTTGTAAGCAGCCATGGCCACATCTCTTTCCCCCCACCCCGGCCTCAATGTTCCAGGTGTTTTCTTCCGCCTTTGCCTCATAACACAATACACAAAGGACAGACCTCTTCCAGATATGGACTGTGCGCCAAGTCCACTCCCAGCAGCCCACTAAATCCTACCCCTCCATGTAATTTAAATCGCAGTGGTTGTGCCTAGAGGAAGGTGGGGGAGGTTGCTGGATTTGAATGTCACCTGGTTAATGAACACGCTGTGATACCTTTTCCCCCTGTATCTACAGCAAAAGTCAGGGGATAGAGGGGGTTTGATCAGCGCTGCTGGCTGGAGAAGCCGATTCCTCTGGCAAAGCTGCTGTGGCTGGTATAACGCAGACCCGGCGTGCTGGCGGAGCCAGGATGGCGTTAGCAGACAGGGCCTGCAGCGTTCCCCAGGCTCCCAGGGGAGCACGGTGCTGAGCTGCTGGCAACTCTCATCTCAGATAAGGAAGAAGGCAGAGAAAACCCAGGGCACGCCCCCATCCCGGAGGGGGTTTCTGCAACAGTGCAAGTGATGCAGGAGGAACGGTCCCTTCCCCGTGAAGAGAGCTGTGCCCTCCCACCTGAGCTATAGAAAAATGCAGATTCTGGTCTAATGTGCCCCATCGCTGCCACAGGCACCCAAGGAGTCACCCCCAAATATTTTGGTTAGTGATAAGCATGGATATCTGAGCAGATCAGCAAAGACAAGGTACCCTAAAGCTCTTGGAGGGTAGGGGAAGGGCAGGGTGTGATTTGGGGGTGCATGACACGCAAGTGAGCAGTGATGCTCTCTGGCTGCAGGAAAGCAGCGGTGCTGGGCACTGCAGGATGAAGGCAGGGCCTTCGCAGGCTTCCCTCCTGCTCCTTTTGGCTGACATTCAAAAGGCCTGGGCAGCTGGAGCACCCTTGAGAGCCATTGTGCAGATGTGTGGTCCCTGCAAGAAGGGGACAGAGGGTGGCCCCCTCTTTGACTTACGCAGCTAAATCCACAGGAGGTCCTCACTCCAAGCCTTAAACTGGGTTTACATCTGATTTTAGCCAAGACAGAATAGATAAGGCATCTAGATAAGGTTTTTGTTTTCTTCTCTCTGCATGTCCTGCCAGGCATCCTGGGGACACTTGGAGAAAGCTGCACCCAGTACTCTGGGGAGGCAGAGATGCCAGGAGCCAAACAAGGCACTTCCCTGGGGGTTTCCAACCTGTGTTCGCAGACACACAAGACCTGCAGGCCCAGAAGGAGGACTCAAATTCCTTGTCTTAAAATTATGTAGCTAACCATAAATCAGACTGGTTCTTGCTCTGGGCAGCAGCAATAAGAAAGCGCTGGACTGAAACGTGAAAGCGTCTGTGCCTCGCAACCCTGATGTGAAATCCAGGCTCCTCTGTGTGCATCTGCAGCGCTGTTTCTGCTGGTGCCTTCAGGTGAAAGCAGGGCAGGAAGGAGCCGTGCCAGATGGCCTCCGGCGCAGCGTGGTGCAAAGGCCGCGAGTGCTTTGCCAGTGAGGAAGGCAGGCTGTGGTGCCCAGCATGGCTTGAAAGCCTTTGAGGGATGCTCCGGATGAGCCACCTTGTTGTCCTGCTAGCAGCAGCGCTTGTGTACCTTCATCGCCGTCAGCCTGAGGAGGGGCTTATCCAGCTCCCAAGCTCCCCAGGGCCATGGCTCACTCCACTGTCTTAGCTTGAGGAAGGCAAAGCATCTGGCCAGTGTCAGGGCTGTTTGCAGCAGACAGAGCAATGCAAAATCCCTGTGCCATGCTTTGAACCACGCTCTGCTGGATCTGGGACCTCGTGGATTCGTTGACAGCCTATCTGGTCTTGGACTGTGCTCCCAAGACATCCCCCGGCCACTGCTGCTGGGCAAGGCAAGGGGATCAAAGGAAGTGCTTCGTGCTCTGGTGGTGGGAGTGATGGGAAGCCATGGCCCTCCCTCATCCTGGCCTGGCTCCTTCCCCTTTGCATCTTGCCTCAGAGGGTTTTGAAGATGCCCAGCTGGCAGCCCTTCAGCACATCCCTGCAGAGACAGGAGTGAGCTGCAGAGTGAGGAATGAGTCCAAGAGATCTCTGCAACCCAAGATCGTGAGCGTGCATCAGCTTAATGACAAAGAACAGCATTTCCTCCTCTCCCAGGGCTCCCAGAGGAAGGGTACAAGTCAGGTCCACCTTGATCCTGAGATGTTTGTGCATCCATCTCTGGAGACTTCACTCCTGGCATTAGCAAAGCCCTGGCATTGGAGAACATGGCCTAGAGCTGGAATGGAACCATTTGGTTCTCACACCACCTGGAACCATTTGGGTGTCTCTGCACAATGCACATTGTTGCAAACTTGGAAGCTCTGCCTGGTGAAGGTAATGGCTGTTCTTGTTTGCTCTGCCCTGCCTAGGGAGCAAATGATGTTTGTAACTGGAAGTGGGGTTTTTCTTGGCTCATTTCATCCTTTTCTCTTGCAGCCTGGGAAGCAGAACAGCGGATTGGTGCCCTTGCAAAGCTGCTGGATTCATTAATGATGGATGTCACTTGGAAAATGCTGCTCAGGAGTCTTTACATGGGAGCTTGGCTGTGGTAAAAATAGAAGCATGTCAGGTGAAGAAAGAATTCCTCAGGGAACCCCAGAATACCTGCTGTGGGGCGCCAAAGGGTTAATGTTTTAGCTGAACTTCTCCTCGTTCCGTGCATCAGCCTCCCTGGGAAACAGTCTATTAACCTGATAGAGAAAAAATTTTAAAAATGGCATGTGTCTTCTATTTGAGCGGGATCAACCTGGCTGGGAGCATCCAAAGCCAGCGCTGTTTCTCAGAGTGGAGAGAGCTGGAGGCAAACCAGGCTGTGATGTGCGCTACAGATGGCACTGCCGTCCTACTTGCTGGAGCAAGTCTTGCAAGGGGACTTTGGAGCAACTGGAAGCAGGAAGCTGGAAATTTTTTTGATAAAATGTGTGTTGGTGTTTCTCAGTCAGATGAAACTTCTCTTAGCTACATGCAGTGCGTGCCAAAGCTGGAGTTGGGAATGGTTTTCTCCATCAGTAGAGGAGAAAAAAGTGGATCTAGGAGAAGCAATGGCTTTGTGAAGTGTGTCCAAGCTGAGAGTGTTGGCTTCAGCTCTCTGCAGTGGTCTCAAGCACAAGGCGTCACTGCCAGGGGTGTTGGACCTCCTTGCCCATCCACCCTGGCAAGACCCCTGACGCGGTGCCAGGACCCACCATGTACTGCTTGGTGGTGTGTCCTTCCCAGCGATGTGATGCCTGCCAGAGCCTTTTGTCCTGCTCGTGGTATCTTGGAAGAGCTGCCAGTGGGCAGTGTTCCTTCAAGCCCCCCCGCCTCGAAGCAAGCTCTTCAGCCTGGTCTGAACCCCCTAAGCTCTTCCTTCACCTTTCTCTTTTCAGTGCTAACAGAAACATTTTGGAAGGCGGCCTCTTCTGTGTGGTGGGAAATAGGAAATTCTTGGAAATGTCCCTTTTCACCAGGCGAGCGGCTTTTCTGCTGCTCTCGGCACAGCGACGCCGGCCGGGAGAGGCTGTGCTGATGGTGAGCTCCTTACAGCTGCTCCTCTGGTATAAATCTGACCCGTGAGCTTACCCAATTCATTAGACACTGCCTGTTGAAAAGGCAGTAAATCAGCTAAAACTCAGTCAGAACTGGCTTTGGCATGTTTTATGGTGGAATTAGAATAATGAATGAGGAGCCGGCTGTTTATGTTAGTTTTGGCTTGCAAGCTGAAGAAAAATTCTGGTGTTGAACTTCATGATAAACTCTCCACACCAGTGGGCTCTGAGATTGGAAACAACTTGTAAAAGCCTCGAGGGCCCATGAGGGTGAGAGGCTGGCACATCACAAGCTGAATGAATGCTAGAGCTCAGATAAGAGGCATGGCTGTGTCTTGGGACGTGGGGCAGGGTGAGACCTCGCTGCCGGAGGGGCTCTCCAAAGCTTGGACACCTGCAGTTGTCTGCTCCTTGGGGTTGATCTCAGCACCATGTGCTTGAGGGCTAAAGTAAATTAGCCAAGCCTGCAAGCCTCCAGCTATTCCCACACTCTGACTAGCTTATCTATAGCTTGCTTGGATGCTTTGGGATTCCTCCACACCTTGGGGTGGGTCGCTCATCATCTGTCCTTGGTGGGTTTTTTCCAGCTTTGCACTCGTATGCTTAGTTGAGCTCGTCTGTATAAAATGGGCTTCGTGCTCTGAATCTGCTGGAGCTGCAGGAACTGGATTGAACTTCACTGTGGTTTTCTCCAAGCTTTAACATGGGCCTGGATGGCTCATGGTGGAGCTGGTCCAGTTTTCCTCTGACTGGAAAACGTGATGGGACGCAGTCCAGCTTGATGGATAGATGGGGAGCATTTCTGTATTAGTATTAATGATCCAGTAATGCAGTTACAATGCATTATCCATAGTCCAGTTGTGCTGCAGCAAATTCCTGTTTTCGTGAGCATTCCATGTCCTGGCAGCCCCTCTGGGATACTTGAAAGAGTGAGCACCTTGATGTGCTGAGCTCCCTCCACCCCACGACACATCAGGGCTCT
Source organism: Egretta garzetta (assembly GCF_000687185.1). Classification (NCBI taxonomy): domain Eukaryota; kingdom Metazoa; phylum Chordata; class Aves; order Pelecaniformes; family Ardeidae; genus Egretta; species Egretta garzetta. Next base: position 1,624,898 of record NW_009260350.1, on the reverse strand, counting down.
CCAAATAGCTGGCATAACCTTGCTGAATCCAGGTTTTCATTTTCTGGTGGCCCTTTTTTCCCTCTGATGACTCTTGCTGCTTGGCTCGGAGCGGGACACTCCTTTCACCGAGGTTTAGGACCCTTCTGTCACAACCCTTTTACCCCAGTCAGCAAAGACTGAGCAGATGGACCCAAATCTCTACGCTTGCACAGTTTTACCAGTGGTCAAAACTTGGCAGTGCTCACGGCCTCATTTTTGCTTCAACAGTTGCTTTGACTTCTTTCCAAGAGCTGCAGTGCACATCACCTTTCCAGCCAAGGAACCCAGCCCACCTGGCCTTGTCACTGTTCGTCTTGTTGGTTTTCCTGCATTTTTGCACTTTGCTTTCTCAAATTGTCTAAAAAGGAAGCGCGTGGTTTTGTCGTGGGGTGTTAATGTTGCACAAAAGTCTCCTCCACCAGGTGGGACTATGAAATGCAATTTGTGGATGAAGCCTCCCCCATTTGCATGGGCTGCTTGGACAGGCAGGCTGAAGGCTTTGCAGAGGGCTGCTTAGAGCATGGATTTTGAAGTGTCCTCTGTCTGAATTCAAGCTACAAAGTTTGTAAAGGGAGGAAATCTGGGTCTAGTTTTCCACCGTGCTGCATCTTCTGTAGGTAAACCTGTGCAAAGACTCCAGGCTTGGACTTGCGCAACAGCGAGTGAGGAGGTGATAGTTCCTTCCTGACCTAGGGGATGACTGCGGTCTTTGCATGCCCACTGTGCTTGGAGGCGTAAGTCATGTACCATCTCAGTTCACCTCTCTTATCCATCCCTTGACTGTTGTCCCCAGGCAATGAAATGTCCCAAGGGCGTCATCTGAACTCAGCTGGAGACTGTTGACTTCAGTGGGCTGTGAGTGAGGTCTCTTCCTACAGGTCCGACCACAGCTGGTCGTTGGCAGTCATGGCTTTGTGTCTTCTAAGCTATGTTGAGCTCAAACTGTGCATGTGCTTGCCTGGCAGGAGGAGCAGAGCTTGGAGGGAGAAGAACACAACGAGGCTTCCCTTCGCGTCCCTTGGTGCCGCCCCAAAGCCCAGGGCTCTCCCAACAACCCTGCAAGCCATCACCCACCACTGGATCCACCATGTCCTTCTGTCCCCTTTTTCTTCCTTTCCTATTGCCCGCTGAACCCGACCACACTCAGTTCAAGTTTATCCTGGGCTTATTTTGTGGCGGGATTACCCTCCCCGAGCGCTGGGGCCGCGGCTGCCTCCTGGCGGAGTGGCTGGCTCAAGGGCAGCCGCCCTCCTTTATCTCTTTGAAGATTAGGGGGCTTTAACATGTCTTTAAAGTGAATTTCTCTCCCCCCCCCCCCCCCATTTTATTATTATAATTGATGACCAGCAAACTTTTCTTTTCCTTTATCTCTTAAATATGTTTCTTTACCCTTAAAAATGCAATATTTCTTTTAACTCGGAATATGGATGGCTCTGTATGTAGCAGGGCCGCCTTTGAATCATCTGTCAATTTGATCGTGTAAAGCCTCTGTTTTCAGCTGGCATCCAGTGCAGATTTCAAAGCCGTGACTCACCAGTTCTTGCAGAGTTAGCACCGAAAGGGAAGGTAAAATAAAATAATAAAAAAAATTAAAACCAAAATAAACATTTTTCAAGCAGTTAATAACCGAGTTTCCCTCTGTGAGGTCTGTATCGGGGCTATCGGGGCGTCGTGTGGCTGCATGTGCAGGAAGGATTTTAGCTTTTAGCATTGCAGGATTTCAGTAGTGAGGACCACAAAATGAATGGTTGCTCCTTGGAAAAGGGTAGATTGGAAGAAATAAAATGATCATAAATGAAGTTGGGAGGCCAAAATGCAAGCTTTTATTTTTTTTTTTTTTTTTTTTTTTTACAAAGCTTAAGGCAGGAAAGGGGGAAGGCACTTGAATCATTTTAGATGTAGTCACAACATTGCACTTGTGTATAATGTATATACACTTACATAGGGAATGCTTGAAACTGAGACTGCTCTTTCTCTGTATAAATAGCTAAACCAAATCTGCTTTCAGAATGCAAAGATCTGCTGAGCTGAAAAACAGAAATTCCCTTTTCTCTGAAAAAGTGAACATACCTTGTTTGGGTTTTTTTAAGCAGAATTCCACCCCATTTATATAATTTTACCAAAAACATCTTTTCTTCCAAATGCCATTTTTATCAGTGTACCTGCAGCTGGGATCTGGTCCACATTTTCTGGACCTCATCCCCTGGGCCGGTGCGGACCAGGGTTAAGAAGCACTGGGTCCCCCAGGGATGTGACAGGGCGCTGTGTTCCTGTGGCCGGTGGCTTCTGTTACAGAATCCCAGGCTTTAACCAACTCTGCAAATAGTGTCAAAAGAACCCGCGTGTGGCAGCTCAGTGTTCCCTCTGTTGTCAGATATTTTTATGACACCTTACCTTATGCATCTTAAACCCACGTGTAGAGAAAGCGGGCATTAAAAATGAACATCAGTAAGTGACTGATGGGCGCTGGTGCTGATTCTGGGTCAGCAGCAGGATGCTGCCAGCCGATGGGACGTCTCCTATGGGGGGTCCCTGCTCAGAGGTAGGGCAGGGCTCACTGTGCTGGGGGTGACAGTGCCAGCTCCCAGCCCTGCTTCTTTTAAAACATCCCACTCCAGGATGGGGCGAGCTCATCTCTCTGCAGGCTTTGCCCCATTAGCTCAGGAGATGGTGGATGGGGTGATGTTGCTGGTGAGGGTGTGGTGTGGTTCCCACGGGTGTCCGTGCACCCAGGGTGCCATGAGGCTCCCATCGGGACCACCCGTGCACTGGGAGCACACAGGACCCATCAAGGCAGAGCGATCCCATGGTTAAATACCACCTTGTAACACCACTGGGGACCCCAGAGCGGCTGCGTGTGGCAGCGGGGCCGTGGTGGAGCTGTGTTCTCAGGAGGTGGGTGGATTGCGGAGGCTCTTGGAGCACGGGTTAGTACCTTTGCATCTTTACAATGCTTGTGCTGTGGTGGAGCCTGGGAGAGGGTCATGTCACTGCCCAACATGCTGGTCAAGTACATTGTCCATCACTCCAGCTCCTTGTTCCTTCATTCCTCCTTCCCAGTGCTAATCTCGGTGCTTATTTGGCAATCCCAAGCAAGCTGGGTTTGAGATGATGGCTGCTGCAACATCTTCTGGAAAACAACACAGTTTTAAAACAGAATTTGCAAGCAGCTGCTGACGGAAGGTGCTTTGCAATGTCAAGCACTGAAGAAAAACTGGGATTTGATGGTTGTTCTTCCTTTGTGGTCAAGAGTAACGTAGCAGTATAGGAGGGCTGTGAAGTGCGTGGAGCACAGAGCCCATGTGTGTCCAATCTCATCTACTGAATTTACTTTTCCTTGCGCCAGCCAGTTTTTGTAATTATTCCTTTCCTCACGTGCCAGTGTTCTCTAAAGTATTTTGCATGCTAGCACCTCCAGCCTCTCTTCTGGACCCATGTGGGACGTGCTACCTGGCCAGCTCTGCTGGGACTTCAGCCAACCATTACCACGTGAAGTGGGCTACGTTCATCTCTCCTTTGGCAAGTGGCTGATGCTGTTTCATTGTCAAAGACCCTTTGGTCAAAACTTGTTCAGCAACCAGTTCTACTTAAAAATGGCTTCAATGTTTTCTTAGCCTCTGGAGACCAACAGCTGGCCACTGGGAAACGTGTGGCTGGGGCACTTAGACCATCCAAATGTGGCCTTACAGGTCAGCCTAGAGCAGCCGAGAGCTTGAAATTAGCACTTTTCAAAACTGCATCGTTCATCACATAGTTGTCTTGGGGAACCCAAAACAAAGTATGAGACAGGGAAGGGAACATTGGAAGGAGGTGGTGGGGCACACAGAGAGGAAGGAGGCCACCGGCGCTCGATCACCACTATCTTCATCTCCAGAAATACAAGGTTCATCCCAGAATACCCCAGAGTTAGGGCTGTTCTCCTGGCCTCAGGCTCTGAGAACAGGAGCTTTGTAGTGGCTCCAAGTTCTCTGGTTGCTCCCGACAGGCGATAGCGAACTGACTGCGCTGACGTGGTCCTCCGTGGCTTGGTCCTCCTGCAGACACCCATCTGCTCCTGGGAGAGGTGATGGAGATGGGAGGAGACAGCTTTAAAAGCAGAGTGTGAGTCAGCCAGAGCTGGGGAAAAACTCCAAGCAGAGTCCCCCTCGCCCAGCCAGGGACCCGCTGCTATCGGGGGGCTTTTGGGGGCATCGCCAGCGGTAGCAACTGGGTCTGAGCCTGTGAACTGGGAGATGAAAAGCTGCCTTACAGGACCAGGGAGCCCACCCAGGGCCCTGCAGCCGGCCAAGCGCCAGGCGTGAGGATGGATATGCGGGCCATTGAAAGCCCTCGTCCAGCGTATATTTGGTTTGTCTTGTGTGACACAGAGAACCTGAGTTATTATTTGATCCTGCTCTGAGTAATAACCAGATAAATGGGCCTGTGGATTTCCAAATAAACATTTTAATAAATGACGGGTGAATTAAAGGAGAGCTGCTCCCCCCGCCTCCCCTGCTCCCAATATTAATGTTCAAATGAAGGCAGGCAGTGTCTAACAGAGCCCCGTGTACTGTAAATACATTTCTTGCACTGTCACACATAAACACTGGAGAGACGGAGATCAAAAGGTCTCCCTGTGCAGAGCAGAGCGGCGTGATGAAGTGAACATGTTGCTTTGTGGCTGGGGAGGGGTGATGGGACGCCTGAGAATAACAGACTGGCTGGAGACGTAGGAGCCCAGAAGGCCTGGGGGGCCTCAAAGGGGGGGAAAAAAAAAAAGTCCCCACTAGCAGCAGGAAAAATAAATAATTCCGTTATCTCTGATGAATTTCTGCCTTTGATCTAGTTTTTCCTCTCCCTCGCGCTGCCTTTTCATTCCCTCTTCTCCCCCCGGCTCGCCGCCCCCCCACCTCCCCCTCGGACACTTGCCGGGCAGCCGTGTGCAATATATTTGGTTGGCCGGTTGTGCTTTCCTCAGCTGCCTTGGGGAAGATGCTTTCTGCCTCTCCCGCTCGTACACACATACACACAAAGCCCAGCCTTCCCCATCCCGGGGTTATTTAGCTTAACCCTGACAGCTGCTAAATAATTGGGTGTTTCTTCCACAGCCAGTACCTCCTTTCTGAGCCAGGGGAGGCCACATGGGTGCCTCTGATATTTCCCTGCAGCATTGCCAAAAAAAAAAAAAAAAAAAAAAAAAAAAAAGGTGGGGTTTTGGAAACAGAGCAGAGAGGGGTGGAAGTGGTCCCAGTTGGGACGGTGGCACGGGAGGGGGAACAGCCCCCTGGGGGTGGACAGGGAGCTGTGATGGGAGGTGGTGGGTTCCCTCCTCCCCGGGGCTCGCAGGGCCTCTGGGCTGACCTTTCCAAGGAGAGGAGAGAGCAGTAACCCCAAAATGTTGCTCTGCTGCAGTTCATGCTCAGCTCGGCTCCGAAATTTGTGTCCTACAAAGGGCCCAAGTTGTGGCACAGGTCGGCCCAAGTGACCAACATGGGGCACTTCTGTTTCAGTGCCCAGATGAAGATGTCTTTAAAAACACGCTGCTTTTTTGATTCTCTGTGCTTGATAATACCATGAAAATCCATCAGAACCACACCACGGGCCTTTTGTAGACCACCGCCTTCTCCCTACGACTACTTCAGCAAGTCTACAAGATTTTGTAGCTCCAGGTGGAGAAAGAGGCCAGCGAGATGCAGTGTAACAGCCCTCCTGGCCCTGGCCCTGCCTGCTCCAGCTGCCCTCTGCTGTCCCATTCCTTGCTGGTGGTGGGACAGACCCCCAGGTTGATGCATCAGCCGTTTCCCACAGCTTGAAGCCAAAACTCATACAGTAGCATGACCCATCAAATTGTTAAAAGCTCCATTAAAAGAAAAAAAAAAGTCTTGCAATTCTGCTTTGACATCTCTCTCCCAGTCCAGCTGGTAAAAGCTTTTGCTTCTACGCGACGCTTAATATTAACAACTTCCATAAAAATCACTGTGGAATACATGACCTTTCCGTCCGATTCAAGCTCAGGGATCCAGCCCAGCTCCTTGGTCAGATTGTTTTCCCCCCTCTCTGTTTCTTTGTGCCCGCAGTGCTCTTCTGGTTGATCATTCCTGATTTTCCATCCCCTGGAGATGTCTCAGTAACAGCAGCCTCCCTTTGGGCTGCTTGGCCCTGAGTGAACTCGTCCTTCTCCCGGAGGACCATGCTCTGCCCTGGGTGATTTGGAGCTGTTTGTGCATTGATACAGCGGTCTGGTTTCTCCCAGAGCCTGTTCACTGATCCAGGTCCTTCTTCAAAGGCCTCTGTCCTCTAATCCTTTTCTTTATGTAATTTCCTATTTTTGTTCCAGATGAAAATAATTTTTTGCCTGGAAGAATTTTAAGAGTTTTTGTCAATGTGTTGATGGAGCCTGCTGGCAATGAAATACCTCCAGGCTTCTTATCTCCCCCAAAGGGTACGTAACCCTTGAAAATTCATATATAAACAATGTCTTAAAACCCTGAAATCAAACACAACCCATCGTGCAAGGCATTCCTTCCCTAGGCGCTCACAGTGAGGATGAAGAACTGACCGCCAAAAGCAGAGAGAAATGAAATGACTCTGATGAAGTTGCAGAGCTGGGAGGAGACATCGGGACTCTCGATGCCTCTGTGTTTCTTTCCATAATGCGTTACAGCGACTCCAGCTCAGCCCCTGTCACCAATGGCTCTCGACGAGGGACCTGCCTCTGGTAATTATCCATTTGTGTATTGAATAATCAGGAGCTCATATACATCCCGGCGAGGGTTTTTTGGGGGCTGTGAGGTGAACAGTAGCAATTGCAGTGCCAGGGAAGGTCACATCCAGCCCCTGGGCTGGGTTTCGGGACAGGGCTCCCAGGGAGCACCCAGCCACGGTTTGAAGACATCCAGCGATGGTGAATCCATCACTTCCCCTGGTGGGCTGTGCCAGTAGTTAATCACCCTCACTTAGCTATGCGTGCCTCGTTTCTCACTGGAATGCGCAGGGCTTCAGCTTTTGAGTCCTCTTGCGGTTTTCCCTGCAGAGCCGCAGACCCTTCCACGGCTGGTGCGTGGCTCAGCACCCTGATGAAGGACTTGAGCAGGTTTTCGGGGCTTGCTCTCTGGGGTGCTTTGTTAATTCACTTTTTTCTATAGCCCAATACAGAGCTCTGTCCTCCCATCACGATCTCCTTATATTAATGAGGAATAAACAATTGTGTTTCTGTAATGGAATAGAATCATAGAATCGTCTAGGTTGGAAAAGACCTTTAAGATCATCAAGGCCAACCGTGAACCATCAATAGATGTATTTCCTTCTCCATGGATAGGAATCTTTTAAGTTTAAAAAATGTTCTCACTCAGAATGGATTTTTTCCCCCACTAAATTTCCCTAAGATGGTGATTTGCAAAAAACAATCAACAATCGAGCAGCTGCACAATAAAGAAGCTGTTTCTGTGGCATCATTTTGGTTCTTTGGCTCTCATTTGTCTCTGCTATTTAAGTGTAATGTGCTTTGCTATATATGGTAAATACTACATCATTTAAGGAATACTTTTTAAATCTCATTTTGTTCCCAACCAAGCACTGCAGACCAGCAGTAGGGCTCCAGACAGCAGAGACGAAAGTAAGACAAGCTCCACTCTGGTTTTAACAAGGAATGGGATGGCCCTGTCAGCACGGCTGGTAAAGACCCAGGAGTGGGGGGAAGAAAGCTAATTAGCTGAGCAACCTGCTGGTAATTAGAGAAAGGGCAGGACTTTTCCCTCCCTGGGGTGGCAAACCCTATATGAGCCCAGCACCAGAGCAGTTGGGGCAATGCTGGTGGCGTTTGGGTGGTTGCAGGGTGTGCTTTCCGTAAGGTATGTGGAGCTTTTCACATGGGGAGGAGGGTACACAGGGTGGGAAGGTGTCATTTGCTTATTTGTGTTGGTTTTGGGGGGACATAAACATTCTGGCCTGGGTGCTGCTGGTGTTTGGGGAGTAGTGTTTGGAGGGGGTGTCCTGCTGTGTAGATATGATGGCCTGGGATGTGACCGTGGGTGTGGAGCCCTGGGGGATCGAGGGGCAGGGTTAAATCTCTGCCTACCCTCCAGAGCTGAAGATTGCCCTGAGTCCCTTCATCAGACAGAGGCTGCTTCATGCTTTTTGAAGGGAAGAGCTCCTGTTCCAGCTGGGGCAGTTTTGGAGCTAGCACAGTAAACAAGGTGGATAATCTCAAAAAAAATCCTAAGGGCATCTAGCTTGGGGCTTGGCTGTCCTGGAATTGGGAGGAGGAAGGAGAAAGGGATGCGCTGAGTTCTGTGTTTGGGGTTTTTTTTCTTTTCTCTTTCTCCTAAAGTGCAATGGATAGACAGCTTTCAGGTGGCCTTACTAGAGAAGTGGGGGGTGAGGCAACTTCTCCGCCAGAGTGGTGTTAAGTAAGGAGAGGTGAGGGCTTAGGTGAGCCTGGTGTGGGTCGTGCTCTGGTCACTGGGTGCTTTCTGCCCTGGCAGGGGGTGATGGACACTGGGGTGCAGGCTCCCAGCATCCCTCCTGGCCTCCGGAGAGGGATTGATTTGGGGGAAGCTCTCAAATGCTTCAGATGAAGCAGCCCTTGGCGAGCAGAGCACTTGGAGTTAGGAGCAGGAGTGGAAGCTCCTACCTGCTCTGTATAAATAAGTCCTTCACTGCAGATTTCTTAGGAGGTGACTTGAAATACATGAAGTTTTAACTCTGTAAAATTTTTGTTTTGTGCTTCAACTCTCTGCTTTTAATTGAGGGTTTGCTGCCTCCGATCTCGCCTGCCCAGGCTCTGTGATGCCACAGCCCTCTACGTGGCGTGTGGATGGAGGCTGAGGGCTCTGGGAGACGCTGGGGACCAGCAGTGCTGAGCTGAGCAGGCTGGAGCTCAGCTCCCAGCGTGGGGTGACTTGCTTGTGGCCGCAATGTGGGGAGGAGGCTGTTGATCAAACATTTCTGGGAAGACCAGGTTTGTGTGCGCTTTGCCGAGTGACTCGCAGAAACAGCCCAGGCTGCCGTCCCTCCCAGGGAGCGGCTGGCGATCGCGCCGTGGCCTTATCTTTCCCCCAAACATCAGAGAACCGATCTTGCTCCTGAGGCCAGGACCTGACAGCCTTGTACATTAGCACTTTTTTAAAGTGATGTCCACTTTTGAAATAGTACCTGTCCCAAGAGTGGTCACTTCATTTGACAAATGCCAGTGATGACAGCTGGACGCCACTTTACAAAGTCCAGCCTTCTGCTCACCCTCGCTCCAGCCCTCCTTGCGGCTCACCCGCCCCAAGAGAGGCAAGGGAGGAGAGCTGTGTTCCCCTTCCCCTTGTTCAGATATTTGTACGTGGTGCCCTCTCCGAGCCTGCAGTCCTGGGCTGGGGTCTGTTGGGACCTTGGATGAGGGCTGCTCCCCTCTGGGATGTGCGCTTGGACCCCACCAGCAGCACGGTGCATGGAGCATCACCCAACAGGGCAGCTGAGGGCAGAGAGCAGGTAGATGGGGATTTTCCCAAAAGGACTTTGGGTTTTGTCACCCTCTGATGTCTGCCCAGTGCAAGGAGCAAAGCCAGGCAGAGAAACCAGCCATCTCCTCACTATGCAGGAAGGTTTTGGCTGAAAACTTCTGGCTGAGGCTCCTGGACTCTTTGGCTGTGCCAGTGGTTGGCTCAAAAGCTGTCCCTAGATGTGTTTTTTGCCCTGGAGAGACCTTGCTCTGGTGCCCAAAGGGACTCGTCTGGTTTGTTGAGGTTTCCCAGGCACTGCGCTGAATTGCCGAGACAGCCGGGGCAAGAGGAAGTGGGGCTGAGGCTCCTGGTGACCACGCAGCTGAGTAGAATCATAGAATCGTCTAGGTTGGAAAAGACTTTTAAGATCATCAAGTCCAACTGTTAACCTAACCCTGCCATCCCACCACTAAACCATGTCCCTAAGCACCTCATCTATCCTTCTTTTAAATACCTCCAGGGATGGGGACTCTACTCGAGTAGAGGCAATAGAAGGGAATTCGCCCCCTGCTCTGCTAAGCTGGGGCAAGAGCCCTCAGGCTGTTGCTGGAGCATTACTGGTCTGTACAAGTCACCCCTAAAACCTGCACTGAAACAACATTATTGAAGTGACAAAGCCAGAAACCTGAGAAGTACTAGAACTTAAGTTGCCTGATTAATTTTTCTGCCTTTGATTTAAGTAGGAGATTAAATGCACCCATCTCCTTGGACTGGGGTGCCCTGTTGAGGGTTACCTGATGGTGCTGGAGCGGTGTCTGTGCAGGTGATGACGGCGTGTTGGGCTTGCTGTGCATGGGCTACTTGCAGCACCTATGTGAGGATGCGGGGGGAGCAGCCGAGATGCCTGCTCGTGCTTTCAGATGCCCGCCTGCTGCTGAAATGGCAGCGGGCTGGAAAACGTAAATCTCAGCCCTGTTATTTAATGGGGATGATCTGTGGGTAGGAGCTGAGGGAGCACCTGGGAGGGCTGGGTGCCAGCTGCACTCATCGAGGTCTTCATCGTCTTCTGTGGTTCAGTGAAGCAAAGGGATTCGTGTTGTCCAGCGTCTGGCCAAAGTTTGTTGCTCAGTGGGATTTCCTCGAGAGCCACGTGGGCAGTGTGGTGAGTACGTGTTGAATGCTGTGCTCTGGGAAATACCAGATCCAAGCTGTACTGCACCCGTCGGTGGGTTTGGATGACTGCTGCCAGTGATGCCACAGCTCACATGGAGTGCCTGGGTGGGCAGGCACATTTGAGACCTTGGGCCAGCCAGCAAGGCATCCAGAAATCCCTGACCCTGGTAAAATTTTCAGGCAGAGGCAGAGAAAACATGGTTGGGAAAGTTGGGCATAGCTGAACTCCAGTGTGCCGTCGATGTGTAGAGGAAAATGCTCCAAGTGATCCTTACGTCTCGCCTTGGCTGCTAGCTCTGCTCTGCAGGTTTCTCGGTGTTGGTTTTCTTCTCTTCCTCAACTTGGTGGTTCTCCATCATTTGGTCCCACCTTGCTGTGGGCTCCTGCACACCTTCTCCTCTGCCAGCCCTCTCTCCCTACCCTTAACATAAATCCTGTTGGACAGGGAAAGCCTGGGCAGAGCAGCTTCTTGGAGAGCTGGTACCTTGCAGGAGGATGGTCCTCTGCCCCTCAATGGCAGAGGGAGGTGCTCCTAGGAAATGGGGACTCTCAGCAACTTGTTCCCAACTCACTGGCCTTTTGGCAAGTGTGTGAGTGGGGAAGTAAATCGGATGAATTCTACTTTTTCTCCCTTAACTGGCTCTTGGATGTTTTCTTCAACCACCAACTTGTCTCCTCCTGGCCACCCCTCTGAGCCATCTCCTGGTGCCCACCTCTCATTGGAGTGACCCTCCCATGCAGCTGCCATCTGTCCCTGTGTGCATCCCCCTCCACAACTCCACCGAGACCCAAGTTATGATGTGAAACTTGGACCTGTACAGACAACTGGCACGGCCCAAGCTGAGCCTGCAATTTCCTGGCTCATAAAAACATGAGCTTCCTTCAGGCCCGGGTCTCTGCCAGGTCATACCGATCTGTGTCCTGCACCTCCTCCCCAAGGCGCCCCCCTCCCCAAAATATTTCGTGACACTAGCTACGAGGTAGAATTTTTTTAAATTTTTTTATTGCTCCATATGTTGGAGACACATGGAAAAATGCAGAGGAGAAATCCCCTTAGCGAGGGAGTGAAAAGCCACCGAGTTTACAGGGTGTTGCAAATAATCTGAGGCAAAACAAATGTTTAAGGCCGACTTGCCTGCCAATTTTGAGTACATTGTTTTAAATCCGGAAAAACAGGCCAAGGGGCAGTTGTTAATGGACCAGTAATTTTCTTCCTTTCTGGACACCCCAGAGCAACACATATCAAATATTCCTTGGGAAAGGAATCAAGTGTGGGGGGCTTTTTATTTAACATATCAAAAGGCATCATTGACTCGCCCTTGTAGAGCGCCGCTCCTTCCAGCAAGGGACTTTTTACAAGCAATAACCTGTTTGCAAAGGAGAGCAGCGGAGCCACACAGCCAAGCTTGCGGCTCCTTGTTGGTGCTGACTTTTATAAGACACTGGGGGGGCTTACAACAGACGTGCTTTTTGTAAACCAGTCCATTAAACAACGCAACCTGAGCTAAAGAGTGGCGGGGGACGGAGCCTCCGGGGACCTTGCCGAGCCGACCCCTCTGCTTCTGTAATAAACTCAGCAGCATCCCACTCCTGGCCCAGGCAGCAAAGAGCCTGCACAGAGGGGCTAATGTATTGCTGCGGAGAAGGTCAGGTGTGAAAAGGCCCAGGCTGGGATTTTTCCAGAGGGTTTGGTGGTTGTTACAGCGTCAGTTGGCTAAAATGCTGCTGCTCCATGTGGTGTTATTGCTGGTGGGGCTTCGAGCCCCGGGCTTGGGATTTTTGGGTCTTTGTTGAGCTGGGTGCCCTTGCCAAGGGTTGGTGTGGGCTTGTGGGTATTGCACTGGTCTGCAGCCCAGGAGAAGCGGCTATGTGCTGGGTGATGCTGATACTGAAAACAACGGATAAAAGAAACTTTCTAAGACTCAAAGATAGAGTTTTTAGAAAGTAGGCATTCCTTATTGCAGCACTGGGTGCGTGGGGGATCACCCCACCTACCATGCACACCTCTGGACTACCTCTTACAGTCTAAATACATGTTCTATATGAATATCCATGGGTCATACAAATTATTTCTAGGAATAGGTGGAGAGTTCTAAGAAACCATTAACATATTGTCCCTCCTTTTTACACATGCGCAATCTGTTCTGGTGGTTGCATCTAGGGGTCGTTTGGATGAAGGCAAACCATCTTCCTCACTTTCAACTTCTCACCTTTCAAGGCCAGCACGTCCTGCCTGCTGTCCATCTGTTATTTCTCTTCCTCATCAATGCGCCTCAGCCTGCCAGGAGGCTGTGGGTTGATCTCTTGCTGGGCACGGTGTGGCTGCAGTGACTCTGGGCACTCCACGTAGCTGCGTTACAGTTTCTCCAGCTACCACACAGGGACGGGAGCATCTCCTGGAAACTGCCGCGAAGAGAGGCACTGTGAATTTTGATGACAAATTGTCTCTCGCTTGGGCTGCAGGAGAAGAAAGGACCTGTTGCCTTCCAGCATCAAGTGCGGGACTCGCACTTCTCTGTGCTGTTTGCATGCAGTGAGAGCGTGGTGGTGGTGGCACAGGAGCTCTGGCAACAGCACAGGGTTGGGGCAGCGACCGTCAGGGTCTCTGCTGGCACGAGGGAGGTTCCTGGATGCTCACTCAAACGGTGTGGGTGAGAGCAGGGCCTGGCACAATGATGCCATATGGTTTGGGTGAAAAATTCAGTCCTGAGAATGCAGACTGAAATATCCCAGCCAAAAGTCTCTGCTCAGCTCTGTGGCCAGTCTCTGCTGTCCCTGATGGCATATGCTTGAGGACATCGGCTGAGGGATGTCCCAAGCTGGAGAGGGCAGCGAGCCCTTCTCTGAACTTCTCAAATCTTTATCAGCTCTCGGTTTGTCTCCATGGCTTGTGGCAGGGTGTCCTCCAACTGGAGGATTACAGGTTTAAGGGGAAAGATCTCTTTCCTGTTTAAAGTCTGCCACCTGGTCATACCTCGAGGTCCTCTTGCACAGTGAGAAAGGATGAGAGGGTGCCCCATCTGCGCTCTCTGCCCTTGCTTGATGCAATCCTGAAGCTGCAGAGCCTGGCTGCCCGTGGCGTGGCTGGACATGGGTCTGCTGGGGCTGGGTGAACCTCAGGAGCAGCTCTGGGTGACAACGTGACACCCTGAAAGCTGAGGACCTGAGGAGGGGTTGGGTTCCCCCCTTTAATGCTGAGCTGCGAAACCAGCCTCAGCGACTGCGAGGTGGGAAATAACCATGTAGCACCCCTGCCCGACTGTTTTGGCTGTGGACAAAGAGGAGAAGAGATGAAGCGTTTGCTTTTCACAGCAGCCAGGAGTTGCTGATGGGTGAAGCCCCTGCAAGCACGACCCCCAGCAGCCCTGGCTGCGTGCAAAGGGCACAGACACTTGCTGCCTTATTCCCTTTCTGAATCTGTGGGTGTTTTCTCAAGAAAAAACCCCCAAAACATACGGAGCACTTAAATTCTTCCCTCACCTCCAGCCTTCCCCCACGCAGGCAGCAGGGTAGAAATCCTGCAGTGCCCAGCCTGCTCTGTGCAGGGCTCAGAAATCCCCGGCTGCAGCAAAACTCATGGTGGACTTAACCTGGGGAGGGGGGAAAAAAAAAAAAAAGAAACAAAGCAATAGTTTTGACCCCAAATTTAGCCTTGCTGAACTCCACTGGTGTCCTCTCTCGGCAATGGCTGCCCTTGGTCCCCAGCTGCTGCCCCTTGCTGGGTTTTGGGCAGAGCTGAGCAGCTTCATGCTGGCCGAGGAGGCTGCAGGCAGCAAGGAAAGACCTGTACGTGCCTGGCCTTCCCCCAGTGCTTTTTGCATTTCGCTTTGAGCTTGAGGCTTTTACCTGTTGGCAGGTCTGCTACTCCCTGCTGGGGCTGGGGGGGACACAAGGGCTCACTAGAAAAGGCTGGAGGCTTGCTGCAGGTCCGTGGGCTGACGCTGAGGTTGGCACTGGTTGCACTTTTCAGCAGTATTTTTAGCTGGAAAAAACCATACAGACCTGATAATTGGGGAATGTTGTGGGAGTACCAGGCGCTCTGGCATATTGCTTTAAAAAGCTGAATTTCTTCTTGAGTCAAAACTGCTCACCTCTGCGTATTTGTAGAATAGCCTGGTTGCTTGTCTGGCTTGGAACAAGCTTTCATTTTAATTTTTAATCTTAATTTTGAGGTGTGGGTGTTGTTTTTTTTTTCAAATTGAATGAATTACTTTGGAGCAAAGCATCTCAATGAGTTCCTGCTTTAAAGACATTTCCAATTTACTTGCTTGCAAACCCAGGGTGTCTTGTTCTGAACTGGGATAACGCTGCTCTGCGCTAATTCAGCTGAACATTTTTTTGCATGGATACCTCCTGTTGCACTCTGGAGCCAGAAAGCTTCTGGCTATTAGTGTGAAAGGAACTCATGCCACTCATTTTTGACCTAAAAAGTCTGGGATGCAGGTCTCTGAGTGGATGAAAAGTGTCCGGGCAAAGGATTCCAGCCCGGGAGGGGTTCAGGACTGGGACTGTGAGGGCTGGCCCTGTGCTGGGGGTGCTCAGCGCCCATCACTGCGGGGTTGCTGCAGCCAGGGGGTTTCCATGCTATTAGTGTGAAAGGAACTCATGCCACTCATTTTTGACCTAAAAAGTCTGGGATGCAGGTCTCTGAGTGGATGAAAAGTGTCCGGGCAAAGGATTCCAGCCCGGGAGGGGTTCAGGACTGGGACTGTGAGGGCTGGCCCTGTGCTGGGGGTGCTCAGCGCCCATCACTGCGGGGTTGCTGCAGCCAGGGGGTTTCCATGGAAACGGGAAGATGCTGAGCCTGCGATGCAGTTTGGTCCCCACTGATGCTGCCGGGGCCCCCCTCGGGGCCGGCT
>NW_009260350.1:1608086-1609332 GCF_000687185.1 Egretta garzetta | reverse complement strand
CGGGGCAGCGCCGGAGCCCCACAGGAGGCCAAAATCCTTTTTTTCCCTTTTGCCAATCAGCATCTGTGGCAGCGAGTGAAAACTTCAGCCATTCTAATAAGCACAGATGTGGCCAGGCTTTCCCGGGTTTGTGCTTTGATGGGGACGTGGGGTGCTTGGTTTAGTCCATCCTGGGGCTCTGCGGCAAGACCTTGTCCTACCCAGTGGGCTAAAACCCAGTGGGGGGTCTGTAATCAAACGTGAACTTGCCACTGTGAGATGCCGTGGAAGCCAGAAATATCAGTGGGCTCAAACGGGGCCAGAAACCTTCAGAAAGAAGAGGGCTGTCCAGCAGGTCTGGCTCGGAGGTAACAGGTTAAGCACCATGGCTTGGAGGTAACTTGGGATGTCCCTAGGCCACGGGCAGCTGAGGCCGGAGTAACTCCATGCACATTTTGCTCCTTTTCCTGGGAGCCTGACGCTGGCTGGTGTGAGGAGGAGGATGCTGAGCCAGCTGGGTGTCCAGGTTGGCCCCTTGTTGCTGGCTTCTGTGGACTTTTTGTCTTTTGGGAATCTGTTTCAGTCCCAGGTGTTGAGATAGAACACCGTGGCAGAGCTCTGAAAATCCATCACGCCCCAGACTGCAGCCGGTACATGTCCTTGCGCTCCGGCATGCAGAGGGACTCGCACCCTACTTCCCTGGGAGATGGGGGGGGTTTAAAAGCATCTGGCTCTCTAGAGCTCTGCTCTCGCTGCTTGTTCTGTGGAGGAAAAGGTTAATCCCTGGGCAGGGGTGATGGCTGGGACTGTGCTACTGCTGAGCAGCTCGGGGATTTTCTCATTCCCCTTGAGCATCGTTTGTCCCCTTGTTCCCAGCATGATCCAGCCACCGTCCCAGTCCCCATGAGTGGCAGGGACCTGCCTCCTCTGAGCTGTGATGGGAGAGCCTCAACCTTTGCAACCAGCAGTGCCCAGCGTGTCCCTGGCACATCCATGCCCCAGGCACCTGGTGCTGCAGAGCAGCTCCAGCAGCCCGCAGGGAATAAAGTGACTCTGGGGGTTTGGGTACCTGTAGGTCACTGGGAACCTGCTCTTTGGGTTGGACGTCCCTTCCCTGACATTAGCAGCATGAACCAGGGTCTGTCTCCCACTATGCACCTGTATTTTTGATGGTCTAGGGTCCCTGGTTTGAGTCCCCACAGCTTTTTGGGGTAGGACCTTCTTGGTTTGTACAGCTGAGTGCAGGCAAGACTTGAGGTGCAGCTGG
>NW_009260350.1:1601934-1608066 GCF_000687185.1 Egretta garzetta | reverse complement strand
GGCGGGCGCGGGCTGTGGGTACCACAATGCTGTCATTAATCAAGCAGACTTTGTAGTGCTGTGGGGAAGGAGACATGGGGTGAGCCCCTATTTTGGGGGTCGTGGCTCTCCTCTCCCCCCATGGACCCATGTAGGGGGCAGGTACTTCCCACAGCGACTTTTGAGAGCCCTTCTTTGGGCGGCTGACTTGACAGAGGGTTAATGAGTTGAGAAGGCCTCCTGGATGGAAAGGTTTAACTCTACCCTGCCTCAGCCACCATTTTTCTGGTTGGGTGGGCAGAAGGCTTAAAATGCCACTTTGGCTGGCAGAAAGATGGGGGCCAGGGGAAGGGTGAAGAAAAAAAGCTTTTACTTCCAAAAATAACTCTGGAACAAAACGAAGAGGTCGGAGGGCGAGCAGGGAAACGAAGAAGTACCTTCCCCGGGGGCCAGCACTGAAGTTTTCATCCTCTGAGTACCCGAGGAAGGAAAGCACAGCTGTATTAAACACCATCCCCTGCTGCCAGGGCTAAAACAAGTCGAGGTGTGGTGAGCGCAGGTACGCGTGAGAGCAGCAGGGTGACCGTGGCACGGAACACCTTCCTGCCTGTCATCCCCACCGGCTGTTAGTAGCTGAGCCTCCCCCAGCCCATCCTCTAACCCAATTTTTCTCCTCCATGCTGTCAGAGCTGGGATGTGGCAGGGCATGGCATGGCCAAACAGGGTGGCAGTGGCATGGTGGTGTTGGCCGTGTCTCTGCTGGTGGGAGCTCTCATTGCCCAGGGCTCCGGCTTTTGCAGGAGGATGCTGCGGCTGCTCCCTGGTCCCAGGACCCCCCGCCATGGCTGTGGCAGGGGTGGCACAGGACAGGGGGGAGACCGAGGGGCTCCTCTGCTCCACGAGTCCCTCACCTCTGCGTGCGCTGGTCTGTGTTCAGGCACAGGGCTACCTGGCCTTGGAGATGAAGATGGGACAGGGTGGGATAACCTGGAAGCTGGAAAGGCCCGTGGTGCTGCCCCAGGCTCTCCCCATGCCAGAGGGGAGATGAGCAGAGGGGGAGGAAGGGCTGGGGTCTGCTGTGCATGAACCCAAGCAGAGGCAGGAGGACATCTGACATCCCCTTAGCTGGGGACCGATCTCCAGATCCTGTTCACAGAGCAGGATTCGATTCGGACAGAGCGAGGTGCTGGGTCGGTGCTGGCCATGGGGGAGCTCTGGCTGGAAGCGTTGCAGGTGGTGGAAGGAGGAACTTGCTGCTCCACTGACTTCCCCTCCGAGCTGGCACAGCCCTTGAGCACCAGGACACTGGGAAATCCTGTACCAAAGTGGAAAAAAAATCAGAATAACCCCCTGAAGGGTTACTTCTGGGCAAGAACAGGCCATCCCCCCAGGGCACCATGGCCTTGTTGCCCAGGGCAAGGTGAGCACAGGGGCTGTCCTTGCCCCCCATCCCTGCCCCATGTGAGGGGCTTGCCTGTGGGTCCCAGCACCTGATGCTGCAAAAACCACTTCCTGTACATGGGGCCCTCCCCAATAAAAAAGGATTTACAAAAGAAGAAAATGCCAAGGGTATTTCCCGGAGCAAGCGTTGGGTGGGCATTTTACTGTCGGTGGTGGCTGGTGTGCCAGGAAATACTGTTATTTCTTCCCTTCCCGAAGGTGGGAGATGATAAACACTGGGGTCTGCCTCCATTCAGCTGCGATCCATCAAGGCGGGGAGGGGACTCGCACCAGAGAGCGGGTGAAGGGAGGTCAGTGATTGTGTAAACAGGCACTTTAGAGTTCACCCTGAGCTGGTATTACTGTAATTCATTAGAGGTGTCAGCCCTCTTTGTAGTTCCTTGCTCCGAGAGCCCCTTGCCTGGCAACTTCTAACATCCAGCCTTGCCAGCAGAAAAATAAACCGCATGAGATGGCTTTGCAGGAGACAAAGTTGCAGTTGCAGCATCACCTTGCAAAAAAAAAAAAAAAAACCCAAAAACGTGCAATTTAGCATCTCTGCCTGTTTTCAGGCTGGGCTCTGCTGCCGTAATGAAGATTGCCCCTCCGCTGGGGCACCTGGTGTTGAAGAAGTTCTATTTGCTCCTGCCAAAATGATGCTCAGGGAGATGCAATATGGTGCCCAACCACGCTGGTTGGGCAGAGCACACCCGCTGCTGAAACTGCAGAATTTGTTTGGGGGGAAAAAGCATGAGGGCACTGAATGCACGGCCCTTTCCCGCAGCCAAGATGTGGGTTTGCTTTGGGGGACCTCTAATCCCCTCCAGGCAGGAGGCTGGGGAGCACGGGAGCCTGCTGCCTCTCCCTGTGCGCTGGGGCCCGTGGGCTGATACGCCTGTGTGAGCATCATCTCCAAGCTGGATCAAACCCCTTGCACCAGACGCCCACCACGTGGATATCTCTGTTCTGCCCAGGGTGGTGTGGGGTTCGGGGAGCCTGCGCTCTTCTCTGCAGCCCCCCTGGCTGCAGCACTGGGAGTGAAGCTCTGTTACCTCTTGTCAGCATCCAGGGATGGAGCGGGGCTTCACAGGGAGGCAGCCAAGCCCATATGCTGGAGGAAGAGGAGGGTTGCAGCGCTCTCCCCCGTGGGAGCAGCTTGTGCCTGTCCCCTCGCTGACTTACTCTGCTGCAATGCTTCACGCGACTTCTGAAGGGCACTAAAATTCCCCCTCCCAGCGGCAGGGAATCCCGGCGTGGTACACAAACTGCTGGAGGTGTCTGGTGCGGTGGCTTACAGGGCTGCAAACACCAGGGAGGGCAAAGTGCTGCCTAGGGCAGCCCTGAGGCTGCAGCGGCTGGGATGGGCGCTCCAGCACGGTGGTGGTGATGCTGAAGACCAAGCTGCAGGGAAAGGAGGGAGCAATGTGGTGGTTTGCTCTGCCCAGAGGGTATTAATGTCTCCCAGGTGGGATGAAACTGCTTGGTTCAACCAAAGCATCCCTGAAGGTGTGCTTGGTGAAGCAGAGGAAAGCATTGGATGGCTGCTCCTGCAATGGCTCCTGCACGTTGCCGTAGCCAGGAGATGCGGCATGCTCTCCTAGGAGGAGTTATGGCCTCGGCTGGGTGTTGGCAGGAGATGAGCTGAAGGTTGTGGGTCCTCTGCGGGCAGGGCTGGGCCTTGCTGTGCTCTCCAGCCTCGTGGGGCTGCTTGGGGTGAGCCTGTGTGGGACCACCCCGTCCTGGTCAAGTTGAGGGTCACCTCCCAGTGCTGGAGGCACTGTCCCCAGTGATGGGATAGCAGCAGGCAGATAAATACAGAGAATTCAAATCTGCTTCCAGATCTAGGGGCTGGGTGGACTCCTCTAAAGAACTGGACTAGTTCATCATCAGCCTGTAGGTGTCATGAAAGCCAGGTTTTATGGCTTTCTCAGCATCTAAGGCTTGGGAGTAACTTTTCCGTTTGTAAGAAACAATTGAGATTCACACAACATGGGCTGGGGTAGCACAAAAGGTGTAAATGGGAGTGAAATCCCTGGTGAAAATGGGAGATTTGGCATCTCTGGAAAGCCCAACAGGTCTGAAGCTGCAGCAGAGGAGCTGGTGGGGGGAGACAAACTAATGGCCTTAAGCAGGCACTGCTCCCTCAGTGTTTTTATATTCAGTATGAAAATCTTCTTGTAGGATTCCCATATTTCTCTTTTTATTTAAT
Source organism: Egretta garzetta (assembly GCF_000687185.1). Classification (NCBI taxonomy): domain Eukaryota; kingdom Metazoa; phylum Chordata; class Aves; order Pelecaniformes; family Ardeidae; genus Egretta; species Egretta garzetta. The sequence goes on along the minus strand of NW_009260350.1, from coordinate 1,604,438 downwards.
GGTTCAGATTTGCACGTTTTCAGGCTGGGCTGTGTTGCACTAACCAAGACCCGTCCTCCATGGGGGCACCTGCTGTTGGAGTCCTGTCTGCTCCCACCACCCCCATGCCCTGTGAGATGCAGCAAGGTGCCTGACCCTGCTGGCTGGGCAGAGCCCACCCGCTGTTGAGGTTTCAGAATTTGCTCAGGAAAACAAGCGCAAGGGCACTGAACGCACTTCGGGGTTTGTGAGGACGTTTGAGACTGCCACGTTTTGAAGCCAGTGGTTTGGTGTCTCGCCCAGGCTGCCGGTGCGAGGCTGGCTCCCTGGCAAAGGGACGTGTGCTTCGGATGGGGTGGGAGGAAGAAACGAGCCTGGGATGCAGTGGAGCTGACCTCACCCATGCTCTTTGCATCAAGCTCTGCCGCTCTGCTCGATGAGGAGGGCGAGCGGTGGGGCCGGGGCAGCCTGTAGCACCTTTAACGCTACAAACAAATGACTGTTGACCCAGGCGGCAATTTCTGCTTCTCCCTTATCTGCCTCCTCAGTGCCACAGCCTAATCTAATCCCATCTCTCCGCTTGCTGAACTCATTACTATGGTATCAGTGCCGTGTTCCCAAATAAACCCAACCTCTCCTGCCCGCTTGCAGGGGAGGGGGGTGCGCTGGCAGGGGCATCACGGCTGCGATAGACCCGCTTCTGATGCCTTCATGCTGGAACAAGAAAACAAGTGTCGGCTCCCAGCTCTGTAGTCACTAATAAACCATCTGGCATTGCTTATTTTAATTGCATTGTGCTCCGATGGAGGGTCGGCGAGGAGAGAGGGTGCCCTACATTCTTGCGCGCGGCATTTGGTTGGGGATAATTGTGCTGTGCGAGCGGCAGGATCCCGGAGCGGGGGCCTTTGATTCCCGGCCAAGGGAGGCAGGTGCTTTCAATATTCACCCTGCTAAACCCCTCTGCTAGGGATAAGTGCTTGCAAGATGCATATGGTGGAGGGGAGGCGGAGGAGGGAGTTCAGCCTGGGTCGGTCGCAAGTCCCTGGTCCGGGCTGCCCCGTGGCCTCGTGCCGCAGCCGCCCCCCTGCTGCGTTTGCCCCTTCCCGTGCTGCCCGTCGGTGTGTTTGCTGCGTGCGGCTCTCCCAAGGTGTTGGCAGGGGCCCGTCTCCCCGTGCTGCCTCGGAGCAGCTTGAGCGGTACCCGATGCTGTCCCCTCCCTTCCCATAGCCGCCTGCCCCTCGCTGCTGCCTCTCTGCTCTCCTAAACCCTCCCTCCATCTGCACCCAGGTGCTGGCTCCAGTTTGCCCGTTCAGGACTGGATGGGGCAGCCCCACGTCTGTGCTCAGGGCTGTTTCTGCAGCTTGGGAAGCCTCCAGCCACCTCCATAACCCGCACAAAAGCGAGCATCTTGGCATGGTCCTTGGGCTGCTCCTAGTGCTGGAGCAAAAATAGGCCAGGCACAGCAAGGGGAGGCTGCGCTTGCATCCCTGGCTGTGTCACCAGCCTGTCCCCTCCCAGCGCCTCAGTTTCCCTTTCTGCTCTTGGTTTTCATGCTCAGCTTCTGAGTGCTGAGGTGCAGGACTCTGCAGGCTGTAGATGGAGGCTGCGGGTCTTTGGTTTGTTACCAGGTTGGGAAAAAACCATTTTGTGGCCTCTGGGATATTTTGGCAGGTAAATCCTTTGGGTTGGGAACTATGTGACATGGCTGTGATGACCATGCCATCCCTCCTGCCTCGCTTCCCCTTGCTGGGATCTCATTTTTCTTGCAAACCTTTCCCAGTGGTTTTCAGCTTTGCTTGCTCCCTGGGGACACCCAGCACCCCACAGCCCCTCATCATGCTGGCACCAGCAGGGAGAATAAAGCGGGGTCTGGCACAGGATGCTGCATGGGGCACAGCACCCCTTGTCCCATCAGTGCAGAATGGGGCTGGGCTCCCCTCTCCCTGGCTGCTGCCCATCCTGGTCCGGAGTGGGACGTCTCAGATGTCCCTGCTTGCCACGCCAGCCTCTCCGCACGTCCATGGCTTGCTGCAGAGATGGTCAGCAGCATCATGGCACGGAGCATCACCACTCCGGGGGTAATCTGGGCACATAACCTTGAGCTGATGGTCTGTTCCCACTACTCTTTGCCTCCTGAATCCCACCCCCTGCCTCTGCGCTGGCCTCATCAGCCCGAAGCCTTCCGTCCATGCAAAAAAGACTCATCCCTGCCAGATCCCCCAGCCCGGCGAACGAGCAGACATTTTCATGGCTTTATTTTCCCAGGGTTCGCTGATAAATCCTGTCTCCATAACCCCAGCCTTGATTGACTCATTATCAGGCAACGTGCGGCGAGGAAGCGACCCGTGACCCTGCCCGGGGAGACAGGGTGACCCCGTGGGAATAACCCTTATCGGCCCTTTTTAAAAGCTTCTCTTTTTAACGTGACAGAGGAGCCCTGGCTGAGCCAAGCAATACCTAAATAGCGATGGGGTGGAGAAAGGAGGGGGTGTTGAGAACAAGGGGGTGCAGGAAGCATCGGGAAC
>NW_009260350.1:1601106-1601813 GCF_000687185.1 Egretta garzetta | reverse complement strand
GAGCCCGGGGGGGCTGAGCTCGCCCTCGCCCCACGCCTTGCCTGAGTCCACCTGCTCTGTGCAGATGGGCTTCCCGGCTTCCCACCGGGGTTATCGGGAAAAGCCCACCGGGAGATAAGAGCGTCTGCAGGGGAAGGTGATGTCGGGCAGGCTCGGCGTTGGGGCCAAGCCCACAAATCCGGCTGTCCCACACGCTGCATCCCACACGCCTCGGGTGGAGGGGAGGCTATGAGCCACGTCCTTGCTGTCCCCAAACCCCAGGTGCCTCTCAGGAGGGGGTTAATCTGTCTTCCCTTTTCCTCCCAGCTGTTTTTATAGCAAGCGACCTCTCAACCCTCACCTCATCTTTATGGAGGCGATAAAAGTGTTAGGGCATCACTGACTCACTTTCCCTTCGGCATCCCTTCCAAGGAGGAGGCGCAGGAGCTGTGGGGTTGGGTGTGAGCTGGGCTGGAGGAGATGCTGGCAGGGGCAAGCGGGGTTGCTCAGCATGTGGGAGCAGGGATGAAGCCACGGAGGGCAAAAGAAGAGGTGGAAATCCCGTTGCTTGTCTAGTTGCAGAGAGGATAACGCCTTGCTCGGGACAGAGCCTCCTGCCCCTCACCCTGCGTCAGGGTGGCTCCCATCGATGGGCTGAGGGCTGGCTTGGCTGTGTGGGTCGCTGATCCGACCCCCCAGCTCCCCAGCAGGGATTAGCGGGGATGGGT
>NW_009260350.1:1596132-1601054 GCF_000687185.1 Egretta garzetta | reverse complement strand
CTGAAGTGCTCCATCTCCCACATGTTGCGCTGAGCAAAGGCAGCTGTTGCCTGGACCCTCCCCTGAGTCCATTTACACACATGCACACACCCAAAAATACAGAAATACAAAGGGAACTGAGAGAGGCAGAAGGGGCGATGGATGGAGGGGAGACTGGGCAAGGGGCAGCAGCAGGCAAAACCCCTCTCCGTGGTCTCCTCGCAGAGGGTGCCGTACGCAGCCATCAGGAAGGCTGGTGGGGAGTCTGTTGTGGGTCTAAAGAGAGATACTGAAGGCTGGCTCGGGGTCCCTGGGCAGGAGTGGGACCTTATCTGTCATCTGGAGGAAACGGTGTTATTGGTGGGTGACAGCAATTGCCTGGGCCAGATGTAGCTGCGGCAGAGGACAGCCAACATCTCCCAGGGCTTTAGGTGGGGTCAGGAGGGAGGCTGGATGAACCTTTCTTTGAAGCCCGCTCTGACCTCAGCAGTTGTGTGTGCTCAATGCCAAGGTCCACGCAGTCCCCTCTGGAGGACAGTGGATGGCTCTGCTCGGGAGAGATGTTGCTGGAGACACGGGGGGCTAGTGGTGACGTTCCTCACCAGCCCATGGGCAGAGTGATGCCAGGAAGTGTTTGACCTCATGGACCATCTCCTCCGGCTCTGCCAGCCACCAGCATTGGCTGCTTCAGTGGAAGAGGAAGGAGGTCTGAGACCTGCTCTGGTGGTGGCTCCTCTCCAGGGCAAGTGTGGTCCCATTAATTGTGTTTTGGCAGGTGGTTTATTGTTTGTGCACATGATTTACTTCTGCTCCCCAGCTCCTGTAATGCAAAGGACTTGGACTATCTGGGTTTCCAAGTCCCTTCTGAACCCTTCATGGCAAGCCTAGCTGGTGTCAGCAGCTTGTTCGTGCTTGGAGACGCAACAGGGAAAATCTCTCCTGCCCTTCCTCATCCTCACACCCATCTGCTCGTTACTCAGCATTGCAGTTTCGCTTTAAGGCTTTGAAAAGACACAATCTCCACCCCAAAACTGCAGACGTAAAGAGGGCAGAGAGCAGGACCATGGGGCACGCTGGCAGACCGTTTTCTTAGCCGAGGTGGCAGGTTCAGGTGAGGGTTTATCTGGTTGAAAGCCAAATTCTGCTGCCCACAGTGACGCTGCAGCAACCACGTCCCCCAGGCGAGGACAAAAGCATCCTGTCCCTCTAGCAGAGGGTCCGGCAGACCAGGCTGGGAAGGTCCCAGCTGCCCAGGGGTGAAGCCCTTCAAAAGGGTGGTTTGTCCTCCTCCTCCTCCTCCCCTGGCCCATCTTTTTGTGCAGCACACGGGGAGGGCAGGCATATTGAGCACTGCCTTTCCAAGCACCAGCTGTATCACTAAAGGCAGCCTTTTATTTCCTTTCTCCAGGGCTGGGCAGGACAACTTGGTCGTGCAAGGAGGGTCCAGCCATCTCTGCTCCCAAAAGCTAAGATCCCCAGCAGGAAAACTGAGGAGGTTGGGGCAGCATTTCCAATGGTGCTGTTAATATAACGTTACCCAGTAAGCAGGGTGCCTTGGTGGGGTGCCAGCACACCAAAACCAGGTGGTGAGTGTTGCTGGGCCACATCCACCCCTGTCCTTGCTGGTATCTGTGGGTTAATTTAATCAGCTGAAGAAGGTCCTCAGCCAGGCCCTCTTCAGTAATCCCCTGAGGCTGAATTTTGCTCATTATCCATGTCTAAAAGAAAAGGGAGGGACTCAAGGTCTGAGTGTCAAGGAAACGAAGCGCCTCTAGTGCTTACTGCCATCGAGGGGTGTGGGAATGCCCAGAACCCCCAAACCTGCTCAGACGGCTGCCGGGCAAGGCTGCACAGGGGATGCTGTCCCAGCAAGGGTGACCCTGGCTCAAAGGGATCCTACCTTCCCTGTTCACCTTCAGCAGCGTCCAGTGGTGGCCGAGGTGCTCCCGATCAGACAGGCATGAAGGGCTCCTTGGGGCTGTGCTCGTCCTTCTCGGGCAGGGCTGGCAGTGCCTGCCTCCAGCCCGCGGCAGCCGAGGACAGGCTGGCTTGTCACCGCAGCAGCCGTCCTGGCTCGGGGTCAAGGCTCTGCCTGCCTGGGATGGCAGGAGTGACAGCCTGTGCTGTGGCACCTGGGGAAATGGGGCAGAAACCTCTGGTGCTCCTTGGGATGCCGCGGGAGCTGCAGACCAAGGGAAGCATCTCTCCAAAGACCGCTGCAGACTTTGCATCTGACCTCTCTCTTATCGTACCTCGGGATAGACGGGATCTGCGGCAGCTTCTTTCTTTCTCTCCTTCTCCACAGCACTTTACCCCTGGTGCGTTCACCTCCTGGAGCACAGTGTCAGGGACCCTTTGCCCCTCCGCCCACACCTGCCTCTTCCCACTGAGAGATGCCCCCGACACCGTGGCCCCTTGCCCTAATCCTGCTTTCCAAAGTTCAGCTGCTTGGCTGCAGGCAGCCCATAATACCATTTTACAGCAAGGTGACCCCTGCTCTTTGGCGCTGTGCAACCCCCTGTCCGGCCGGCCGATGAGCTGGCCACCTAACACGTTGTGACAGGTCAGCTGGATGGAGCTTGTGGAGGGACCACGTCTTCCCCCTCCTCTCGGCAGTGGGGGTGACAGAGCGTTGGGTCCCCCTCTCTGCTGAGCATGGCGGGGGGGCAGGATTTGGAGGAGTGGGGGTGAAGGGATGTGCATCGCCTAGACCCTGCCACCAGCCCATTGTACACCCCAACACAGAGCTAACTGGGGGGACAGGGGGGCAAACCTGGTGCTTGCTCCGGAGGGCACCCTGGCCATGGGTTGATGTGTCGCCTTTGCCAGGCACATCACCTCCCAGTTACCCTTTGCCTCTCATTGCTATGAGCCAGTTTAAGAAAGAAAACTTGGGCAGAGTTGCTTTTTCATTCCTTTCCCTGCCCAGCTTCCAGCAGAGCTGCCTGCATCCATCCCATCCACTGCCAGGAACCCCTCGCCAGGAGCAGGTCTGGCACTGCTGCGGGGACAGTCTGTAGCATCTCACACTGGCATGATCGAAGACAATAGTTTCCACAGGGAAAAAACCCAAAGCCTAATTTATTCCATCTCTTCCCCAGTCTCCGCTTTGCAACATGGGCTGTTTGACCTGCACCCAGCGAGCATCTCTGTGGACTTTGCAAAACCCGCATCCCTGTATGGACACTGAGGCGGCTTTGCTGGGATCAAGAGTCAGCTTGGGTATCTGGCCCAGAGCCTGGCTCAGTTAGGCACCTCTCTCCCAAGCATCAGCCAAGAACTGGCTCTTCCTGGTCCCAGGCACCCTCAGAGGACACAGCCACAGCAGCTGAGTGCTGGGGCCAAGCTCTCACCTGGGGAAAATCAACGCCAACTGCAGGAGAGGCAATTAGTAGGAGGGAGATTGGAGCCCTAGGTGAAGTCATGGCTGGAGTTGAGGATCCCCTGAGAGCAGGATGGCTGACTGTGGCTGGGGCACATCTCTGTCCCTGCTGTCCTGGCAGTGCCTGGTTAGGAGGCAGGAATGGGCAAGGACGGTGCCGTCTGGCCAGGATGGGCAGGAGCCGGGCACTGCTGCTGGCTGCAAGCAGCAGGCGAGGAGGAGGAGGAGATGGGCAGGGAGAGAGGGGGGCAAGTGTCTTGGAGAGGACAGGAACGACAAGGGCAAGGTCTGGAAGTGTTAGTGATGGTGCGAGTGTGGTCCTGTCAGTGCCAGCCTTCATCCCAGTGACGGCCCTGACAACCCAGCCAAGGACAAGGCAGGAGCAGAGGGCAAGGGGGGGAGGGAGCTGGGTCCCTGGTACCGTGACACCTCAGGGAGACCCCTTTGAAAGGCCAGGTGGATGGGAGCAGGAGCATCTCCTCCTGGGTACCCCCAGTTGGGGCTGTGGGGTGAGGGCGGGTTGTGCTATGCATTTTCCCTTTGGGCAGGGCACCAGATGGGAGTCCCAGCAGAATCCCACCCTCTCCTGTCTCCTGTGCACTCAGCCTGCTGTTGCCCCAGTTCTCCTTCCCTGGAAAATGCAAGGGTTTCCCTTGCTGCACACCTAGGGGGAGAGTGTGGGCTCAGGCTGGGCTCTCCAGTTAATAAGCCTGCATCCCAGTCCCACCAGGACACTGGGATGTAGCAGCGGTGTGTTTGCGTTGGGGACTGACTCCCCCAAATAGCTTGCTGCCGTGTGCTCCCTGCTGCTTTGAGCCTTTGGGGCGGGCACGGCCGGCTGGATCCACCTCGAAGGGGCATCAGAAGATGGTGTCCCTGTCCACGCTGTTTGAGGGGTGAAGATCTCTGTGCTGGGGTGGCTTGGGCTGGGCACGGGCAGCCTCCATCCATGGGGTGAACCAGGTGTGGAGCCAAACTGGGGTGAAAAAATATTGAGGGCTGTGCTGAAGCTGAGAGCTGTCCTGAGCATCTTCCTCTGGGAATAAAGGTGTGAAGCCAGATTTTGGGCCCACACCACTGCCTCTCACATAAGATGGGCAGAGCTGGACCAAAGGGCTGGGCGCAAGGGCGGAGGGAAGGGGTCAAGTCCCCATCCCTGGGGGCTTGCCAGGCAGACTAGCTGCTTAGGGACAGAGTTTCGTGGTGGGATGGCAGGGTTAGGGGAACGGCTGGGCTTGGTGAGCTTAAAGGGCTTGTCCATCCTAAATGATTCTGTGATTCTATGAAGGAGAATAGTCCTCCTTCCCCAAAATGTGCTCTCCCCCCAGCAGTGGATGCTCAGGGCAAGAGAAGACCCCTTCAGTGTTTAATAACCCTCGAGGGGTTTTTCTTCTGTGATTTTTGGCCTCGTTCGCCCGTGGGAGCTTCTTCAACCACAACGCCCGTGGGCTGCGTGCTAAGTAGCTGCTCCTTGGAAGGGAGCCGCTTCTGCTCGCCCCCGTTACCCTTCCCTCCTCGTTCCTGCCGGGTGGGATTTGGGTGGAAGAGCTTCTGCTGAGGC
>NW_009260350.1:1590506-1595533 GCF_000687185.1 Egretta garzetta | reverse complement strand
CGGGGAGAGGCGCTGGGAGGGGAGGGGGTCCTCGATGTGCTGGGGACGGGGGTGAGCGAGGAGATTCTCTGGGACAGAGGGTCCTCGGTTCACGGTGGGGGCAGCAGGCAGATATCCTGGGAAAGGGGCTGGAGGGGGTAGGGGTTGTGCTGGGGCGGGGGTGCTTGTGGGAGAGCGGGGAGGCACCCTTGGGGGTGGGATTGTGGGGGACCCTGGGCAGGGACTGCCCCAGGAGAGGTCAGGGAGATGCCCTGGGGGGGAGGAGGAGGCAGAGCCCGTGGGGCATGGGCTGGGAGGTGCCCCAGGGGAGGGGAGCTGGCAGCTTCCCAGGCTGGGGGAGCGGAGCTGGTTGGGGCCACTCGTTCTCCCCTCATCTCCAGGAGCCAGGCACAGGCGCGCGCTGTGCTGCTCTGCTGCCACCCGGGTCCCCCGTGGGGTCCCACCATGCCTGTGGTTGAACTGGGGCTTGATTGTGGGAGGTCAGCGCTGTGGGGCCCCGGGGTCCCCCACAGCTGGGTGCACCCTTTAGCTGTGGGGGCACTGCAGGCAGAGATCTGTTCACATAGTAGATTCATTGAGGAGGTGAAGTGTTTTAGTAGCTGATGTGGGGTTTTTTTTTTTATCAGTGTTCCCACAATATGGTGTGGTTTCTATAGCATTTCAGAAGCCCTCAGATAGCAAATTTTTCGCTTTGGATGCAAAGCATCTCATTGCATTGCTGATTTGCCTTTTTGTTGTCCTTCCTCATTTCCCAGATGAAGGAAGATCGCTTTCGGAAGCTGTTTGCTGCCTTTGGCACTCTGACTGATTGTTGCTTGAAGTTCACCAAGGACGGCAAGTTCCGGAAATTTGGCTTCATTGGCTACAAGTCTGAAGATGAAGCTCAAACGGCACTGAACCATTTCAACAGAAGTTTCATAGACACATCCAGAGTCACAGTGAGTTGATCTTTAAAAATATCTTCTTTTCATTCTTAAGAAAGTTTGTTATTGGAGATTTTGATAGTCTTAGGGGTGAACGGCCAGGGGCCGAGAAAGCCTAGAAATGAAGTCCTCTGCAGCAAAACAGCAAAGCCTGGTGCCAGGCCTCATTGCTGGAGTCTCAAGCAGGTACTTGATTCAGATGGGCTGTGTCCGTGCACTAGCAGCGATTTCAGTGCTGGTTGGAAGAATGGTGTCAGGTTTTGAGCTCTCATAATCTGAACTTTTGAACTTGAGGTCATTTTGCATTTAAAGTCATTCGTCTTGCTGTTCCGGACAGAGAATGGTTCGTGTTAAACAGGACAACTTATTTGACTGTGCTTAAATGAGCACAACAAACTGTTCCCCGTGTGGAGTGAACATGTAGCCCTGTGCTTTTAAAATTAATATCTGTGTGAAGTTGCCTGTTCTTTTCCTGCCCACCCACCCTCCATCCTGTCAGGGTTATAAGAAAGGTTCCTGAGTGAGGCTTATCCAGCAGTTACAGAACCATACTCTTGAACATAAGTTTAATTAAAGATCTGATTCTTTTCAGGTTGAGTTATGCAAGTCGTTTGGTGACCCTTCAAAACCCAAAGCATGGAGTAAGCACTCTCAAAAGACCCCTGCCTCAGAAAAACAGACAGAGAAACATGTGGCAAGTGCAGCTCCTGCAGGCGCAAAGAAAGTGAGTCTGGCTTGTTTCCTGGAGGCTTGGATGTGTGTCTGTGACTTGGCAAAGAGAAGGGTGGCCTGGTGTGTGGAGAAGGGGACAGAGTAGCTGGGACAGTGGATGTTGGAATCCTGGTTGTGGTATTTTCTGCCTTAGGATCTCTGTTCCCTGTACCATTAGGTTACCTGAGAAATGATCTTGGCTGTATTTCTAATAAGCCTTTCTAATAAAGTTTTATTTTCCTAGGATAAAAAGAAGAAAGATCCAATGGAAAACTTAAAGGAGGTGAGTTGAGGTTGAATTACAATCCCTGCGTTCTTGCTAGCTTGTATTAAGAGCACGAGCTGAATAACTTCTCTGTGCTGTTAATTCAGGCAAGGTGTATGATTTAAACAGCTCTGTGGCAGTCCAGTTTTACTGTAACAAACCATGATTTTAACAATCCCAACATTGTGGTTTGTTTATTTTTTTAATTTTTTTAATTGTCAGCTACTCCCATGTGAGCACTGCATCCAAGACAGCCCTGTTCCAACAATTCTGTTTTTTAACCATATGCAAGTTTTGTCACGTTTAACTTGTACATTTTTTTCTCTTTGTAAAGTTTTGTATTCTTCGTTAAAGTGCTTTCTAAACATCAATTACAAAGAAGAAAGAGTAGGACTGAGAGATCTTGAGAACACTAGTCACTTCAGATGCTCACCTTGTGAGTGTAAAGTGGACTCCCCTCTTAGGGATTTTTTTTACATTGCTGGAAATGAGATAGTGTTTTTGAATTAAAACTTGCTACTAGCTCTCCTGTGCCTGTCTTCACAGCTTGTCTGCTTGGCTTCTTTCTAACAGCTGGAAGAAGATAAGACATTCCAGGAGTTCTTGGTGGTTCACCAGAAACGATCTCAGGTGGCCACTTGGGCTAATGACACTTTGGCAGAGGAGCCCAAGGAGGGAAAATCTAAGCCAGCAGCTGATTATCTCAACTTTGATTCAGATGAGTCTGAGGAGCTGAGTGAGGAGGAGGATGGGAATAAACCCTATGAAGATGAGGAGGAAGCTGAAGGTACCAAAACGCACTATCACCCTTTGCTTGTCTTTTGTCTCAGTGAATGTGAGAACGGGCGTACTGATTGGACCTAACTCAGAGTCCTGCCTCCAAATGCAGACAGTGTAATCAGGAAGGTGGTGTCTCGAGCAAGAGACTCATTCCTGTGCTGTGGATGTGTGGTTGTTTTCCCAAATGGGGGGAAATGTAGGAAATGCAGTTTCTGATATTAAGGGGGTGGCATTTTTGCTTTCCCCTGGGTCCTTAAGTCAATGTCTAAGGAAGAGTAACATGGCAAACATCTGCATCTTTCCCTTAAATGCTCTCCTAGCCTGGAGCCACTTCCATCTCCAGGATTTCCAGAGCTGGATGTGCTTTCTGTTTATTTAGTAACCCATAGCTGATGTCTGTGAACTTGTCTGGTCTGCCTTTGGTGCATATTTCTGGAAATGTTGGTGTGTCCTTGGGCCCTGGCAGAGTTGACGGGAAGGGACAGAGTTCAGTATTTTGGAGCCTGAAAGGAAAATTGTATCTAGTGGAGTAGTGGGTTAACTTAGAAGACTGAGAAATCTGGGCTGCAGTCTGGTGTATGTCTTCTTAGTATCCAGTTTCCCTGCACCAGTGATAAATGTGGGTTTGGAGCCTTTCTCCATGCCTACATGGTGTTTCCTTATGCTGTTTTATTAGAGTGAATGGCATTTTCCCTGCTGTTCCTTGTCTCTCTTTGGGTACCTAAAATGTAAGTGTTTGATCTTTAGCAGGGGGTGGAGGGGTGTTTTGGAGAAACAGCTTGCTCTGTCCTTTACCCTGCAAAACTAAACTGAACACTTTCTCTGGGATCTGCTTGAAGTATTTAGTTAAAATTGAGACAAAATACTTCGCCGTGGTGTTCTTCAAGCTCCTTTCTAATTTTTTTATACATGAACTGTTGCTTTGAAAAACGGCGATCCAGGCTGTCAGTCTGGAAGCGCTGAGATAAGATTGTGCTGCTATTCTCCAGCCTTTCCTTCCCATGGAAAGGCTAGAGGAGAGGAAGGTGGTTCTCATGATTGTGTCAGTTCCCAGCTTTTACCTGGCTGGGGAGAGAGCAGCAGCAGCATCTGTGTGCAAAACTTCTGGGGTCTCTCTTCTTTGACAGCAAAGCAAGGAGGGAAGAAGGCAGCTACCAGCAAAGACCTCTCGGATATGGATTACCTGAAATCTAAAGTGGTGAAGGATTCTTCCTCCTCATCCAGTACAGAGGAGGAAACGGATAGTGAGGAGGTGGAAGAAGAAAGTGAGAATGAGGAGGATTCAGGCATTGCAGAAACCATCGGCACCCACACAGATAAAAGGGGGAAGGCAAAAGCCCAACAAACACAGCAAGAGGTGCCAGTGGAGAAGAAGAAAAAAGGATCTGCAGTAAAGGTATAGCTGAATTAGACTTTTGTCTTCTCTGAAGCAGGAGCTTTATGGGATAGTATGTGTCTGTCAGTCACTCCAGGGATGAGCTGAAAGCTTGCAGTCTGTGGGACCCCCTAGGTACCAGCTTTCTTGGCTCACTGAGTGGGAGCCATTAAAAAAGTTTGCTGGATTTCCTCTTAGTGCTGATTGAATTTCCCCCTCCAGAAAAGGGGGCGTCCTAACAAATGCTGTTACTGCCCTTTTCAGAGGCTTTCCTGTTTTCCCTGTGTCCGTCTCTGTCTGCAGGGAAGGCTGTTCTACAGAACTCAGTCTTTAGCAACTAGGTTTGACTATCCCAGCCAAACCTTGCACTGTGATCCGGCACCTCCTGCCCTGGCTGATGCAGTTGGAGAATCTCTTGATGTTCTCTCCCATGCTTCAGCCTACTACTTGTTGGACAAGACCAGCTTGTGCTGTGACTTTTGCTGTTTCTCACTCAGCTTATTTTCTTCCACCCCCCGCCCCCATCCTTCTGTCCAGAACCAAGGCAGCTCAGAGGAAACCAGCACACCATACACAGTGAAACTTCGTGGTGCCCCCTTCAACATCACTGAGGTAAGCTTTGTTACCAAGCTGGGAATGGAGGCTAAGGGTGTTCTCAGCGTGTAACCCAGCACAATCTTTGCAGAGGCTTCTATCTTCACTTACAGAGCTGTTTTGAGGGTTGTATGGACAGTCAGGGAAACTTTGGAAGTAGCTTTGTGCAGGGATATTGTATGTATAGCCACGAGCAGGTTGAAAGCTTATGGGTAAAAATCGGAGGAAGAGGCAACAAAGGGAACCTGGTGGTTGGTGTCTACTACAGGCCGCCAGATCAAGGGGAGCCGACTGACGAAGCGTTCTCCCTCCAGCTCCGGGAGGCTTCGCGCTCTCAGGCTCTTGTCCTGCTGGGGGACTTCAACCACCCCGACATCTG
>NW_009260350.1:1558504-1588791 GCF_000687185.1 Egretta garzetta | reverse complement strand
TGGCCAGCAGGTCGAGGGAGGTGATTCTGCCCCTCTACTCAGCTCTGGTGAGACCTCACCTGGAGTACTGCGTCCAGCTCTGGAGCCCTCAGCACAAGAAGGACATGGAACTGTTGGAACGGGTCCAGAGGAGGGCTACAAAAATGATCCGAGGGCTGGAGCACCTCTCCTATGAGGACAGGCTGAGAGAGTTGGGCTTGTTCAGTCTGGAGAAAAGGAGGCTACGGGGAGACCTGATTGCGGCCTTCCAGTACCTAAAGGGGGCCTATAGGAAAGATGGGGAACGTCTTTTTAGTAGGGCCAGCTGTGTTAGGACAAGGGGAAATGGTTTTAAACTAGAACAGGGTAGGTTCAGGCTAGAGGTAAGGAAGAAATTTTTTACAATGAGGGTGGTAAAACACTGGAACAGGTTGCCCAGAGAGGTAGTGGAGGCCCCATCCCTGGGAACATTCAAGGCCAGGTTGGATGGGGCTCTGAGCAATCTGATCTAGTCAGCAGTGTCCCTGCTCACTGCAGGGGGGTTGGACTAGATGACCACTAGTGGTCCCTTCCAACCCTAAACATTCTATGATTCTATGATTCTATGTCGCATGTAGTGTTTTTATAGTGTATATAAAAAGCCTAAGGCTGAAACCTGCTGCTTCCTGTATCTGAGATCTTATTTAAATAATTATAATTCTTCCTGCAGCAAAAGATTCGTGAATTCTTCTTGCCTCTGAAGCCAGTGGCAATCCGGATAGGAAAAAATGCCCAGGGGAAAAATACAGGTAATGTGTATGTGTGGAAGGGGGTTGGATCTGGGGATTAGAGGACCTCTCAATCACACCTCTGCTTTTTTTCATCTGCAATTCCAAATTGCTGGCTCCTGTCCCGATTTTTACAGACCTTTCTCTGACTTTGCAGCTCACCTGCCCTAGTTGCTGTCTGTAGAATGCCATGGGCAGAATAATGTTGGCTGTGCTCCTTTAGGAGTAGCAGCAGGAGCCTTTTCTTTGATCTGCCTCCGGAACATTTCTAAGCATCCCAAACCATGCCAAGGAAAGATCTTTTCCTCTGGTATAGCTGCAGCAGCACCCGGGGACTTTGCTGACCTGTGCGTATCAGCTGCAGAGCAGTCTTTAGCTGAGGTGGGTCTCCTGACAGGCTGTGGCTACTGGACATACCCATCAGGAGTGTGGAGCAGGTCCCCAGAGCTGGAACTTTGCTATATGCTGTTTTCCTTTCATAGCCTAGCAGTGGATGCACCTTTTATTTGCTCTTGGAGACACCTGTGAAAGCCTACTTCAGCTGTTAAGTCAGTTTCTTTGGTTTGCCTGTAGAGAATAAGCTTTTAAAAGGCAGGCTTCCAGTCTGCCATGGCCATTTTCAGGCAGGATTGAAACTTTAATGGGAGCTGAATGCTTTATCTATAGGAATCTATATTAAAGAAAGCCCAATTCACCCTTAATTAGCCAATTAGTGGTTGTGTGTTCCCCACATGATGCTCAGTTGAACCTTTCCTTCCTCCAAGGTTATATCTTTGTTGACTTGAAGAGTGAAGCAGAAGTGCAAAGGGCCTTGAAGCGAAAAAAAGAATACATAGGTAAGGGCTGTTTGTTCCTTCTTGTTCTGGCTGGTGTCAATGGCAGGGTGCTCAGCTGCTGAAGTGTTCACTGCAGAAGAATCTCCCGTTGTTTTAGTTTTTCCCAGGCAGATGGTGGGGGTGGTTTCCTCCACTCAGCTGACGGGGGATAAACCAGGTGCCGTGTCAGGAGCAGCGTAGAATTGGCAAGTGACTGAGCTGTGAGTGTTGCTCTTTGGCCCTCACGTGCCTGAAGTATGTCTTGCTCTTCATATAAAAGTGATATTGTTTAAATCTGGTTGGGATAGCGCAGGGGATTTGTACAAATGATTCTGTAAGCCTGTGTTTGAAACCTGTTCTTGGCCTAGCCCTTAGTGGAACTGCTAAAATTATATTTGCACTAATCATATGCAGGATGGAAATACCTGCATGGAAGCCTGTGGACTAGATTGGGCAGAAAGGCTGGAGCTCTCTGAAAGGGAGGCAGGCTGTGGAGCTAGTTCCCCCCCCCCCCCCCTTTTTTTTTTTCTTTAAATCGGGCAGAGTTCTGCTCAAAGCTTGTGGAATTGTAATTGCTTGTGTCACTGCTGTAAGCTCTGGCTCTTTGCACACTGATATTGATTGCTCGTGGCCTTGGGAAGCGACTAATGTGCTTCTGTATGTGTTTGTGGATTAGGTGGACGATGCGTTGAGGTATTCCGATGTAAGAATACCCCAAAAGAAACTGTTACAGCAAAAGCTGACAACCAGCCATGGCAGAGAAGGAAGAGGGATGATGAGGAAGAAGAGGACTTGTCTGAATCAGGGAGACTCTTTGTCAGGAATCTTCCCTTTACTAGCACTGAGGAGGACTTGGAGAAGATCTTTTCTAAATATGGTAAGTATTCTCTGTGGGACTGGGACTTTCAGGGCTATGTCTTTCCTTGCACACAGAGGTTTTCTTGCTGGGTGTGAACGGACAAAGCTCTGTGCCCCACACCTCCCAGATATGGACCGAATCCCATCATCTTTATTGCCTGATGTGGTAGTTTGTGGCTGCTTGTCTTTGACATTGGTGCTGGCTCCATGCTCCTTCGCTTGAAGCGTGTCCTGCTGTGTGCATCTGCCCTCATCCCTCTCACTGCATCTCTGATGCAACAGTAAGAGCACTTGCCAGTCAGCGTAGGCTCTGAGTCCTCCTGGGATGATAATAAGATAACCAAAAGCACCTGCTGCATGTGATTCTGATCATGCAGGAGATTTCTGGATATGGCAGGTAAGAGGTGAATCTCTGAGATGAACATGAATTTGGGGTGTATGTTTGGTGTGTCAGGTGGAAGCTTGAAGCTTCCCTTCTCTAGCTCAAAGTTGAACAAATTTAAGGTTATCTTGGCATTAAAGTGTCCCTGGGGGGGAGGGAGGGTTAGTTTGTGGAAATCTTTATTTCTGACTGAAGTAGATGTGGCTGCTCAGAGCTTGCCTTG
The DNA here is from genome assembly GCF_000687185.1 of Egretta garzetta. Taxonomy (NCBI): domain Eukaryota; kingdom Metazoa; phylum Chordata; class Aves; order Pelecaniformes; family Ardeidae; genus Egretta; species Egretta garzetta. The sequence continues at coordinate 1,585,767 of NW_009260350.1, read as the reverse complement.
TTTGTGTCGTGTGTCAAAGCCCTGTGAGCTGCCACACAGTACGCAACTGGACTTGGGGTGCTTTTTGCTGGGCCCAGTCTGCAGCCAGCAGCTCTGCAGTCAGCAGCTCCTCGGCCAGGCTGGTGGCTTGCTGCACACCCTCTGCAATACCCAGAGCTGCTCTGCCCTCCCTGGCTCCCCTCTTTGGCCAGGAGGTGTCAGTTCAGAGTGTGTGATGGCTGTGCGAGGCCATCTGTCATGGTAAAGCCTTGCCTTTTGCAGGACCCCTCTCGGAGATCCATTTCCCTATAGACAGACTGACCAAGAAACCCAAAGGCTTTGCTTTCATCACCTATATGATTCCTGAGCATGCAGTGAAGGCCTATGCAGAAATGGATGGACAAGTGTTCCAGGTACGGTGACTGATGGTTTTCCAGTGCTGTTGGACTGCAGCTGGTGGGAATGTTTGTTAGTAACGTGGCCAAGTGTTTGCTTCTGTGCTTTGCTGAAAAGGTTGAGTCTCTTCTGCCTTGCTGTATGGGAACGCAATTGCTTTTGGTAGAGTAGCCTCAGAGGTACCAAAATCTGAGCTAGAGGTGGAGAAGGAGATCTGAGCCACTGTGTGGCTACTCTGACTTGCAGTAATGTCTCCTTTGGGAGGGAAGGATCCCTCCTTTCACCTAGGCTTCTTGTCTAGGAAAGGTGCCAGAAAATTTCTTTCACTCTGTTTAGTTCCTGACCTTTTGTGGGTTATTTCAGAGCTGCTGGACCTCTTCTTCCTTTCTTCTAGGGTAGAATGATGCATCTTTTACCGTCCACAATCAAAAAGGAAAAAATAGAAGATGTAGACACAGAAGAGTCTTCCTCCTACAAAAAGCAGAAAGAGGCCAAGGACAAAGCCAACAGTGCCAGGTACAGAGGTGTCTTATAGCAGGGCAAGACAACACAACCTGCCAAATTCTCAAGTGGCAGGGATGCACATGGGGTCTTTGCAGGGGCTGTATAAATTACCAAGGCAAATAAAGCATCCACTGTGCAGCTTTCTGTTTCCTTTATCTCTTACCTCCTTGATTCCTCTGTCCAAGTAGCTCTGGTGAGCTGCAGAAATTGAGAGCAGCAGAAATTGAGGAAAATGTGGTTTTCAATGGCTTTTCATATGAGTTTATTTCTCTGACGTCTAATAAAAGTTGGTCTGATGCTGTAATTCTTCAGGGTAGTGGTTTCAGATCAGTTGGGTCTTTCTCCTTTACTGGATCACCTGTATTTATAAAACTTGTAGCAATTCTATCTGTCTGTGTGACAAATTAGTTTGAAAGTGGCTGATACTTTCAAACTCGAAGGGAAAGGAATTCAACCTTACTCACACAGGCTTTGTGTTTTTAGGGTACTAGTTGAAAAAAAAAATGTGTTCCTCTGAGCCAACATCTGAATTTCCACTTGTAACTGCAGAGCTGTAGCCAGTGACCTCTAGGGAAGAAGAGCAAAGCTGCCTGCACTGCTGCCTTTCTGTTGCCTCTTCAGTCATGCCTCCCTCATCCTGACCCATCTCTAAGGATTTTCTGCCCTTCTTTCCCTCTGGCTTTTCTTCCTGGCTGCTAATGGTGGCATTCAAAGCTTGCTTTTTTTTTCCCCAGGACCATTGGATAGAGACACCAGTGAGAGAATGAACTGTGTGACCTGGCTCTTCTTTCTCTTTCCAGCTCTCACAACTGGAACACGTTGTTTGTGGGGACAAATGCCGTGGCTGATGCCATTGCTCAGAAGTACAATGCTTCCAAAAGCCAAGTGTTGGATCATGTGAGTTGGGTTATTGATCAGCTGGCAAGGGAGATCATTCTCCTATGTTTCCTTGTGCCTAGGGCCTGCCTGATCTTTTTGTGCAACAAAAGCCTCTGTGTATCCACGAACACCATACAGGCTGAGTGGTGCTGTGGTCTTTCTGTTGGATCTGAGCCTAACAATCTTTTTGTCACTGGACGACAAAAGTCACCCTCCCAAGCTCCCCTGCCCACTTTGCTTTTCTGTGACCAAATTTTACATTTCTATGTAACTAGGTGTTGGGAATTTGCGCCCTAAAGCTCAGATCCTTCCTGGAAACTTCATTTTGCCTTCAAAAGTGTTATGACTCCAACAGCAAAACTCCTAGGAGCTTCAGAGGAGCTGGAGCGTTTTACCTTCATGCTCTCTGCCAAATTCCCTTTTCATCTGCTTATGAGAGCAGCAGGAACAGCAGGTGCCCAGCATCTTCCTGGATCAGGCTCTTTGCTTCCCTCTTTTGAGCTTTGCCACATTGTCAACTGATGTTCTTGCCTGCAGGAGAGTAAAGACAGTGTGGCAGTGAGGGTTGCGCTGGGAGAAACCGAGCTGGTCCAAGAAATTCGCCGGTTCCTCATTGAAAATGGAGTCAGCCTGGATTCCTTCAGTCAGGTGAGATGCCCAGCTGAAGGCAGCAATGTGGACCTACCTCTTCTATATGACAGCCTAGTCCTAGCATCCTCAGCTCTCTTTGAAAATAGTAATTAAATCCTCAGCATCTTGCAGGATTGAACCCTTATGTGGGTTAGGAAATGTTCTGTTCATTTGAAAATGCAGCTGCCCTCGGGATGGTTGAAGCACATAGTATGACAGCGTATAGTATGGTGGTCAGCTTGCTGTAGGCAGAGGAGGAGTCCTGTGTCTATACCAGGGTGGATCTGAAGCTGAAACCTCTGTACCTGAGCATTTGTGGAATAGGGAGGTTGGAATGGGGTGTGGATCTTATAGGAAGTGTTTTCTAAATGGCTGTTGGCCATCTTGGATCCTGGAAAGGATTGAGAGAGCACAGTGTGTTGGATCTGAAATCTTCAGTTAGTAAGATGTTGGGGTTTGCTTTTTTAAATCCTATCTCCCCTTTCTTCCCCCACCAAACGTGGCAGGCTGCTGGTGAGCGGAGTAAAACGGTGATCCTGGTAAAGAACCTCCCTGCCAGCACGAGCGGAGCAGAGCTGGAGGAAGTTTTTGGGAAATATGGCAGCCTGGGCCGGGTGCTTCTGCCAGAAGGAGGAATCACGGCCATTGTGGAGTTTCTGGAGCCAACTGAGGCCAAGCAAGCGTTCACCAGGCTGGCCTACTCCAAGGTGAGTGTCGCAAGGGGCAGGCAGCTGCTTGGAGAGTGTAGATCTTGGCTAGTTGTGAAGCTGCAGAAAGGGAGTGCAGAGGGCTGCTGCGGGAAGTGAGCCACTGCTGTTACTCTCTGTCCCTTGGGTTCAGGGAGATGCTCGTGCATCCTTGTGCAGCAGTGGCTGAGCAGGGCTCTCAACCTGCAGAAGACAGCTGGAGGAGGGGGCTGTGACACATCTGGAAAAGCCTCGGTGTCCTGGAGAGGATTTCTTCCACCTTTTGCAATACAGGAGTGCAGAACATGGTAGACTCTGGTCCTGTGTGAGGTTGGATACAGACTCTCCTTTGGTGAAAGAGAGTTTAGCCAGCTGAAAAAGGTGCTCAGCTTTTCCACTGCCATTTTCCATTACAGACCGAGACGAAAATAAAGCTGAGAGCAGAGCTTTTTCTTCAGGCCTTATCCTCCACTCTTCATGTGTCTCCTGTGTTCTCTTTACAGTTTCATTCTGTGCCATTGTATCTGGAATGGGCTCCAATGGGTGTCTTCTTCAGCCCAGCCCCTCAGAAAAAAAACCCTGAGTCTCCAGAAAAGGAGGACAAAGCAAGGCTGGTACCTGGTAAGAGCTTTGACTTTGGGACAGAGATATCTCTGGTAGTTTTGCCGCTCTTTTATATGTAAAGCAGCAATGCTGATGTTCCTGACCCTTTGGAGCGTGTGGGTGAGCATGCAAGAGAGCGGGCAGGGGCAAGCAGGTGAGGGTGAGCACAAGAACTCTAAAAGGTCTCTCCTCTTCCTGTCATGTGTGCTCAATAGCTTTGAGACCTCTTCATTGCGTTAGGTACAGTAGAAGTTATTAAGCCATTTTAGAAGTTGGGAAGAGAAAGAAATGGATGGATGGAGAGAGTCAAAATGCAGTTGCCAAAGCCTCCCTCCTTGCTGAGATCAACTGCAAATACCAGCACACTTGCACACTGGTCAGCTGTACGGTGTCCAGGTTTCTGTTAACTTCCCAGCTGTGGACAGGCACTCACAGCTCCATCGTGGGGCTCGGGCACCCCAGTGGAAGCTGTTGCGCTGAATGCTGAATTGCAGCTTGGTTACTTGGTTTTCTTTTTACAGGTTTGTCTTTGCAGAATCCTAAAGCAAGGTTTGTACAAAATAGTGTGCGTCGCTCTTGATCTGAGCGAGGTTCCATGGCTCTGAGAGTGTTAATGCTATAGTGAAGCTCTTTAAGACCACGGCCTCTGTGCTGGGAGCAGTTCTTCATTGCTCTTCAGTATGTGTTTGGGCTTAACAGATCGTATTCCTTCATGTGCTGGTTGCGATTTTATTTCACATCTTGCGGATAGGAATTGGCAAGAGATGAGGCTTCAGTTAGTTTGGCAGTTAGTTTGGCAGGTGCCTGGCTAGGTTTGATGTGAGGGTGTGCGAGTTCTGGAGAAGCAGGTTTGTGGAGTTTCTACACTCAAAGAATAGGCAATATTTTAGTTTTCATGGGGACATGTTCACATACTGTGTGTTGAGCTTGCTCCAGTCCGCCCACAAAGAGCCAGTGGAGAAGTGGCCTGGTCGTGCTGGACTAGTAACTATCAACTAGGGTAGTGGGCAAGCTCCTCCAGAATTTGGCTTTGTTACATCTTACAAAGTGGGGCTTATTCTTTTTGTTTCAGGTGATGACACTGACACAGCTATAAAGGGCTCAGAGAAGACAACACAGGAAGAAGAGGAGGAGGAGGAGGAGGAAGAAGAAAGCATTCCTGGGTGTACCTTATTCATCAAAAACCTGAACTTTGCCACCACAGAAGACACACTGAAGGAGGTGAGCAAGAAGCAAGGAGGCAGGTCTGGGTTTGGCTTAGCATGGTCTGCTCAAATGGAGTGGGAGGGGGTTGAGTGAGTGAGTGAGGGCCAAACTGAGATGGCTGATGGGGTGAAGCCCCCACTCCCAGCATGGGCTAGCGGAAAGGGCTCTGCTCTGCTGCAGAAGGCAAGGGGCAAGCTGTTCTCCACTTCTGTTGTGCTGAGGATAAAGTGTTGAAAGGAGTTAAATTGCAGCCAGTATGACCTAATGGGAGATGAGGGAGCACTGGGTTGTACTGGGACTGGGAGCCTCTGCTTTGGGGTTTCAGGCACCAGTTAAGACAGATATATCTGAAACTGTTTTGATGTAGTTTAATTCCACCTTGGGACAGGTGGAGGCAGTAGGAAATCTCAGACTCCTCTTTTCCTATGCCTTCTGTAATGCTTCTCCTTGGGACAAGCACTTGTGCAGCTGTGATACTGCTTTGTGTGTTAAGGCAATAAAGAAATAAACAATGGTTTTGCTGAGATGCACTTTTCATCTAAGCTTCTACCAACATTGAGCTGTCTGCACTTTACCTCAGCAAAACACTTGGGAGAGATTGCAGGATTTCTAAAGCCATGTGGGATATTAATAGCAAAATAGGGGAAAGTAACTGGGAGTTCCCTTCTCTGCCACTTTTTGTGGCCCACAAATGTTGGTGCAGTGCCGGTCCATCCTGGACCCATGCTCCTCTGCCTCGGGACTGCGATACTAGTAGACACCCTGGTCCAGCTGGGTCTGGGGACAAATGTAAATGTTCAGAGGAGGAATGGGACTTGTCCCCTCTTCTTTTTCTGCCTTCTGGCTGCAGTTTTATGAAGGAGTTGAATAGATGGCTTGTCACTGTAGGGCAGCCCCTGCTACTCTGCAGTCCTTCCTGCGTGGCTTTGGAAGGAGCCATATTCAGGGGGCATCACAGGAGTCACCTACCACTAAGGTCCCCACCTGGGTGTGAGGTTGTCTTGTAATCCATAGCATTCCTCCAGAGCCATCCCAGATCCCTGTGCAGTTTCTGAGGAGTGGTGGAGGATATCTGGGAACGTTTTGTGTTGTGTGCATTGATTTCTTTAAAAGTCTGTGCATGTGTGGGTGTGTACTTGTACAGAAATAATTTTATAAGACACAGCTGCACTGACTGCTTGTCAGGTGTGCAATGGGGGGAGATGGGCCTGCGAGTGTGTGCTCCTGGCTCGGGAAGAGGGCCACATTGTCACTCCAGTTGAGTTGTAAGCCTGTGACAAAGGGAACTGAATCACGTGTCCAAATTCCTTGCAGACGTTCTCCAAAGTGGGAGCTGTGAAGAGCTGCACAATATCCAAGAAGAAAGACAAAGCAGGTACTCTAGATGTTGCTGTTCAATTCCTTCCCTCCGCTGGTTGCTGAGGGCTCAGGTGTGGCATTGCTTTAGCATTCATCTAACTGAGCATTTGTGTTCTCGCTGGCGAAATCCTTAATATATCTAGAAGTGTGCCTGTTGAAATGGCTGAAAGCAGCAACCAAAAATACCCTGGGGTTCGGTCTAGAAGGTTAAGCTCAATTGTGGGGTTTGTGGAGACGTGGCCTTCTCTTGAGATCAGGATAGAGAAGCCAACTCCTTCAGGATCACAGAAGAGAGCGGGATGCAAGTTGAAAGGAACTGGTGCCCTGTGATGATTAAACCCGCGCATGACATGCTTTATCCGGGATATTCAAGGATGCCTGGCTGAATGCTCTGCTGAGTGGGCTTCGTTTGCCTTCTGCCTGCCAGATTCAAACCTAGCAGGCTTCGGTGACGAGTGGTTATGCCTGTTGCATTGACTGCACTCACTTTCTGGGTGGCTGGACAGGGAAGAGTTTGTTTAAGGCAAGCACTGGCTAGATGGGCTGTGTCTTCTTTCCAGATCTTAGGCACAGCTTTATGGGGTTTTGCCTTAACAGGACTCCTCCTGCATGGGATGCTTGCAAACTCTGATCCGTTGAAAGAAAAAGAAATAAAGCAAACCCTTCAGTACTGCTCATGTGTCTGGCTGCAGGCATGCTCTTGACCAGACAGCAACATTTGAGTCTAGGCTCTCATACCACCTACCAAGCGATCCCCTTCTGTCAATGTGGGATCATCTCATAGCCAGCTGCCATTGAGGTTTTGAAGGTAGAAACTGGGTGTTATGGTTTTGCTTGTGGATTTTTCCTTTCCTCACCCAGCCTTATTTATGGCTCTCGAAATGGTCAGTGTGTTTGTTCCTCAGAAGTGTGGCGTGACCGGGCATGCTGCAAACCTTTGCTGTGCAGGGAGGTGTAGTAGATATCTCCTCCTTTGGCATGGAACTGGCAGCTGCCCGCCCAGGTTTATAAAAGAGTTTGCTCCTTTTGTGCCTTGCAGACCTCCAAGGCGCTTTGTGTCTCAAATGAAACGCAGGGCTTGCACTTGGTGGTGACGGGGAATACAGCATGTGGCAGTCCAAACTGAAACAGATCTCAAACGCTCAGCTCCCAGCAGTGGTCAGTAACTGACGGCTTGTCAAGCGTTGGCCAAAATGAACTTCTGAAGGGGTTGCAGGTTAGACATGTCTCCTCTGGGGACCAAACTGCAACCTGCGTATTGCTATCATGCAACAAAGGTCACGCCCCTCTCTGGGTAGTTGGCGAATTTTCCAAGTGAAGGTCTCATTTCACTCATGAGGAAATAATCCTGTGTATAAACAAATGTTTGTGTATCCATAGTGGGATCGCTTACCCTGACGATGACCGGCGGTTGTTTTATAGGACTTTAGTGTTTTATTTAACCTTGCACTGAAATTATGCAAAGCAAAGAATCTGTTTTGCATGCAACATTGGTTATCTCCTCTTTGACATCAGCACCAAAACAAGCTGCTCCAGAGCAGCATCTTGCTCAAAACAAGTCAGTAAGGGGTGCTCATGAGGAGTGTCAGAGTCAGGGCATGGGCAGGCTGGCCCTTCGCCTGGGGTGTTAGGTTTTGTCCCCCCAGTTTTGGCAATTGGCACTTCTGATTTGTCTTTAAATCTTCTGCTTAATATTGTCACTGTTTCCTGCTTGCTTGATGAGTCCCCTTTCTCTTCTGACAGGCACTTTGCTTTCAATGGGCTTTGGATTTGTGGAGTACAAGAAGCCAGAGAGCGCCCAGAAAGCCCTACGCCGGCTCCAGGTAAGCTTGGTCCAGATTTCTTTCCAGAGATGGTGAACGGAGGCTTGGATGAGGTTCAAAATGTAGCTGAGGATGTCAGTGCTATGAGTTACACTGTGTGGATGGAAAAGCCTCTGAAATGGGCCAGGTTTGTGAGGAAAGAGGACGTGTAAAGGGACAAGACCTCATACAGAAGAGTGTTTGCTAGTGCTGATCCTATATGGAGGTGGTAGAAAATGTGCAATGGTTGAAATTTAATGAGTTTACTCTGGAAGGTTCCCTTTGCAAAGGTGTTGGGGACCCAAGCCCCTACTCTCAATGAGAATAAATATTGCTTAGTATTCAGTGCTGCAGAGTTTAGCTCTGCCCTCTGTGAATCTGCCATTGCTTCAGGGTCTTCCCGCCTCCTGCCTGCCACGTGCCGCAGGGTTTGGCTGCACTCCGAAGGAGTAAATCATTCCCTCTGCTGCTAGAACAGCGAGTGATCCCTTTCTAGGCAGGTGTGAAGGAATTACTCTGTGTAATCCGTGGATATTCAGTGACCACAATCCATGAGTCCCACCTTCAACAGGTGGTCATTTCACATTCCACAGCCTCGGTAGTCTTGGGGTAGATGTGCGTTCTCCATCCTTTTGAAAAGCAGAATGCTGGGGAAGAGAGAAAGCAGGAAAATGGGAATTTTGTGGAGGGAGTGGGCAGCAGGGCTCCAGGATCCCAGCGCAGTGCCTTCGCCTGTCGAGTGCCCTGTCAGGGCTGATAAGGCAAGATGCTGCTTGTTTTCAGTGACGAACTGCAGGAAATTCTTCGAGACACAGGAAGCAAGAGATAGAAGACTTTCTTGCTCTATTGGGTACTGATGGCTGCTGAGACATCCTTGGCTCATTCCAGAACAAATAATAAGATGGTCAATGCCTTGAAGAGCTTGCAGTCTAGAGAGAGAGTGAAGTGACTCATCTTTGCAAGTCCAGTGGCAGAGCTGAGGTTGATGGGCAGGCAGATCAGGGATGTTGGCTGCTGCTTCAGTCAGTCAAGCTGTCTCCAACCGTATATCGGAAGTCTTGCCTTGCGTGAATGGCGTTCAACAGGGAAAAAATTTGGCAGGGAGAAAGGGAAGAATATTTGGGAAAGAGCAAGATGTGAAATGCTGTGCTTGTATCCTGGAAGCTTGGAAGCTGTTGTGCCTTTGCTTTTGTTGTTTCTTTGTTTTAACTTCTAGGGCTGCTCTGTAGATGGCCATAAGCTGGAAGTGAAAATCTCGGAGCGAGCTGTCAGGTAAAGCTTACATCTCACCTCTGTAACACAGTTACGTTTTAGCTGCAGTAGTGCTTGGTAGGTTCTTAATTTCTTCCCTAGCACCTCTGCATCATGAGGGATGTGACTGGTAGTGCTCTGGCTGTTGAACACATCAGCCTGTGTTGTGCTTTGCTCAGAGTCATGTTAGTCAATCTTACTTGAAAAGAAAAAAGATAGCTGATGCGAAGGTGTTCACTCACTAAATGACGTATTTCCAGTTAAAACCCCTAAACCACATGTTGTTGTGGGACCCCAAAAATGAGCCAAAGTGAGAACCAGGCACTTGAGTTTACTTCCACACTCAAGGAAAAGGCTCCTCTAAAATCTCTGCTTTGGTGACAGTTCGGTCAGCATTGCAAAATCAATTGATAGCCCAAATTCTGGTTAATGTTCTGCTGTTGATTCTGATCAAATTGAGACAAATAAAGGTTTCTTGCTTGCTTGAAAAAAAATTGGATTTAAATTCCTTTGGGCAGTCAGGTGCAGGGGAGATGGTTACTTGTGGATGAATTTACCTGGGGTTTGAGTCCTGCTCTTTAGGGTTTCCTTCCTAGTTTTTATTCAGAATCTTCTAAGTGCAAAGTTGATAATTAATCCAGATGTTTGAAGGTGAATGTTGGCCCCTAAAAACTGTTCTTTAGACACTTTGGAAACCCTACTGGAGGAGTTCTCTCTTAAATGTCAAAATTTGTTTGAAAATCTGGTCCCCAGGGACCAGAAGCAGTCTGACAGCTCCCTGTCTGTACTTTCAATTCTTTAGTAAACCATTTTCATCCATTTTGATTTTTAAAATCCCTTCAGTAGGTATCCAGCCCACAATGTGGAATGCTTTGCTTTATGAAATAAGCTGCTGTGGTTTGTATTAGGTAAATCCTTACCTTGTCCAAATGCAATACAATTCTGAAGTTAAAAAAAAATCTATTTTAAAATGTCATTGGCTAATGTAAGCCAGTAAGAAAAAGAATCAAAATTAGCTTCCCTTAAGCTGTTTTTTTAATGTATCAAATAGTACCTTCTCCTGACAATCAAATGGTTGAGATTTGATGTCAAAACAAAAAATTAGTGGCAAATGTGAGTGCAGGCCCGCTGCTTAGCCTCAGTGGAGGTTGCAATCAGCAAAATGGACGCTTTTGATTTTCAAATGTAGGATTTAAGTCACCTAAATTTGTTTCTCCTTGCTGTACTGTGACATTTCCATTGAGCCAGTAAGATGTTGGCGAGGATGTTGACGTGAGCTGGCTAATTTTTCTTTCAACTTTCTGTTGCCTTCATAGGCCCGCTGTGAAATCATCCCGCAAGAAACAAACCATCAAGAAGCAGACGACTTCCAAGATCTTGGTCCGAAACATCCCGTTCCAGGCCACTGTCAGGGAAATCAGGGAACTCTTCAGGTAGGAAAGTGCTTTCTGTTGGGTCTGCGGAGTGCTCCGGGCTGGAACGGTGTGATTTTCGTACAGGATCTTGCTATCGGATTGTAAATACTATGGGTTTTATTTTCTGTGTGGAAGTAAACAAGCCTTTTACTGAATGTAAATGCAAATGGCTTGGCAGGTTATACCAGTATAGAAATTCTGCTGGTGCGACAGAGATCACATAAGCCAGCGTTTTGGCTCGAGCCACTGTGAGCTGTCAGACCTGGTGGCCCATCACCTTGCAGCAGACATCCGCGGAGCTTGGAGATCTCCCCCCCAGTCAAGTAAATGACATAGCGTTGAGTATTTATATTTTTTTTCCCCCTCTTGCCTGAAAGGCGTGCGGCAGCTTTCCTGATGCTCGGCACACCTGGCTGGGGAGGAGCACCGGGAGCCACTGCAGACAGCTGGCGTGGAAGGTTGTCGCTGGGACTGGCTCCCTCCTCCATCTGTCTTGCCCACGTGATGGTGTAGATCCTTCCCGTCATGGAGGGAGCACTTAACATCTTGCTTTGCCTCCCACGAGTGTTTCCCTGCGTGTGCTTCACGCAGTCAGTGGGGTGTTGCCCTGCGGTGTCTGTAAGGGTGCAGGACTACGCTCTCTGTAATGCCCTCTCCGGCAAGAAATAACCTGGTCAGCCGTGAGACCTGCCTGGGATGGTGCTGAGCGTTCAACAGGGATTTTAGGATCCCAGCCTGCATTTTTTTGTGCGCTGGCTGATCGGTTTCTTTCTATCCTCAGCCTCTTGTGCAGTGACTCCTAAAGCATTGTAATACATCCCAGAAAAGAGGTGAAACTTTGTAAAATACAGCATATGGCATCTTTTCTGCTCCCAGGATGCTCTTTTGCTCGTTGACCCAGGCCAGGGTTCCTGCTCCGCTGCTGGCTTGCAGAAGGAATTTGGGGGAATCGACATCCAGCTCTGCCCATCAGTTTTTCCCGTCTGTGAAATAAGGGTGATAGCTCTGCAGGACACAGTGAAATACTGTGTTAGGAGGTGGCTTTTTTGTGAGTGTCTTCATCTGGTCAGGGCTGGGGCACTTCTTTCCAAAGGGATTAAGCTGAGGAATCACTTAACCCTTGGAAACCTCCCCAGACCATGCAGTGAAAACCGCCTTGCGAGGAGCCACGGGGCAGTGATTTGTTTGTTGCGGGGGAAACGTTTGCATTTCCCTATGTACAGTGGGAATGTACCTACTTTGTTAGTGTGTGATGTTCTCCTTGTTTGACCACAGGTAAGGACAGTGGTTCCAGCAAGGCTGGGAGGCTGTTTCCTTGCAAGGTGGTGAGGAAAGGTATATAGTGCAATGCAGTTTTGGGATGGGCTCTGGGGATTTAACTGAGAGCAGACTGTGACTTGGCTTTTGGACACACGTTGCTGGAAGGGTGATGGTAGGCACAATGTAAAGATCCTGTAGAAGAGCAAAAGGTTTTTCTTGCTCCTGCGGTGCAGCTTGGATGCTTTCGCTTCAAAGCTGCTCTGAGAGGCCCTGCTGAAACAGGGCAAAAAACCTGGACTTCCAAGTCACTGTGCTGAGTTTTCGTAGCACACGGGGCACTGCTAATTTAAAACCCAGCGCTGTGTGGCTACAGACGTGACCCCTATAAAGCTGGAGCAAACAAAACCAGGGGGATCTATTTGCCTTCTTGGGCCCTGGGTTAAGTTCAAGGAGCTGGGAGCTTGTGTGTATCATGAGGATAGACAAGCCCAGCAGAGACTGGGGGGGGTTTGGTATATTTTTTCCTCCTGTCTTGTCTAGCACCTTAGTGCTGTGGAGAGGAGGGGTGGAGGAGCAGTCTGATTAATATTGCAAAGAACATGCAGCTTCTAGCTGCGTGCGCTGTTGACAGCGTTCTCCGAGCGATGCGTGAACATCCGTTTCATTTACCTAGGATATTCAGAGATGTGGTTTTTATCCTCAAAACAAAAGCCAACAGCTTGGGGGGGGACCCACAATCCTCCCTCCATCCCTGCCATCCCTCCTTCCCTTCAGAGTGGCTAAAACCGGGCATGACAGAGCGCTGCTAAACACTTCATCCTCAGAGATTGCTTTTTTGTGGTTTTAAATCAGATGCCTTTGCTCTGGAGCTTTTAGCTCTTTCTGCATTTAGGAACCTGTCTTATTTCTATTTCATTATTTATTTATTTTGAAATTGTGAACAACTGCTTCGGCAACGGAGGCGGCACGGACGAGAGGGCTGCAGGGGGCACTCTTAGCCTGCCCAGGGAAGGCTGGCTGGGGACAGCAAGGGACCGCCAGTCTGGGGACAGCAAGGGACTGCCAGCCTGGGGACCACCGGGCCATGCCGCTGGGCATCGCCATGCAGGGCAGCAGCCCCCGGCCGGTGGAGGTGGGAGGCTTTGCAGGGCGAGCAGCTCCTCTATTGTTTCACATGCTCAAAAGCCACTTCCCAGCCCTGCAGCTGATGTCGGCTCCCAACCTGCTTCCTTCTGTGCTTGCTTTTTTTTCTTTTCTCAATTGCCTGGGCAGGAGAAAAGAATTAATAAATATACACACATACATACACACACACATATATATATTAAAAAAAGTGTCTGTATATATTACCCTAGACAAATATGTATATAATGCAAATATATCTTTCCAAATATATATATTATTTTTTCTCCAAACAAATATTCCCGTGTTTTGAGCTTTGTCAAAGAGCTGTGTCTTCCTTTTTAAATGGACCCGCGGTTGGTGTTAATGACACTGGAACAGCAAAACGAGGGAATCGGGTGTTTTGAATAGTGAATTTTGAAAGCTGCGGTACCTGGGCTGCTCAGCACTGGCAGTTCCAGAGATCCTCCCTGGTTGTCTTTACGCTTTTTAGTATCACTGTTTATGGCTCCATCACTTAAATGCTTCGTCTTGCCCTGCACCGTCGTTCCTGTTCTTACAGCAGTCGAAGGCAGACAGTGGCTCTCTTGCGTGTGCCCTCCCTTGCTGTTGCCCTTTCCCAGCTGCTTCGAGCGATCTGTGCAAGCCATGGGGAAGGGCTCTGTGCCATCCTCTGGGCTGGACCTCGCTGTGGTTTGGAAGTGGTTGGTGACACACGTGCTTCCCATCCCACGACCGCATGTGTCCTCTGCACCATGAGCACCAGCAGGTTTAGGGAGCTGTGGTCACCAGGACTTTCTTCCTGCCTGGCCCTGGCAGCGAGGTGGATCCCCAGGAGGAAGGAGGCCAGCAAGGGCTGTGAGTGGGTGTAAAATCCAAATGTTTTTTTTCCCCAAGCTCACAGTTTGCAGGAGATTCAAAGCAAATGCATTTCTTTTAATTTTGGAGTTTTGGGGATATCAAGTTCTAATTCTTGGGCTGGACAAAAGTGGTGCTTAATTTTCTCTGTATGGGAGTCAGGAATGCTCTGGCTAACAGGTAAAGTCCTCCACCTGAGGAACAAATGTCTTGTTGCAGGGCTCCATGAGCCGTAGGTGCTGCCCACCTTTCATGTAGGACCCGATGGCTTTGCTGGGGTGTGTGGTGCTGGTTCAGAGCGTGTCTTGCTGGAGGTGTTAGCCTCTCTTGCACCCTCAGGGGATGTTTTTTTTGTTGGGTTTTTTTTTTGTTTTGAGACCCGATAGGTGTTACTTTCTTCAGAGGGAGAAATGCTTTTCAATTACAGGGGCTGTTTTGGGGCTAGGTGTGAAGATTTAGCTTTTGTGGGTGTGTGTGGGTTTTTTTCCCCCATTTTTGTTCTTTATTAGATTCTACTCTTATCTTTACTACCTGGAAAAATAACAAAAGACAAACGGTCCTTAGTTCTTTCCGAAGAGGCATAGTTAGGGGAGGAGAGACAAAAGGATTGATATCCCATGAAGGCTGCTAATTTTTGCTACCAAATTGGGGGGCTTTTATGGCAAGATTTTTTTTTCAAAAGGAACTCTAGATGTGGCAAGCTGAATTGGAGATTTGTGAAAGGCCACGTTTTCACAGATTGGAGCTCTGGCAATTTCTGAAAATTAGGCTCCTTTAAAATCTATCGCATTAGACCCATGCAGCCTTCACTGGAAGTTCCAATTACCTATTTGTTTCATAGCATCCTCTTCTATCTTCCTTCCCCCTCTCTGCACCAACTTTCATGAATATTAAAAATCAGGCTGGTTTGCAGTTGGCGTACAACATTTTAAGGAGTTGTATGTTTTATTTTCCCAAAGGGGGAACGATTAGATTTAGAAAAAGACTTCTCAGAGATTTCTCCCCAACCAAATGCAACCTGAGGGACTGCAGAAAGCCTGCCGAGACTTTGATGTACCTGATGCTTACACTACTGAAGGAAGCAGTTTTTAGAGTTGCATCTCAAGTAGCAACGTTTGGGGCGGGCATCGTTTCCTCTTTTGTTTGCAAAAATATATCTGAGAACTTATTGTTGGGTCTGTATCTCTAAATTCTACTAAAATTGCAATGACCATCGCTTCCAGCCCTCCTCTGCCAATGAGCTGCGGTAGATCCTAACCCTCAAAATTTGGAGCAAGGTCAGGTGTCAGCACTGTGAGTGTGGAAGGTGTTTTAACGTCCAGCCGGCCATCCCTGCATTTCACCTGTAGGAACTGCATTCAAATACACAGTGTAAAGCTGTGAAATCATAAAATTATTATCAGCTGAGACACTGGGCTTTAGTTTGACTAAAGAAGCAGCTAGCAGAAAAAGCAATTGAAGGGTATGCCAGAGCACCGAACAGGTTATCGGGTGCATTTATCTCCATATTCTGGCGTTCCTATAAAGAAGGTAACGCTGCTGCTTAGGAAGACCTTTGGGGGTGGGTGTCTCTTTTAATTTTAACTACTTTGCTGACTGTTTTCTCCATCTTGACAAAGACATGGCATTTATTGCATCTGGCAAAACAAGTGCCTGGGACTGATTAGGAGAAAACAGATCTATTCCCTCTGATAGAGGGTAAAAGTGAAGACAGCCAGTGGGACAAGGCTTGGAGTCATGTCTCTTCTAGGAGAAGAAAAATCTCTGAAGAAAGATACGGTGGATAAACTGGCAGAGATTTTTTTTTTTTTTTTAAAGGCAGTCTTTATGAAGTTAATTTTATAAGATGATGCCTTTCACTTCTTCTGACCTATTATAATAAAGTGTAGTTATCAGAATGGGCTTTTCATTTCCCATTATAAAGGACACGGTGGTATAATCAATCCGTCTGCCAGACATGCTTGCTGTTCACACCTTTCTCCCAGTAATGGAGTCTACATGACTGGAGACAATTTCTCCTTCCCAGAGTAACGTTGCCCTGTTGAAGCCGTGGAAATCTTTGCTACTGAAAGGCAGAGGAGGAAAAAAATTAGTCCCTTCACAAACATGTGAGTTTGTTAAGCAAGCGCTGGGCAGTATTAATTAGAATATTCAGTGCAAATAGCCCTAGGATGCAGAGAGCTGCAAGCATCACTTGCTGAGCAGTCTAAGGTCAGATTACTCTGCAAGTGATGCTTTTGCTTTTAAAACCCTAGATGTTGTGCTAGAAATGTTTTGAAATCCATTGCTGCTTCCTTTTAGCTGCTTAAAATTTTTCTCTTCGTGCTGCCCACCTGCAGTTAGACGGCCCAGGAGTGTGGGGGGAGCTGCAGAAGTCACAGCAAGCACCTCCACCGTATAAGGATCTGCTGGGGGTAGGGCAGGGGCTGTGCAACCACAGCCAGGGGGAGATGAAGCTAGTGAGTGGGATGTTGGGAAGAAGCCCCAGGAGCTGCTGAGCCCACAGTGGAGTTCTGGTCTGGAGGTGGTGGACAGGCTCAGGGTGTTCCCAGTAACCATGGGTGCATTGGGCTGCCTGTTCCTTCTGCCATCCGACCGCATGAGCGGACCTGTCGTAGGTGAGACATCTCCTCCTGGCCAGATCGCCTGCTTAGCTCTTTACTGTCTGCTGGGAGCAATGTCCCCCAGTGTGTACTGTGTCCTCCTGCGAAAAGCCAAAGCACAGCTCTTTCCCCGCTGTTGAACAGCTGGAAACTCCCTCCAGCTCCCTACAGAGCCTAGGTAAGGGCACGCACATTGCAATTGTGACTGTGATTCACAGGGCCATAAAACTTGCTCTTAGCCTTTTACAATCAAAACAAAATTAAATTGATGTAGATAAAATATTGAGAATATTTATCTGAGGGACAGGGCAGAGTTGCTAGATGTGCAGGCATTGGGCACGCTGGGCTACAGTACTGGTGGGAGGGCATGGAGCAGATCATTGACACTTTCTTGTGGTAGAAACCGCTCCTGGGTTCATTCCCTGTTCATCTGGGTTATATCCATGAACAGATTAAGCTGCATTTCTGAGTCATTTTATGACGATGGTCCAACTGTCAGTCTGCAGCTAGATCCAGTCTTAAGGATTTGGAAGAGGGAGGTAGCTGTTTGGGTGATGAGCAAACCTACCACCTGAATGGCTCTTGTCCTACCTGTGTGTACTTGTTTAAAGCGGATCGTTTCTGCTCCCTTATCGGTGAATACAGAGATGTTTCCCAGAGCAATGTGCCACCCCTTCTCCCCAGGAGGCTACTTCTGTTGAGGGAAGAATCTGGTGCCCGTGGTGGCCCAGCAGCCTCCCTTGTTGCTTGGTGTGGAGTCAGATGAACAAAATCCTGTACTGGAACAGTCTGCAAATGAGAGGAGAGAGCCTGGTCCTGTGGGATCCAGCCCGGATACCTTGCTCAATTCTTTGCTTGTGTTACTCAGGCCAGTATTGATCACTCACTTAACGACCTTTGTGGATTGGGGCTTAAGTGCCTCGGAGAATGGACGCAACTCCTGAGAATGACTGGGAGAGTAAGTGTATTAAAACAAAGGCTCAGATGCAACGGTAGTGGGGCTGTGCCCTGCCAGAAGGTGTTTGTGCAGAACTGAGCTGCCAGCTCCTCTGCAATACTCACACCTTTGCTTGTCCCAGGGTACCATGCTTGCAAGCCTGTGCTCGAAGGAGGTGCACAAAAATGAGTCTGCACAAGCAGAAAGACCCCGGGGAAGCAGCTGGCATCAGCGGGTGCTCTGCACCCATCCGTCAGGTCAGTGTTGGATCGCAGCTTTCTGGCTTCCCCTGTGAATTGGGATGTTGGTGCCAGCACATGGAAGGAACTGTGGAACGTGTATCTTGCTGAGAGGCACGCGTTCAGGTGGAAACCTGTCAAGAACAGTTTTAGAAGCAAGAACTGGAACATGTCTCATTACACATTTGAGCGCTGACAGCAGTAATGATGCCTCTGAGTTTGGTTTGGTGTTGAGTGGGATCACCGTATCGTGTTTTCGAGGAAACAAACAGGTGGCTTAAAAATGTGACCAGCCCTTTGTGGTCTCTAAAGCCATCTCCAGGCTGAATGCCTGGCCAGGGAAGCCTGGTTTGAGTTGGCTGATGCTTTCAGGTTGGTGGCAGCATGGGTTTCCTGTGCTGCAAGCACATGCTCTGCCTGGTGTCGAGCTGTTGGGTGGGGAGTGAAGGTGATTAGCTGGGAACGTGAGTTCACCTGGGTGGTCTCCAGTGGCTGTGGCTATATGAAGCCCTTGCTTCATGTGGTATGCCTTCCTAACTGCCTGTGGAGCTCAGATGAGATGGCAAAGCCACAGGCAAACAAGCATCCTACCAGCAGGGCAGCCTGGGCCACCGTGGGCGAGCAGCTGAGCTTCTGCTTGAGGCCATCGAGTGCCCTGAGCCTGGGCAGCTTCTCCAGTGGTGGTTTGCATCTGAGCACATGCGTAGGTGCATGTATGCGTTCTGGTGTCTTCAGCATATGGGAGGATTCCCATGCTAACAGCGCTTTTGCCCTGTTTTGGTCTATCCCTAGGGATAATAATGTCTGGTTCCCATTTTAAAGGTGGCTTCCCAAAACCATGGTGTAAACCCATGCCTGGAGCACGGCAGGACTACATGCATTGGAAGGAGCATCAGTGAGCCGTGTCAAGGCCACGTCCTCAGGAGATGTAAATGCAACCGGCTCCTGATGATGCCAGCAAACGATGTGGTGCTTTGCGTTAATGCTGGATTTCAGCTTCCTAATTAGGTTGCGAGGTCTGTGCCTTGGGCTGCTGAGCATCTGAGGAGAAGCGTGTCTGGCATGGGGGACTGCAGGATGCTGCTCTGGATTGAAGCTTTCCACCCTGCTGCTCCCGGTGCAACTGCCCCTCTCGCCTGCCTGCTGCGTGGGTCCCCTCTGCCCATGTAATTCAAAAGCACTTCCAAAACCGTGTCTTTGTAGGACCTGTTTTCTCTGGTGGGGTTAGGAAGCTGGTTGATTGCTCCCTGCTTCCTGGCTGAGGAGCTCTCTGCCCCACTGGTGACTTTTAGTGGGTTTTTTTGGTTTGCAAGGGGAAGATTGAGTTTCTCTGCTATTACATTTCACCCGCCCTCCAGCGTTCCCGGCAGTGTCTCCTCCCTGGAGCATGCCAGCAGACTGGGAGCTGGTGTTTGCACTGGGTCCTGGCTCCAGTGCTGTTGCAGTTGGGCTGCTCTGGTCTCCCCTCTGATGCCACCGCATAACCTGGCTCTCCTCCTGCCCTGTTACCACCCCATTTTCCCCCTTTGTTGAGGGCTGTTGGAAGATTGAAGTCTTACCCCTTAGGCTGGACTCCCAGGCCACCCCATGCCACCCCATGCCATCCACTCTTCTAACACCTTCAGGTATTGTGTGACCTTGTTCTTCTGCACAGCCTACCCCAGGTGCATCCTTAAGCCCAGTTTAGCGCAGGGGATTTGCTAATCCTTGTGTGCTCCTGTGTCCAAATTGCAGGTGCAGGCAGGTTCCCTGAGCAGTGCGCAGGGAAATACGGGGTGTGCAGGTGCTTTGCTGGGCAGCAGCTTGCAGGTATGTGCACCGGCCTCGTGAGCCGAGAGCTCTGGATGAGAATACAGGGATCTGCTGGGCTGCTTTATTTCTCTTACTATCTCAAAAAGCATAAATTAAACATTCTTTTTTTTTTTTTTTTTTTTTTGGTCCTTCTTCAAGCCTTTTCCTTATGTGCTGGGAACACAAGCACAGCAACGTTGGGTTGATATTCAGAGACCAGAAATATAACTGGCCACTTTAATTTGACTATCCAAAATGAGCCATGGGGCCAGGGAGAGTGAAATAGGTTTTCAGTGCTGTTTTTCGGTTTGAATCATAAAGGTGTTTAACATAGATAAGGAAATGTTTAACTCTGTGTTATCTTGACAGGGTTGCTTTAAAAGGTGGATCTTCCCAAGAGCAGAGGGAAGATTTTTTCAGCACATCTCTTTTTTTTTTTTGAATATTCATTGCAATACTTGATTTTTTTGGTATTTTTTCCCCCTCTTCTGCACTCCACGTACTCCATACCCACAGGTCCCCTTTTCTGCTCGCCCAAAACCTCTGCCGAGGAGTTTTCGGCTGCCTGCTTTTGCGCAGTCCAGTTGTCCGATGCAAATGAAGGGAGTTTCTAGGCTGCTTCCTTCTGACTCCTGCCGAAGCATCTCTCACCAGGGCAGCAAGCTGAACCTCCCAATGGAACTTAATTAGTTTTACGCCCAGACTCCATTGCTCATCAGCGCGGAGGAGCTCAGGGAGGTGGAGAGAGATGGGGAAGGGGCTGCTTTCAAAATGTCTTACTCAGATGTAACTCCGGGATTTGGCTTTGGGGTTTTTGCCATTTTTCTGTGCCGAGTGGGACTGGCACATGCGTGTGTGTACATGTGGGCTGCTTCTCCTCCGTAGGAAGCAAGAAACAAAGCCTATAGGAGCTGCTGTCTCCCGTAAATGACCACTCGAGGCTATAAGGTCTCCTTTTGTCTGAATTGTTAAGAGGAGTATGTGTGTGTCTATATATAAGGAAGGAAGAACATGTTATTTTTGTGCCGTAAGTTGTAGCCAGACCTCGTTCATTTTCAGAATTGTCTGTTGGCCACTGAGGCTACTTTGAGGGCTGGCAGCTGGGGGTTGTAGAATCTGCAATATTGAAATGCCACTGGACTAACTTTTGAGCTTATATCTTAGCCTTTAAGTCAAGGAGCAATCAAGATTATTATTTTCTTGATCTTGGAATTCTTCCCTCTGTTGTATTTCTTAACAAGAGTTCTTGCAC
Organism: Egretta garzetta; assembly: GCF_000687185.1. Lineage (NCBI taxonomy): Eukaryota > Metazoa > Chordata > Aves > Pelecaniformes > Ardeidae > Egretta > Egretta garzetta. The sequence goes on along the minus strand of NW_009260350.1, from coordinate 1,564,995 downwards.
GGTGACGTTGATCCATCCACCTTCCTGCCTTTCGCTAGCATGGATGTGTGGGTATTTTTCAGTCTCGCTTCATGAGAAGGTCCTGAACGAGCCTCTAATGAATCACAGTTTTCTTGTCAGGATGACAGTGTGTCCTTTATTTGCATCTCTGTTTGCATTTTTTCTTTTTTTTTTTTTAACCTCAAGCCTGCTACGGCATTTCTTCCCCTTCCATTCCAGCAAGCTTTAAGCCTTTGGGATATGGTTACAATTAAGGACTTTTTGTTGCACGGCCTCTTACCTTCCCTGGGGCAGAGCCCCTGCCAAAGGCATTTGAACCATGGTGGCTTCTGCAGCTGGTGGCATCATGAGCGTTTCTGTCTGTGCTCCTTCCCTTGAGTTGTTTTTCCCAAAAAAACCAAGCTCAGGCAGACCAGGCTGACCATCTGTCTTCTCACCTCCCTTTCCTCCTCCCCCGGCAGTATCCTGACCACTTCCAGGCATCTGGCAGAGGAGAGGAGATCTTAAATTTGAGAACTTCGCACAAGTAAGTATAGGAGGAAGCTCCTAAGGCTTGTCTTCCCAGGAAGGTGGTGTTAGGAGATTGACCCTTATTAGGTGTCCAGGAGTTCACATAAGAAGCCCTTGAAGATGGGACCTTTTTTCCCAATAGATACGAGGGAAAGCAGCCCTGGGAAAGCCATCTCCTTTGTTCTGCTTCTCACAGACCTGTTTGTCAGCAGAGGGGCTGCTTGTCAGTGGTCTGGGCGTGTTGGGCTGTCTCTGTTGTGGGTGGCCTTCTGGGACTTGCCCAGGGAGGTTTGAAGAGGACAGGCTTGGTCCCCTTCCAACCCCCCAGGTTTTTTGACACCTCCTTGTGGAGTCTTGCTTGGAAAGGCAGCAATGATTACTTTTCCAAGCCCTTGAGCACTGATCTGGGCACCTCCATGGGCTGGCCCAACCGCAAGCAGCAGCATCAGGATTTGTGCCAAAACTTGCCCTGCAAATTCAGTTGCCAGGTGGGCTGTGTGACCCCTCTTTGGTTTTTTTTAACCCAGGTCTTACTCTTCCCACCCTTTGATCCCGCTGCTGTGCTAGCAGCTGAAGGGTTAAAAGAGTTCGGGGGACGAGGGGGTGGAGAGAAGGTATTTCAGATGCTCATTACTCACTGCCAACTTCCCCCCAAATCATATTAATTTCACGCTGTCACGCAGGACTGCGCTGTCTCTCTCGTCAGCATCCAGGAGGGTGACGGGGATGGGGGGAGCGCAGGTCTCCGCATGAGGCTGCGATTTGGAAAACTCGTTGGTAGCCTCTTTCCTTGCTGCGGTACTGACCCAGCCGGTCTAGGCTGGGGCTGCTCACCTTGCAGGGGGGGATCTGGGGAACGGGGGGTGCTTCACCATGCGCTGGCTCCCAATGATCATTTTCCACTCCGCTGCTTGTGCAAAACCCCCATGAAATTAGGTCTGCTGCAGCGGGGAGGTCTCGAGGAGGGAGAGAGGGGAGCTGCCAACCTGCCCTGCCCTACCTGTGGGCAGTGAGGGTGCTGCTTAAAAGTTGGTCTTTAACCAGTTGCCTCCTTTTCCTTTCTTAATACAAGTGAGCGCAGCCTGGCTCTGCCTGCAGAGATCGCTTCCCTGGCTACCTGTGCCTCCTCTCTTTTTTCTTCCCCTTTTCAGCTGTTTGCTCACTGTGTCTGCCAGAGCTGTCACCTCTGCAGGGACTTCTCACTTTCGCACGAGGTAGGGCTGAGACTCTGACAGCTCCCACGCAGGCTCGGTGTTCCCAAGTCCATCCCAGCTGGTAGCTCGCTCTCCCTGTAAGGCTCTCAGGTAGCAGAGATTCTGCTCTGCCCCAGGGATTTTTGTTATTCTTATACCTAGAAGGTGTCTCGGCTTTTTTCCACGTGTGTTCTTGTATATTTTATTTTTTTTTTTGTGGGCTGGGGCTGAAAGGATCACCTCCCCTTTTCTCTCATCATGTACCCTATGGCCACGCTTCTTGCAGCACTTGGCAAAATGCAGCAGCAGCTCGGGTGTCCCTGTGTTGTCAGAGCTGAGAAGGAAACCACATTAAGAGGCACAGCACTCTCCCCACAGCAGAGAGCTGATGGCCCATGATTTCTGAGACTAAAAAGCTTTGCAGTAAACCTTGGGAGGGGAGTTACCTGCCTGTGTGGGGAGAGGAGTCCCATGAGCACCAAGGAAGCCGTGGCTCTCTTGCCCACAGAGCCCTGGACCCTCAGGAGCAGAGCATGAGAGCAGAAAATCCTGTGCCAGCAAGCAGCACCAGCCTCTGGTACCCACAGCTGGGTGCTGGGTGTTACCAACGCTTTCTAACACTTATTAGACATTAGAGAATCTAAGAATCCAGGTATTACTCCATTTCTTTAATCAACTCTGCTTGTGCTTTCCTGCCTCTGATTCCTTTCCAAGGTCCCCTCTTCCTCGAAAAGGCCATCCTCTGATGTGTGACCACAAAGCAGGCTCCTCCTACGTAGCCACATCCTTTGGGGACATTGACATCTCCATGGTGCAGCATGTTCCTCCACCTTTGCATTGACCTTACGAGCAGCGAGCACGGGCAGGAAAGCTCTCTGAAGCTCCTTTCACAGGGCTGCAGCCCCGCGCCTAGCAGCTGGCTGTTGTCTGGCCTCATGTATGTTGACCAGCCCGTGGAGAGGCTGCTTCGCATCAGCTCTTATTCTTGCCCATATCGGACATCTTCCACTTGAAGCAGCTGCATGGGATTTCATCTCTCTGCGCTACTGCTTGTTGCGTGCCCCGTGGTTTGAGGGGCGGCAGGGCTGCGTCTTCAGTTCTCCTGCAAATGTCAGGCATCTGTTAAGGAAAGGGCTTTTTCCAGTGCTTTGCTGGAAGATACCAGCCTGTTTCCATCTTGCTGGCTGCTGGCAAATGGCATCGTGAAGCTGAGCCTTGCTTTTTCTCTGGGGGACACGAAAGGGTTGTTTACCTCTTGGGGCTTGTGCGCACAGAGGAGTCCGTCAGAAATGTTAAATACTGGTAGGCAAAACATTCAAGGTTACATTTTCAAATAGTTTTCTCTCTTCTTGAGGAAGAGAGGTCTGTGATGGTACTGCTGGTATCGTCTGCCTGGCAGCAGGAAGAAGTCTTCAGTACTAAGTTACTGGATTTAGCATCTAAGATGCTTTGGGGATGTCATCGACTGAAAGTATGAACACCTTAAGCGTGTCCCAGTCTGTACCTGACATTGGAGCACAGGTTTAGAGCAGAATGAAACAGCAGAGGTGTTGCTTCTGGGAGGTACGTGAGATGCTGTGGCCATTCGGAGGTGGACAAGCCATGGCGGGAGGTGGTTTCCCAAGCCCTATTGCTTGGTATCAGTGCAAGAGTCAGAGGAAAGTTAATAACTTGGGAAGTGCATCTGTTCAAGCAGAGCATCTCTCCTTGGGGTGTCCTTACCCGCTCCCATCTCATTTAGTCTCTCAACTCCAGCATGGGCATGGCAGCTTGTGTATCAGCTCAGAGAGCTGTACCTGTCTGGTTTGCCTCTAAAAGTTAGGATCTTCTGTTGAAAGCCCCTGGCCTGGAAGCCTTGCAGCATGGAGAAGTTTGGTCCCTGCTCTGTCTCCAGCTCCCTGTAAGCTGGGTGTCCCTGCCCGGGCAGCCTGAGGTCAAAAGCTGTTGGAAATGCCCCCTCTGGGAAGGGCAAACTGCAGCCCTTTTGGATCCCAGTTGGCCCTGGCAGGTTATTTTTAGATGTGTCATTGCCTCTTTTTTTGTTTATTTGTTTGGGGTTTTTTCCTCCCAGCATCCATGCGTGCATTGCACTTGTTCAGGTCAGCTGGTGCAGGCATCGCCGGCAGATGGAGAAGAACATGGTTTCTCTTCCTCTTCTGTAGCCCCTCATTTCTACCTCGCGTTCACCTTCTCGGCCAGCCTGCGGCTGCCGCGCTGTGCTGATGGCATCTGTCAGCAAGGTGCAAGCTTCTGCTCTTGCCTGCGATCGATCGTGAACACCCAGGATGTTGTGATGAGCCTTCCTGAAGGTTTCGGGGCAGGGGGGACAGCAGGAGGGGGATTGATGGGGAGAGCTTGCACCCCACCGCACAGATGCCCCACTTGGCATTTGGCGCTGCCTTTGAACTGTCCCACCCAGCTCTGCCCTCTTTTACATTTTTCTGGCTTCTGCCAGAGAGCAGAGCTGTAAAATGCTCAGGCTGTGTGGTTTTGTCAGGTGGTTTAATTTATTTTATTAAAGAGGCTTTGAGTTGGGAGGGGCAGGGCTGGGACAGGGGGGGATAGGGAGCGCTGGAGCAGACACTTAGCCTCGTCAAAGTCCATTTTATTAAATTAGCAAGGTTGCATTGACAGGGTTCACGGCTGCCAGTGTTTGCGTACTGATACAGGGAGATGCTGGGTGAGGACAGCGCGGGGAGGCATGTCCCTACCCCAGGACATCTCCCTCTGTTGAGGATGTGGTAAGAGCCCGGTGGTGGCTCACTCCATGCCCTGCGACGGTCCATCCCCATGGGGAGGATCTGCCCCTGCTGCAATGGTGGGATGCGTGTGCCTTGTGGTGGTCTGTCCCCATGGGGAGGATCTGCCCCTGCTGCAGTGGTGGGATGCGTGTGCCTTGTGGCGGTCTGTCCCCATGGGGAGGATCTGCCCCTGCTGCAGTGGTGGGATGCGTGTGCCTGGCCCCGGGGCAGCGCCGATGAGGGTGGATGTGGACACTCCTGGTTTTTTTTTTTGACATAAATAAGGAAAAAAACCACCCCAAACCCAACCAGCAGTTCCTTCTACTGCAGTTTTCTTTGCCCAAACAGTCCCATGGTCGTGGATTGACTGGGGTTGTTGACTTCCACCCTGTGCTCTGCCACTCTTTGCGGAGCTGCAAATCTCTCCTCTTCATCCAGATGTTGCAAGGGTGAGGAGCAATAAGCTTTCTGTGGAAATAGAATAGAAACATCATCGAGTCCAATGATGGCTCAGGTAATGCTTGCCCCATGCAATTGCTCCCCGTCCTCTCATCTTCCGAGAGTTTTCCAGGTGACCTGTAAAGACGTGTCCGATGGCATAGAGTAGCCTCTGAGCTTTGGCAGGCGTGGTAGTTGTTGCAGGTTGGGAAAGGGCGACTAAAGGACAGGGTGTACCAGGAGCAGGAAGAGAGCAACCATCGTAGCTTGGGTAACAGCTGCACCTCCAATTTTGGGGACGGGGTGGGCGAATCGGACCGTTATCGGAGTAAATACAGTACATCTAGAAATACTCCTCTGCTCACATCGCTTTTAGAGTACAATGAGAAAATCTAATGCTTCGCTGTTGGTTGCGTCTCTGGGGAGAACGGTGCTGGTCCAGGGAGCACGGTGGCGTGGTGGCCCTCAGCCGGCCTCGCCAGCGAGCTGGTGTGCGCCTGTTTTTTAATGCTGTGTCTTGTTCTGATCCCTGACAGAGTTCAGATGTGGTCGGGCTGGGCTCTTTGGAGACAAGCCTGCGCTCGGGAGATCTCACCGTCCTTATTGTATTTGAGCTGCCAGAACAGAAGCACTTCACTCGAGCTCCCACATTCTTAATGCATTTGCATGCATTTGATCTCCCCTATGTGTTTCTCTGTTCTCCTGATGAAAATAATTAATCTGGTTATTTTTCTAAATCATCCTGCAGCTTTACAGGGACAAGACTTAAATAAGGATTCTCTTTAAAGCAGAGATGTGTTAAAATAGCTGTCTGCCTATAAATATCTCATTGCTTCTATATTTATTCTTCTCCAGCTCAGTGCAGGAGGTTCTACAGCTGAATCTGAGATATTTTTTTTTTTTGGCTGTTGGTGCAGCCAGTATCTTAACAGCAAGGCTGGTGTCTCCAAAGGGTGCCCTAGGTACCCCTTTGGGGGCCCACTAGGCATGGCTAAATCTCTGTTCTCTGTTTACTGCTTTGCTAGTTGTACAAATTTCCTCTTGTCTTTGAAACGAGCTGACTCATAAGAATCCTGGAGGAGCAGAGATTTGTGCTGGGCCCTCCTGTGAGCACTATTTTTAGCATAACTTATTTTTGACCGAGCTGTACTCTGATCAGGATTTTCAAAAGAGCCCAGGAGAGATAAATCCCCAAATCTCAGTGCTGTCGGAGCTGCGGGTTCCTTTGAAATCCTGACCCGCTGGTGATTACTGCGGTGACTTGGTGGCTCCTAAGCCCTGGTCCTGCAAGGTGCTGCGTGCAGGGAGAATTGTGGCTTATGAGCACGAGCTCCGCAAAAGGCTTTGCAAGCGTTGGAGGATCTCATTGAAGTCCGTGCAGGGATTGAGATTTCACAGGGTTTGGGATATAAGGGTCACCATGACTGCGGTGGCTTGAACGTGTCGGTGAGAGCCACCGTGGGAGCAGGTATTGGAAGCTGTGGTTTGGTCCTGGTGTGGTCCTTGGAGGTAGGTGCGATGGGAGGCTGGGGAAGGCTCGAGAGAAGCCCTCTTTCAGTTGTCCTGGTAGAGCTGGACTTCTCTGTACTATACTTTAGTGGCTTTTCTC
>NW_009260350.1:1554669-1558490 GCF_000687185.1 Egretta garzetta | reverse complement strand
CCCAAAAAAAAATTACAGTAATATCATGAAGAAAGCCACTGCTTAGGTGAAATCACAGAATTTGAGAGTGGCCAGAGCCTCAGCAGAGCTGGCACACGGCAGCAGAGGAGGGCAGAACCCTGCGGTGACGAGGGCTGGGAGCAGAGGTCCTGTCTGTAAGATGGTGAAAGAGGAGAGAAGCAGCAGCAAAACCTAAATAATACTAGAATGGGATTTTCGATCTCTCTGCTGGTTTTGAACGATCTCTTCAGTCCCACATGTCCTACAGCAGTTATCTGTTAGGTCCTCTGAGTCGCCAGCTCACGCTCTTTGGGACCAGCAGGCGACGTTGAACCCCCCCCAGCTCTCTTGCAGAGTTCAGTGTAAGCCCAACAGCACTATTGAAACCTGGGGCTTCCCAAAGCTTACGGCATTCCCCGTGCCAGCTCTGCACCTTCCCCTGCGCCTTGGCAATGGGCTTGGAAATTTTTGAGCACTGAGATGTAAAGTTTTGGAAGGAAATCTGTTCATGCTTTAACTAAAGAGTGAATCATTGGTGTCTTTAAAGCATGAAAATAAATGCGGATAATAGGCAGGTATGTTCTCCGGGAGGGGTCAGTGTGCTCAGGGAGTCCTGGGCACTTTTTTTTTAATCTCGCCCACTCTAAAATAAATGTATAACGATAAGTAGATAAAAAAAAAAAAAAAAAACCCCTCCCCACCCTATGTTAGCCCCCCTGGCACGTGTGCAGGGATCTGTGGAAGAGCTGAGACCTCATTTTGCAGTCAGACTGGGATGAAGGCAGGAGCAAACTGGGATATGGCTGGGTTCGCCCCTCTGTCCAAAAGGCGTGCGGAGGCTGCCGGGTGGTTTTCTGCACGTTAGCATCTCCTGCCGCAGACCCCCGACGGCTGGCACTCATCCCCCCCTCCAACTCTCCCCACCTTTCTTTTTGCCACTCTGCCCCGTTAAATTCAGGCGCGGGAGCCAGCTCTGTCGGGCTAAATTACTGTGACGGTCGTACCATAGCAACTGTACCTGCCCGGCTCTGCCAGCCGCCAGCTGCAAGCGGGGAAGCTGTTGAAAAATAATCATCGTTTGGGAGGAGCGGGGGGCCGAGGAGCGGCGAGGGGAGGCGGCGAGACAATGCCGTGCTGCTTCCGCTGGCACGGCAAATCTGTGCCGGCCGGGGAAGGGAAGGGCCCCGTTGAATGCTAGCCCTTAAAACAAATCTCTGTAAGGAACCGAGTCTCTTGCCCGACGTTAAAACTCGCAAAGTAGGATTAAACGTGGCAGCATTAAGAAAACCAAACCTGGTTGCAGCACCTGTTTAAAAATGACTTAAGTGGAGGGATATTAAAATTTTAAGACCTGCCGCTGTGCTGGTGCTGGAGGATTTAAAAAATAATAATTACTGTTGTGTTTTTTTTTTCTTTTCTTTTTGCTTGGTTTTCAGAATTGGTTTCTTTCTGTTTAGCATGCAGCCTAATTGCGTAATTACACGATAGACTGGAGTAGAATTTAGTGCGTGTAATACCAGTTATAAAGAAGAGCCCTAATTATGTATATCTTCTCAGGTAAATAATACATCAGGGGCATGAAGTGGCCTAATTACTGTTCTGAAAACCTGCCTAATGACTAATTTACTTGGAATTTCAGAAAGCTTTTGATAAGGTCCCTCATAAGCAACTGTTAAGGAAAATAAATCGAGAAGGGGTAAAATGTTTTGCTACTTTTTTAAACAAGCCATTTAAGTGACGGGAAACAGCCCACTGCCTTCTAGTCTTGCGTCTGGAGGAGAGGGAAGGTCCCGCAGCCGTCGCGTCCCTGATCCTGCTTCGCTGTGAGCTCCGAGGGAGGCTGCTGCGGAGCGGGCCCTCCACAAAAATGGGACTTAATATCAGCAGATGTCTTGTGGGTTAATAGTTCCTGGGAAGAAGCGCATCTATGTCCATGAAGTCTCTGGCACTGGTAGTATTTGTGATACTGAGCATCTGAATATCTTCTGAAGATCTGGTCCAAATTCAAGAAATCCAAAAAGAGCTAAACTTGGCTTAGTTTTCTGCATGTGGAAGAGATGGGCAGCGAGGGCAAGCCAAAAGCCGGACCAGCTTCTCCAGGGCTGGTTTCTAGGTGGATCTCATGGGCTTCCTCCGTGTGCTGGAGCTGGGACCAGCGCTGCCTTTAATCCAGGGAGCGTGGGGGACATGTCAGGGAGACACAGTGATGAAACTTAAATCAACAGCATGGATGAGTCAGGTAGTGGTCCCCAGTGAGGGATGGGCACTGAGCTGATAAGGAGGGCTAGGAGATGCAAAGACTTGCAAGTGGAAGAGAGTCCCAGCGCAGCCTTTAGCTGGGACAGAGGAACCCTGGACCAGCAGGATGATGGGGATGAAGGAGGAGAGATCGGTGCGGACTGTCTGGTGCAGGGGCTGCAGTGGAGAACCATGAGGCTGGGCTGGGCTGGGACAGATGTGCCAGGGCTGGGACAGATGTGCCAGGGCTGGGACAGATGTGCCAGGTCAGTGTGGTGGCTGGAGAGGGGAATATAGGAGGGTGGCGTAGGGACGGGGATGCAGGAGCCTCACTGTGTCTACCAGGATGATTGTTTTTGGCATGTATTTGTGGCAAAGCATCACTTTATTCTGCCATGGGCATGGTGCCTGCCTCTTCCCCAGATGCACAGTTCTAAAAAAAAATAAATAAAATGCGCGCTTTGTTTGCAAGACACCCTGGCACACCTATTGCAATGGTCCCCCTTGCCCCTGGACCTTGGGTTCTCCTCCTTCAAGCATGGCTCTGCCCCGCTGCCTCTTGACATCTCCTGGTATGGGCAGGTTTCGCAGCTTGGGCTGGCTCCCTTCGCAACCCCCCAGCTTTGCTTTTGGGTCTTTTCTGGGAGAAAGCACGGCCGCGTATTTCCAACTGGAGGAGCTGAAGAGACGTGGGGGGAGCAGAGGGAGGGAATTGGCACTGAAGGGTCCTCTGCCGAGCAGCCACGGTGGAGATAAAGCAAGAGGATCTTTGTGCCTAGCTGGCGACATGCTAATTGGCTTTCCTTCCTAGCAAACTTTGCAAACGATGCTCTTTAAGTCGTCGGCAAGATAAACAGTTGCTGTGGCAGGTGTGCTGGAAGCACCGTCTGGATGTAATTAGACGCGTTCGCCAGAGAGCATCCTGGAGACATCAAACGGTGCCGTTCGTGCCGGGCACGTCCCAGGGGCCTTGTCCCACTCCCCCCTCTCCCCTGCCACGGGCAGAGCTGCTTTTGGAAAGCGTTGGTCACTTCCAGTCAAATTTGGGGGGACACGAGGTGGGAATCGGGCTGGTGTAGATTTCATACAAGTCTGGTGGACATAAAGCCTGAGAAAAGGGGAAAGGGGCTATTTATGCTGTGGTGGCAGAACAGTGGAAAATTCCTTTCCACGACCCTCTCCTCATGAGATGAAGGGGATGGCCACCCAGGCTGGCCACCACGTGTCCCATCACCGCAGCCCTCAGACCAACGTGCTGCTCGTGCACCTTTCTCTGGCCCTGATTCTCCCATCAAAGAGAGATCCCTAGGTGGCTTCTCTTGCAAGGCCAGGTCACCCTTTTGCAGGACTTCCAGCTTTGCTGCTGCTTTTGCCATGGGGCTTTTGCTTTCTCTCTCCTACTGAAGATGCTCATGTTCAGATTGCATGGGTTTTTTTTTAAATCACAAGTTCCTCTGCTGGCTTTATGGCTTGATCGAAGCGTTGTATGTCAGTATGAGGTCAGTAGACAGCAGCCGCAGCTTTGCAGGCGGGGAGGGGGAAAAATGGGAGAGGGGCGGCCTGGCAAGGCCCCCCGGAGGGGG
>NW_009260350.1:1547825-1554606 GCF_000687185.1 Egretta garzetta | reverse complement strand
CAGCCGCAGCTTTGCAGGCGGTGAGGTGGAAAAATGGGAGAGGTGCGGCATCGCAAGGCCACCTGTATGGGGGAGCGGAGCCTGAAAAGGAGCCTGGGGTCCCTGCTTCGTTCCCCAGCATCACTGCCGGCTGCTGCGCTCCTCAGCCATAGCTCCAGGGCTGCAGCATCTCTTAGTGCTTGCTCCTGCCGCATCAGGACCTGATGGTCATCACTGATCCTAGAGAACCTCCTGGTTTCAAAACACTGTTCCTGATTTTTGTCGGCCCTTTACGTAGGACTGCGCTAAATGATGCTCCTGTTTCAGAGAGACCCCTGTCTCCTGGGGAGGCTTGGAGATGCTTTCTTTGAGATTTGGGAGTCTCTCCCCTTGGCTTTACTGTGTTGTTTCACTGCCCTGCCAAGCAGTTTGTTAAAGCTTCCAGGGAACGAGTTGCTGGTGTTTTGGGGGTGTGTGAAGCTGTATGCTGCCTTGGATGAGATCCCAGCACCCTGGGAAGGCAGCTGCCTGGGGGGGGGGGCTGCATGACCCTGTCCTGCCATCACCCGGCAGCGCACAAGAGGGACAAGAGGGAGCCACCCGTATCCAGCTGAAAATGCAGGAGGCATTAGAACACTCGTGGTCCCACGTGAGCTGAGGATACAGGCCTGAATAACTTTGAAACCTTGTCACGGTGAGGCTTCCCGCAACTCCGACCGCAAGCAGACAGGGCTGCGCTTCCTTTACGTGGCGTGGAAGAGGCGCCTCGTCGTGTCCACGCGTGCGGCGCAACCAGGCAGCTCCTGCCTGGAAACGCTCGGTGCCAAAAGGAACGATTCGTGGTGAAGGGCTGTGGCTGAGCTCAGACACGTGCTGTCGGTGCTCGGCTTCCCTCGGTACGGGTGGCCAGGAGGGGAGCCTGGCGTTAGACCTGCTGCCGGAGGCTCTCTGCAGCATGGCCAGGTCTCCCCCAGAAAACTGGCCTCAGGAGGGGCTCCATCGCTTGGAAGCAGCTGAGCTCGGAGAAGACAGAGGCACTTCTCCCCGCAGCATGAGGCTGGCACTGAAGAACAGGAATCGCATGAAGTGAAACCCGGTTTTGCTGCGGCAGCAGATCAAGAGGCCTCCAAACAAAGACGATGCTCCTGGGCAAAGAGGAGAGGAAGCTGGAAAAACTGATGATCCGTGTAGTAACGAACAAGGCGCAGACGTGGCTGTCCTCCTCCTGTGTGCCGCCGGCTTTTCATAGGTGTTTTGAAGGTGATTTGATTATCCAGCAGGACTGTCCGGTGCAGGTGAGGAGCCGCTGAGGGAATGAAGGATCAGCTTTGCGGTGGGGCCAGGGCAGGCGAGGATCCGCTTTTCCACATCGCTTCAGCCGTGCAGCCATGGACTGGGGTCCACGGGGGCACCTGATCTGCTGCAAAATCCCTCCGCCCGTCGTCTCCCACCCGCGGGGCTCGGCCGGAGGTGGGGGCGGTGGCACTTTGCACTTGGTTCAGCGTGTCAGGAGGCTTCGCTCCTGCCTTGCCCTCCTGCGCATTCATTTGCTAATTTTCAGAGGTTACCGAGGAGACGTTATTGATGATGATGATGATGATAATGGTAATAGGGAAGATAGGTGGCAGATTAATTCCTGAACTCTCTAACAGGATTTAAGCTAACAAGAGAGGAGGGCTTTTTTCCTCCCTCTCTCCTTTCCCTTCCTCCTTTCAGATATTTCCTGTGCTGGGGATAACAACACCAAGGAGTGTTAAATTGGCTCTGAATGTCCACCCCTGGCTGTCCACATTCTTGTAACGATTTCATTAGCTTGAATTATCCACGTTATTTTCTTGTAATGGGATTAGCCGTACTGGAGTCAGCTGAAGTCCTGGAGCAGGAGGCGGGAGGGACCTTCCACTGCGTATTTCATTAACTCTCTCATGCAGGGGGTGGAACTGGCCACGGCTCAGCCCAGGGGCAAAACCATTTGCCAGGGTCCTGCGTTCCTAAAGGAGGAAGAAAGAAAAAGGACCATTTTTTCCCCCTGCCCCCCCCCCCCCTATAATCAGCAAATCGGTGCAGAAGCGGAGACTGGCAGGGAGGTAATATGGTGGGGGAGGGAAGGTCCTATATGGGGGCGAGGGGGGAAAAAAAAAATTAAGACCATTGCAAAGCGATTGAATGAATTCTGCTGGGCTGACGCGTGGCTGCAGCCTGCTGCCGGGGAAGAGGTGGTGCAGCAAGGGACGGGAAGGACTTCTGTCTCTTTTGGACTCGTTGTCCCCTGCCCAGAGCCATTTCTGATGAGCAGTTACGCTGCCTGGCTCATTCGATTGAGCTCCATCCTAAGGCTGCCAGCAGTCACAAGGGAGGATTTAGGCAGCGACAGGGCTTGGGGAAGAGAAGGCAGCGAGAGGAGCAGGTGGTGGCAGTAGATGGCAACCCATGGGAAGGCTGGCAACCTTGCTAGAGGTTTTCATGACCAGCTTTCCAATGTGGTTATTGCTGCTTTGTTTTTCTTGAAGGGAGATAAACCAGAGAGAAGGGTTTTGGGCTATCCCCTGCGGTGGGACATCTGTACATGTCTGGAGAGACCCAAGGGTGGGTTTTCTGTTTGTTTTCCAAGAAGGTGCGCTCTTCTGGCAGTGGACAGCAGTTGGCCTCTCCATCCATCACATGGATTCGTGGCGTCCGTTGTGTTTTCCCCTACAGAACTTGGCAACCAAAGAGTCCTTGATCAGCTTGTAGCTGAGAGCACACCACAATCAAGCATGATGAACATGTCTTTGTGTCTGGGACTTGAAAATAATGATTGGTGTTGAGCAGGTCTTGTCCTGTCCGAAGGAGCTTGCAGTTTAAGTGCTTCTGTTTGAGACAGGGAACAGGATGAAATGGAGAGGACGCTTCCCAGCTGGAATAATGTTCAGCCTCATCTGTAGGTACCTGTCCCATGAATGAGCACATGCGAACAGCCATCATGACCTCCTGGGGCAGTGATGGGGCCAGACCTAGACATTGGAGGCTGAGCGAGGTTGGGGAGAGTTGCAAGCAGGGGACAGAAATTTAAACAGAACCCGATGGGGTAAGAGGAGCTGTGAAAAGAGGGGTTGGAGTCAGCGGCAGAAGATAGTGCTGGCACTCGCGTGCCTGGTGATATTGCAGTGGATTTGGGGCTATGCCTGCAGCAAGAGAGTGGTGGTGGAAGGGGAGGGAGCTTGCGTGTTCTGCTGGCGGAGGAGGGAAGAGGGTTTTGTGAGACCACCTGTATCCCTGTCCTCCTCTGCCCTCCAGCTGCTCGGCTGCGTTGATGAGGGATGTGCAAGCACCTTCTAGTAAAGAGGCAAAGCCAAGTGAGCAGTATATTGTCTACCGAGCTAGAGTGTGCTCTGTTTAATAGCAATATAATGTCCTATAATTAGCAGGCAAAGGACTTGCCTCCCAGCTGGCCTGTGCCAGAAGGATATAATTACAATCCCAAGGAGTGATGTTCCTCTGACCTGCAGCCAGCTTGCAGCGTACGTCTTACAGCATGGAGGAGAAATCGCCTTCTCTTCCCTCTCTGTTCAGCCAGGGAAGTGAGGGGGTGGCTGCGGCACCACTGGAAAAGCTGCCAAAGCATCAGGAGAGCAGCTGATACCCGGCAATGCCATGTAGAAGTGCTGGATCCTGGGAGGGAGGGGATGTCCCTTCTGGCATCTCTGGGAACATCACGTGTTTCTGCTGAGTTTGGGACCGGTGACTTCTCAAGGGAAAGGTGGTGGCTGTCTTTATTCTGCAGCTGATTGGATCATTGCTCATCCAGGACCAATATGGGCTTTTACTGGTTTCCCCTCTGCCTTTGTAAATCTGGATCAGCACTAAACAAAGGTTCTCATTTAGGAAATATCTTAGTTGCAGCATTTTTTCGGGGCTGTCATCCCTTCCAGACAGCGGCGTGAAGGCTGCCCGTGGCCTGTGGGGAGCACAGGCAGAGGGAGGCCGGGAGAGCCGTGTCCTCCAGACCCACCCGTGTTTCTGCCTGGGCTTTGCCCTCTCCTCCGGGCCCTGACCCCCACTCAGGATTTCAGAGGACTGCCGTTAGGACACCGTTCTTCTCAAATACACAGGGAAGGAAACCGGGAGGCAACAGAATGGCTGCATGCATGGCAGGTCACTGTGGGCTTTGCAAACCTCCATGGCAAAGTTCTTGCTCTTCGCTTCTGCCCTCACTCCCAAAACTGCCTGTATGAATCGTGAGCAGCTCCAAGGGGAACTTGTGTACACAAGACATTTGTTTTTGCTGCAAACCTTGGCAGCACTCATTCCGGATTAAATTGCAGCCCAGTGTGGTGCCACCAGGAACCTTGGGGGTGCCCTGCCAGAAATCCAGGGCCAGGCACGTGGGTCTGGCAGGGACAGGATTCACCAGAAAGGAGGTTACAGTCTTCTGCGAAGTTAAGCCAGGCTGATGGCAAACAAGTCAGTGTCTCAAGCAGGAAAGGGCTTTGCTCCCACAACTGCCAAGGACCAGCCACAGGACTGTGCTGAGCCCTGGCTCTGGTGCAGGGACCCAAGACCACTTGGAGAAGCTGTGGATGCCGGTGGGTACAAATGCAGAAAGCGCTCCAGTTTCACGCTCATGCTAACTCCAGGGACTTCCCTGTAAACTGTTGTGCCCGCAGCGAGGAGCCTGGCACAGCGTTGCGCTCCGCAGCAGCAGTGGGGTTTGGTGCCAGCGCTTTCTGATCTCCGTCCAGTTTGCCACAGAGAGAGATGTCAGCTCCAAGAGGAACCCCCACCCCTGGGGTGCGTGCTGCGTTTCCGTGCCGTTTACCCATTGGAGCTGTGTGCTGGAAGGGGAAGGAGGTGGCAGCGACGCTGGGTCTGAGCTGTGGTGAGCCTCTGCCTCCACAGCCACCCCCGCCCCTGGGGACACATGTGTTTTAAAGCAGCTCAGTGGGATCCTATGGGCGAGCTGCAGTTTAGCAGCCTGTATAAAAGCTGCTTTCTTCCCTCCTGTGTCATTTGGCTTGGTTTCGCCCGGGGATGAGCTGCATCCCTTTTCCCTCCACCATCGCCGCCCCCGTGGCTTTGCCTGTGGCAGCGGTGGTGTGATCAGCGCACAGACGTCTGTCGTGGGCATCCCTTTTCCCTCCCCCATCGCCGCCCCCGTGGCTTTGCCTGTGGCAGCGGTGGTGTGATCAGTGCACAGACGTCTGTCGTGGTTTAACACGGACGGCAACTGAGCCCTGCGCAGCCACTCGCTCATTCCCCTCCCGTGGGAGGGGGAGAGAATCAGAAAGGTAAAAGTGAGAAAACTCATGGGGTAAGATAAAGACAGATTCATAGGGAGAGCAAAAGCCATGCACACTCAGCAAAGCAACACAGGGAATT
Source organism: Egretta garzetta (assembly GCF_000687185.1). Taxonomy (NCBI): domain Eukaryota; kingdom Metazoa; phylum Chordata; class Aves; order Pelecaniformes; family Ardeidae; genus Egretta; species Egretta garzetta. The sequence continues at coordinate 1,549,269 of NW_009260350.1, read as the reverse complement.
CATTCTCTCCTTCCCATGGCAGGCGGGTGCTCAGCCATCCCCAGGACAGCCGGGCTCCATCACGCGTAACGGTGACTTGGGCAGACAAACGCCATCGCTCCCAATGTGCTCCCCTTCCTCCTCCTTCCCCCAGCTCTATGTGCTGAGCATGGCATCATACGGTGTGGGATACCCCTGGGGTCAGTTGGGGTCAGCTGTCCCGGCCGTGTCCCCTCCCAGCTCCTTGTGCCCCCCAGCCTCTCGCTGGTGGGGTGGGGGAGCGGCAGGACTGGCCTTGGCTCTGTGTCAGCCCTGCTCACCAGGAATGAAAGCATCCTGTGCTGTTTCCAGCACAAATCCAAACCACGGCCCTGTACCAGCTACTGGGAAGAAAATTAACTCTACCTCAGCCAAACCCATCACGCTGTCCCAGAGCTGGAAGGCTGCGGCATCGATACCGGAGTGGGAGCGGCAGCACCTGGCTTCCCTGGGTGCCGGGAGCCTGGCACTGTGGGGGGTAATTGGGTTCCCCCCGCCTCTGCCTCTCTCCCCCCAAATCCAGAGGAAATAATTGGAAAAGAGAGGTGTGAGTCTCTGCCTGGCGCTGGAGAGGAGAACATTAAAGGCCCGGGCTCTCCACTTCATTCGCAGCTCCCGGGATGGTAATTGCTGTGTTGTGGTTTCTAATTAGCGCCACAGCAGGGGGGGGATGTTTTACTCCACAGCCCCAGTGAGGTCAGCCCCATCTCTGCCAGGCCCCTCGGCTTTCCTCGCGCCCAGTTTTGCCCGCTCCCGTTGGGAGTGGCGCGGCAGCTTCCTCCGATGGACCCGTCTCGCTAGAAGCCCTTGGTGGGTACCTTGGTGCCTCCCCCCAACCCTGTCCCTAGGGAGATGCCGGTGGCCAGCCCTGCTCCAGGTCAGGTCCCCTCTGCCTCTGCACATCTCCCAGCATGGGTGGCTTGGGCTGCTCTGAGCTGGGGAGGAGGACAGAGCCAGCTTCTCCCATCTGCCCAGGCTGATGTGGGTCACCCCAGCTTCGCCCTGAGACCCCAAGCCCCGGGTCCGTAGCCGTCCTGCTCCTGTTGGGCACCTCCTTGCCCATCTTGCGTGTTGGGTCTCGGTCTCAAAGGGAGAAGTGGTGTTTATTCTGCTGCACAGAGCAAGCGTTGTCCGAGACCTCCTCCCTTTTGGCAAATACTCTGTTGGTGTTCCTTTAGCAGATACTCTGCTCCCCCCAGGCAATGCCTGTGATGTTTTCCATGGAGCGATAGGTTGGAGCAAGCTCTCCCCTGCCTGTGCCACCTACCGCCTGTCTTCCCTAGTTAGACGGTCATCTCCTTGGGCCAGGAGCTCTCTCGTTACCTCTCCCTTAACCCAGCTGCGGCATTTGAGATCCTACAGGGATGCTGCAATACAGAGGAGCTGCCTGCAGAGCTGCTGGGGCCCCCATCACCTGCACCCCCTT
>NW_009260350.1:1533584-1547766 GCF_000687185.1 Egretta garzetta | reverse complement strand
GGCCGAGGCTGCTCCCTTGCCTCCGCTCAGGTTTGTTTGTTTGTTTGCCTAGCGCCAGCTCGAAGGGGGCAGGAGGGAGAGAGGGAGGGAAAGCGCCGAGGAGGAGACGTGCGGATTCATTTTGAGGCTTCATAATGGTACATTTACACACCACGTTGCCTAAGGAAATTGGGTAGATGAATGCCTGGTCATGCTGCCAGTGCACCAGGTTAACTCCCAGGATTTAGCTTATATCATTTCACGAGAGCGTTTATGGCCTTTACTGTGTTTATTCCCAGGTGCTCTTTGGCACTGCTGCATCCCAGGCTCCTTTTGTGTATGCGCGCGTGTGTGTAGATCTTCAAATAAAATAACACATCTATTCAGACCCGGTCCACATTAAATATTTATTGCCTGCAATTTGTGCATATGTGTTTGATAAATGGGCGGGAGAGGAGGGGAGGAGAAGGGGAAGCAGGAGCTCAGATGCAGAGAAAACATCAGCTTTGTCCTGGAATTTCTCCAGGGGACGGCACTGGAGAGGGGTGTCCGGCAAGCACTGCCTTTGGGTCTGTTTTCAGGCTTTCTGGGCAAGGGGCAGGCTGGTGGGATGGCTGTGTGCTTTGGTGCTCAAGCAGCAAGTTCCTTCTCTGGGGACAGGTGTGCTGTGACAAGGGTTTAACTGGACCGTGGTAGAGCGCGGATGCTGCCAGCCCTGCCTCGCACCCTCCAGCTGAACAGGAACCCCCTTATCTCCCTGTTCCTGGCTTTCCATCCCATTGGCCCTCAAAAACTTGTCTGAAATGCTGCTGGTTCCAGGGGTTGTTGTGCAGGACTTGGGTCTGCTGAATTCACCTGTTTCCCCTTACACATTCAGCAAGCTTAAATAAAACCAGTTTATTCTAGCTCACAGAAGAGGTTGCATGGCTGGCTGCAGAATGGGAAATCCACGTTCCCAGGTGCAGTGTTAAAGCACGGAAATCCAGTCTTAAAAATGATGCCCAGCATCTGCAGAGCAGAAGGATGATGCCTTTGCGGACACGGTGCCTACAACAGGCTTTGGGGACGGAGGAGCTCTTCTGGAAAGAGAACAGGTCCCCGTGGGGCTGTGCTTGGGCCCATGCCTGTATCCTGTGTGCTCCAGCCCCTCTCTGAAAGTGCAAATAAATCTCTTTTGATGGTGGTTTGGAGCAGCCCTGCCTCCTGGTAACCTGGAGATGCTCTTTGTCCCCCCTGAAGAGGGCATGGCGTGCTGGCTGGGTCCTTGGTTTCTGCAGGTCTCCTAGGGGGAGAAACATAGCAGTTCTAACTAAAGAAGTTTTTTGCTTTGTTAAGGTTTGCGACAGGAAAGGATGACCCTTGAAGTCTAAGCTGAGTTTTTAGCTGTTATTAGGTGCTTTGGACATGGGGTTTGCAGGGAAGCAGAGCGGCTGTGGGACACCACTTGCCCCAAGTCCTCAGCTCTGGCAAGCCTGCAATGTGGGTCTGCAACTGGTGGTGCCACGGTTTGTGATAAAATGATGGTTCTTCCCTTGATCTCACAGCGTCTTTGCTTTTCCTTTTCTAATTCACAGCACCTTTGGAGAGCTGAAGACCGTCCGGCTGCCCAAGAAAATGGCAGGAACGGGATCCCACCGGGGCTTTGGCTTTGTGGATTTCCTCACCAAGCAGGATGCCAAGGTGAGATGTAGACCTTTCACGTTCTCCTCCCCCTCTGGCACCCTCCCAGGCTGGTCTCGGAGCAGAAGGTGAGGAAGGGAGCCTGGAGGCTCTGTCTCACTGAGGCGTAGCCCAGAGTTGGGGCAGGCTGTTACCATTCACCAGCAAAGCTGCACTGAGGCTAAAACCCCTGTGTGGGCAACCACTGAAGGTTACACGACAGAAACCAGAACCTAAGCTGTAATGGGCAGAGGTTTGGTGTGAGTAACACAATGGCTAAAAGTTCTTGGAATGTAGAAGGACAGGGGCTTATTTTTCAGGTTTGTCAGAAGCAAGATGAGAAGGGGTGGTTTTGACCCAATGTAATGCTTCAGGAAACCTCAGTACCTGTCCCACCTCCACCACTGCGTTGGGTTTAGGGGAGTTTTGGGTATTGTGACCATTTACCGGTTTGTAAACTGCACAAGGGCTGTCTTCATCAGTTCCTCGGTGTGTTTTGAGACCCCTCTGTGGGCAGCCTTACCGTGTCGTTTTTCAGATAGCGAGCGTAGCACAAGAGCAGTATTTGTGAATTGGGCAACGGGATGGGCAAGCAGAGAGGAAGGACTGTGTCTGCTTCACCTTGCTGAACACAGGAACAAAGATCAAGCTCTGTAATCTGGTCGTTGTCTTGGTCCAAAGAGGGGACCTAGCTGTGCGGGGTTGGCCAAGGATGCTTTCTCAGAGTGGCTATTTGATGGCAATGTTGGCAGCAGGCAGCTGTGCTTGGGAAACGCCTTGCTGAGCACCAAGAACTGAGCTCCTGAAGCCTGCAAGGTGAAAGCACATTTTGCTTTAACCAAAAAATGCAAACCCCATCGTTCCAGTATCTTGACATTTTTGCAATCCGTATGCACTTTATGCTGCAAAATACTCCATAGCATTTTGAGCTGGGATAGATTGCTGTTCAAGATGTTCTGCTCTATCGTTTGTTTTAAAAGTTTTTTATATGTTTAAGTTCTGTATTTGCAGAGGAAATCAGGGGGTCGTAGCCTGTCTGATAGTATTCTGCTCTTACCCTTTGCTGGAGGTGCAGGAGCAGGCTGGACCAGGCATGGCCTCTCAGGCACTGGACAGAAGAGGGTCCTCGGCCCCACTGAAAGCTGCTGCATGGGCACTCCCAGCACCAGAGCAGTGCGGGTTTCATCCTTGCTGCTGGTGATTTCCACAGTGTCTGGAAGAGCAATGGTTGTGGGCACAAGCCAAGGGTTGTTATTGCTGAAGGGAAGGGACCACGTGGCCCCGCTGGCTCCCCGAGACTCCAAATTTTCAAGACTGTGAGCAGAGATGAAGGAGACAGGAGGGGGGAGCAAGTGTAGCCTGTGTTTATGTTTTTAGACAGGATTCATTGATCTGGGATCACAAGGGACTATTAGATCATCTGTTCCAGTCTGACCTCCCGTATAACACAGTACATAGAGTTTCTTTGTTAGTCCTGCATTGATCCTAATTCAAACTTCCTTCTGCTCAGCATCCATCCTCCCCCTGGGGGCCAGCTCACTGGGCAGCGTGGGGTGCAGCGAGCCCCCCGGGAGCCTGGTTCCTCTCCCTGCACAGAGAGCTCTGCCTGTGGCTCTGCTCACACCCCGGCTCTGGGCAGCTTTGCTGTAACCTCTGCTTCACTCCAGAGCCACTCAGGCTTTGTTCCTGGTGTTTGAATTAATCTTTTCCTAAGGAAACTGTAAGTATTTGACAGAAAGGTGCACACAGGGAACTGGCTGGTTCTTTACTGCTGCTTGGTTTGGGGATGAGCGAGGCAGCACCCGCTTTTCTGCTTGATTTCTGGAGGAAACGGCACAGGCCTGTGTCTGCCTCCAGTCCCTTTTCTGCTCTTTGGGGACCCGGTGGCTGATTCCAGCTGCACTGGGCAAATGGAGATCCCAACAGTAGGAAACGCTTCTATTGCTGCTGAGGGCGGGCAGCCAGCCAGAGGGGAGAGAGACGGGGCAGGGTGCTTGCTCGGGGCACCGCTCCCAAAGCTCGCAGAGGCCGTGGGAGGTGAGCGTGGGGGAGTGAGCTGCCGTAGGGAAGATCGCTTGGGAGGGTTTTTCTTCTTTTCCAGCAAAGCAGCTCTTCTTCCTTCTTTTTTTTTCTTTTTTTTTTTTTTTCCCCGCCCTCATCTCTTTGAGGGATTTAATTGTCTCACAAGTGGCACATCAAGTACACTCCATTGGCCGTCTGGAAAAGGATGCGCTGTGTATTGATGAATAGGATCCTGAATATTGTAAACACGGACATAATTGGCTTAGAGTTTATTGCTAAGTGAAATGGGAGAGGAGGGGAGTGGGCCTGGAGACCTCTGAGCTGAATAGCTGTGACTGTCAATGACGTTTTTTCTCAGAGTGGTAATCTGGAAATCGTTTATAAGCATCTTATAAAACATGATGTTTTTGTAATAGAATAATTAGGGTGGCTTTGTTGGGCATTTAAAGCCTGTGACCTCCCATGTTTGTCTTTTTCTCGGAGCAATCACGGCTGCTGTGGGAGCGCATGCGGAGATTTTTCCAAAGCCAGGACAGAGATGTGGGGCTCTCTCCGAACTCCCCAACGCTGTGCCTGCAGACCTGTGCTACCAGGCTGGGTTTTATCCCCTCAGCCTCCCCTGGTGCTCTGCCACCCACTCGAGGAGAGCCAGCCCTGCCAAAAGGTGCTGTTGTGGGAGGGGTGGGCGCCTGCGCCGTGCTCCTCCTTGCCTGCAGGGGAGGTGACATCCAGCCAGGGCATGGGATGCTGCTGGTGGTAGCATCTTCTCCTTCAGAGATGGAGGTGCTTGTCCTTCAGAGCCCCGGTCTCACGCCTGGCTTTCCCACGGTGACGTCTGCAGCCGGGGCTGTCTCTTGGGTCGTGTGACGGCTCCCGGGGTGATGGATGGACCTCAACCGAGAGTGTTACACCACCATCAGATGAAATTAGCAGCCCTCTCTCTTCTGTGTCGTGAGCATTTAACAGATGACAGCACAGGCGCATGCGAAGCCAGGCAGCGGGGAGGAACCTGTGTCTGAGACAGCAATGGGAGAGACAAAGTAATATTCACAAAGAGGGTTTGCATACCCGCTGGCCAAGCCTTTGGTTTTAAACCTCCAGTGCTGGCTGACCACCAGCTGGGAGTGCCTGGAAGTTGGGGGATGAGAAGGGGAACTTTGATCCACTGGCAAAACCAAATTAACTCCAGTTAAGGAAGCATTAACCATTTGACATGTTTCCTGACGTTCCCTGTGCAGAATTGTTGTGGGATTGTTTTTATTTTTGAACTATTAACTGGAAGCCAAGTTTCCACTTTTCTCCCCTCTCGATATAAAAATACATCTGGTCTCCAAATAGAAATTGCCCATTCGGGAAAGACAGTCAAGTCTTTAAAAATGCACGCACACGGAAGGAAAAATCCTTGTGTGCAGCTGGCATCGCAGAGAGCATCCTCAGTTGGGACTGGTTCTTGCGAGGAAGGGATATTTATCAATCTGCTAATGTTGTTGACCCTTTGTCCCTCTAATGACTCCAGCCCGGAGACTCTTCGGCTTGAGGATTTAATAGGGCAAGGGGGAATCTATAGGCAGAGCAGCACTGTCTTCCAAATTAATACAGCATTTAGGGATGGCGCCGCAGCACTCAGGGGTGACGGACGCAATGGTCTCTCGATCTCTGCCTTTCCGTCGCCCCGGCACAGCAGGCTCTGCTGCAAAGCAGTGTCTGTCGCGTCCTGTGAGTTTATTGGCTACCCCTTAATTTTGAAATTCCCTTTCTGAATCCCACAAACATTTTTAAGCTGTTGTTGGGGGGCCTCTCCCCTTCCTCTCTCCACTTTTCCCTGCTCCTTTCGCCTGTCCATCTGCCGCCTGGGCTCTCACCCTGCCTGAGCTGTACTCAGAGCTAGTGATGAAATCCTGCCATGCTGAGCCATGACATTAAACTCGAACCAAACTCTGCAATATCATAATTTGGGAGTGTTCAAAAATGACATTTTTTAAGCATACTCGCATCCTATTTGCTAGGGAGAGAGGGATGTAGGGTTTTCATGCAACCCCCTAAAGCATTTGGAAAGCAAGAGGGACCTGCAAGGAGGGTTTGCCAGGGCTCTTCAGCTTTTAGTGTTACCTGGCAATGGGTTTAATTAAGTCCTTCTTTGGCATTTAAGGATACCAAGCCTTGTGTGGTGGAGGGTCCCCTTTTCTTAAAGGCGTAGGATGATGCAAAGCCATGGTAATTAGAGGTCTTTTCTGGTCTCCCCCTCTCTCGGATGAGCGGACACCACACTTCTCTTTATCCCAAGTTCAGATACAACTAAATGAGCCTCTGGCCATCCAATGCTTCGGTCTTCAAAGGAGGTGTCCTGGGAAGGCAGACACTCGGGTGGAGGAACCGCACTCCTGCTCCTGCCTCCAGCCCCTTTCTTTGAAAGCCAGTCTGCTTGTCCTCATTTCATATTTCTCATGTAATTAAAATTCATTTTTTCCCCTACCTACCTTTTCATTTGGAATAGCAGCAGTGGCAAATTTCCTCCTCTCGCTGGAAGATTTTCGGCAATGCGGATGGATGGGGATGGCATTTCTCCCCTTCATCCCTTTGTCTTTTAAATCATTAGTGACTTCTCTTTTTTCCCCCTGAAAAAGTCTTAATTCCTTTCAGAGCAATGAAGAGCTGAGTTTTATTTTTTAGCTGGTTTCCAAATGAAGTGGCATTCAGTGTTTTTTCACTTGGAATGCACAGCTTCTCTTCTGCAGCCCCAGCTCTGGGAGCCCATCTGGAAGACAGAGCCGTGGGGACCACGGGTCCCAACATGCCCTTATCCACGTGGGCCAGGAGGGTCCCTGTGATCTCACCCCTGCATCCTGAGCTTTGCTTCATCCTAGGTGCGAAACAGCTCATTTTGGGAGTGTGTTCAGCTGGGAAGGGCCAATGTCACCAGGCTGCTAGCAGATGCGTCTCTCCCAGTGGGTTTCTTTCAGGCAACACAACTTGATGGCAGCATCTGCCTTCCCTCTTGCTCCATGACCTTTCCTGGTGCTCCCTGCAAATCTGGAGGATGCCTCATCCTGGACTGAGCTGTGTGTGCCTGGCGGGGCATGGAAGGAATCCTGCAACGAGGAGGATGTGGCAGAGCAAGCTGCTTTGAGGGTGAGAGCTCACCAAGTGCTGCCCTTTGCACCACGATCGTGGGCGCGTTCGGAATGCTCTGCCCTCCTCCCGGACCTGCTGCAGGGCACAGCAAGGTTGCTGGGGCCATATCCTGTCTTCCAACCTTCCTCTTCCTTGTGCTGCGGGAAGTGAGAAATTAAAAAGTATAAATTAACAAATGAGACCCGGCGATTAGAGCTGCATTTGTTTGCCAGGCTTTGGAAATGGCTCTTTGTGCCAACGTAAACAGCCATCACAACTCCCTACTGCCACCTCCCCCCGAGTGTTTATTTAAGCCAACACATTGCTCTGCTAATTGGATACCATTCCAAGTGAAAATAGGCCTTTAAAACAACAGCAGCGGCAAATAAAAACAGCTGTAGCTGCAAAAGCACCAGCCAGGCTTGTAGCCCTTCAGAGGAGAATGTGCCCCCCCCACCCGCTCCAAAAAAGAGGCACGCTGCCCTGCTGGGGTCAGCACCAGGGAGCTGGCGAAGGTGGGGAATCTCGGTGATGCTATGGAGCAGGTGGAGCTGGTGCTCCTCGTTTCTCTTCTTTATAATGAATGAAAATTAATATCAGTGAAAGGGAGTTGGAAGGAGGGGAAAACACAGGTTACTGGGTGCTGGTCACTGGAAATGGGGGGGGACTGAGTTTAGTGACCTGGTGGCTCAGGCAGGGTCCTGGCTGCCGAGGAGCAGTTGTGGGCAGCCGAAGCCCACGTGACATTTGGGGACAACTGCAGTGGTTCTAAATTGCCGTTTAGCAAATGGCTTGGAGGAGAGGTCTGGGCTTCTCCAGGATAGCTTTGGTGCTGATTTGGGGGCCTCCGATGGGAGGACACGTCCCTGTGGCACACGGGATGTGTTTCTGAGGTCCTATAGCTGCTGTATTTGCTCTGGGGATGCGTTTTTGCAGTTCATAACCTGACTTAATCCCAGCCTTAGCTGTGGTTTTCAGAAGAGCATTTGGGGCTTCTTTTCTCTAGCCCCATGCCCAGCCATGTATCACATTGCTGTGAAGCACTTTATGGGCCCCTGGGAGTAAAAATATTTGACCACTGTGTTTGTGTATTTGCATTATGGGCCCAATCCTGCTCAGTCCTCAATTTCCTTGAAAGTCTGTGGGAAATAAAGACAAAGTCCACCTTCCCTGGATCAAGTCACTGTTTCCCGAATGCCTCTGCTGGTTGCCTGCAGGCATAGAAAGCGTCTGTCTGAGCTACTGTGCTGGCCGGCATGCTTGTATCATCAGCAAGAGGTTATAGCTGTATGGATGTTAATGAGTAGGATCTAACAACGAGGAAACCTCTGGATTTCTGTTACGCAGCAAACCACCATAGGCAAAAAGAGAAGAGGACTTCTGCGTTGGCTTTGGCTCTGCCACGTTTGCTGCCACCATGGCCAACATCACCAAACAGTTGGCGAGAGGAAGGCAGCTTTCTCTGATGAGCTTGGGCTTCTTCAAACGTGCTGACCCAGAGCAGAAGACAACCTTGCACCTCACATTTAGGCTGTGCTTTACTGCATGCCAGCAGAGGTCAGGGTGGGTGGAGGGTGGTGAGGCTGCTCTGCTTGTCCTAACCCAGCGCCGCCCATGGGGGCCCTGGTTTGCAGTCGAACCACCTGGTGCTGCCCCAAGCCTCGACGGCCTTTCCAGGCTCGAGCTTTCCCGGCTCAGGTGTGGTGCCAGGGTGGTGCAAGGCTGCAGCCAACCTTGAGCTGCTTGCTATGCTGGATTTCAGCCTGCTCCCTAGCGAGCAGCAGCAGCCTGCAGGAATGGCGGTGGGTATTTGCTCTGCTGCAAGTATGTAGAAGATAAATGATTGAGTCAAAGCTACTGATGGAGATGAATCCTGCCCCATCAGAGCAAAGTGCTCGAAGTGGGATGTTCTCTGGTGGCCTTTTGGATTCAGGGCAGAGGGAGGGATATCTTTGCATTTCCTCAGGTGAGCCTGTTTTTATTTTCTCCCTTATTTTTTTTTTCTCTTAATTCTGCAGAAAGCATTCAACGCCCTGTGCCACAGCACGCATTTGTACGGCCGGAGGCTGGTCTTGGAGTGGGCAGATACGGAGGAGACGGTGGAGGCCCTGAGACGGAAAACGGCAGACCATTTCCACGGTAACGTGGCAGCATACTTCTGGGCCGCCAAAACCCGCCCAGCCTGACAATGCAAGCACAGGGGGAATGAGGAGGCTCCAGGCCACCGCTTTATCTGACAGCTCTCTGTGCATGTGAGCCGGTTAACTCTCCGTGTGCTGGCACTGCCGGGCGCCTCGGTGCCACCTGCAATGCTTTTGCTCCGTCTGCCTGCACCCCAGGGTGCTCCGCTGCGGGGACAGGCTCTGCGCATGCAGCGCACAGATTGAAAAGGACAAATAATTTGGCTGTCGGTTGAGATGCAGAGAGGGCTGTTTGGATCAGGTTCCCGAGAATGACGGCTCTGTAGATAACAGCACTGCAGGCTGCTATTGACAGCCATCGACAGGCACAAATGCATTGCTTGGCAAATATTTATGTAGGAAGGGCTTCCCTGGGCTGGAGGGCTAAGCCGGAGATCAATGTTCTTCCTCCTGCATCCCCTCCCCTCTCCATCATGCACATGCCCATCGTCCGGGGGGTTGGCATAAGGAGTTCTGGGGCTGCACGTTGCAATCCCTGGCGATGGAAGAGCAGCAAGCTGCCTTTATTTAGTGAGCCTGACTCCAGCAGGGCCCGACCTTGTGTTCGTGAAATGTTGTGCACAGTGCTGATTATTACAAGGCTGGGGGAGCTGCAGTTTGGTGGTGGAAAGGCTGAGGGTGGGTATGACTGGAGAGGTGTGGAGACAAGGGGGATGTGCTAGGAGCCACAGGCTCCAGCGTGATGCCAAAAAGGAGACCAAAAGGAGCACAGCAGTGCCTAGGTGTATGCAATAGCCTGGGCGTAGAGCTGCGCTGCCAGGGGCACGTGTGCGGCAGCACGGAGGACAGGCGCTGCTGGGGATGGATGTGCCCACCCAGCGCTGGAGTGGGGGACACATCAGGCTTGGCCACAGTAATGTGAGTTCCACCCGGGTGGAGAAGGAAGCAGGTGTGGTGCTTTGTGCACCCCATTTTATATTCGGGATCTCCTTTCTCCCTTTCTACTCTCCTCAGTCTAGGGGGAAAAAATAGTCTTGGCTTTACGGTAGCTGCAGATTTGCAGCAGATGCTGGCTGCTGCCTGCGAGCTCTGTCGTTTCCCTGTTTCCCCCAGGCTCAGCTTGCTTCCCCATTTCTGTCTGCATTTGCTCCAGCCCGCTTGTCCGGGATCTTCCTCACTGAGGTGGGGACTCTGGGAGAGCGGCAGAAGAGCGTTTCACATTCCAGGAGGGATGCAGCCTTGGAGCGACGGTGGCTCCAGGGGCTTGGCTGAAAAACAGGAGCAAGGTTATCACTCCCCATCTTTAGGGACTGAAAATGTGCTTGAAGGCGGTGGTCGTTGCTGCGCTCCAGCCTGTATTGAGGGGAGAGAAATAACATCCAGTGACTTCAGCCCTGTCTGGCGCACACGCGCTCCTCCGCTGCTACACTGCTGGTAGCTAATCCTGCGGCAGGGCAGGATCTGCCGGGAAGGGCTCTCCCTAACAAAGCCCAGCTGGGGCTCGCTAGCGGGCACCGGGAGCTGGCTGCTGCCTGGGACCAGGTCTCAGCCTCTCCGCACCGTGCTGGGAGGCTGGAGTTTCACAGGTGGGATTTTATTTCTTCAGGAAGTGCCCTCTCCTGATTTCAAGGCAGCCTTGCCATGGAGTTTCTGGCTGTGATGCCCAGCGGCCCTGAGGAGGGGAGGGAGCTGCGCCCTGTCCCTTTGGCCATGGGTGTGCAGAAAGCCATGGTGATAGCGATAAAGAGGGAGAAACTGCAGCTACCACTCTGCCTTCAGCCCCCGTGGGGATACTGCTTCCCGTTTCCGCCCTGGTGTAGCTGGAGACTGATTTTCCCACATGGAGCTGGGGTGGACAGGATAGAGAGCCTGTACAGCATTGCTGCCCTGCCTTGAATCCTCCCCACCCCTCCATCCTACCAAACAGCCAGGCTGAGACCGTGCAGCTCGTTTCACTGGTGATGCAGACCGGATTCTGTCGACCAGAAACCTGGCTCGCTTTTTCCTACCTATGCCCATTTCCCCCCACTTCCCTCCTCTCCCTGCAAGGCACAGGAAGAGCTCGAACATCCCCGCGCTGTTCATGGATGTCCCCATGAGTTTTCCTCTCCAACCTCAATGTGGGTGACTTGTGAGGGTCTTCCCACAGCTTTGCAGGCTCACATGCTCTGGCCCCTCTGGTACCTTATCTCCAGGTAGGAAGGGACTGAGCTGGGGATGGGAGAGAAAAGATAATTTTGAGTCTTCAAGGCTCAGGAAACAAAGACTGAGGCCCCTGGTGTGTTCAAGCTGCTCTTTGCCACCAAAAGCTGCTGCTGCTGCTGTCCTCGCCTTGCTCCCCAAGCAAGCGTCTGAGAAGCAGGACGTGGAGGCAGATGCCTTCAAAAGGCACAGTGCGGTGGGTGGGGTGGGACTTAACCCACCACCCCACCATTATTCCTTGTTTCTTGCCCTAAATTTCTTTGCAGGGTTGAGCATTGCCACCCCATGGGAGAGACTTTTTCTTCTTTTTTTTTTCTCTTTCTCTGAAAGTCACCTGTGATTCTTTCGGACCTGGAGACCTCCAACACCACCAGCCACCCATGCTGTTTGGAGAGGCTGGTCTTGCTGTAGCGGCGTCGCGTGTTCGTATCAAGCTGTGTTGGCAGTGCAGTGCCGTCAGTACAGGGTGACGTGGCCTCTGCTGCTCCTGGCCCTTTTCCTGGTTATTTGACAGAAACAAAAGCCACCAGCGAGGGTGCCGAGGACTTTGTGCATACCGGAAGAGGTGAAAGTGTTAAAGCAAGACAAAGGACTGAGACTGCCCCCATCTCATGGGGCTTTCAGACACATTTCTCCCAAGTTTTATGCAATTGGAATTTTAAGTATTTTGAAAAGCTCCTTCTTTTTTCTTCTTCTGTTTCCTCTTCCCCATGCAGTTTTTGGTTTGCTGTGGGCACAACAGTGATGCACAGATGCTTCCACGGGTAGCATGTGGTGGATCTGTGTGTAGGAGAGACTGCAGAGTGCTGACAGCGGTGAGAAGGTTGCCGTAAGGCTTGGGAGTTGCTATCAGCCGGGTCCAGTGGGGCAACACGGTGACCTGCACTCCCCTGGGTTTGGTGGCAAGTTTGCCTTGAGCAATGAGCTCCTCCTGCTCCATCTCACTGCCAGCTACAGCACATTTCTGCATCTCCAGCTTTGAAAGAGCCACCTTGATCTGTCAGGTTGGTGTCTTGAGTAGCAGCGGCCAAAACCCCTCACCCAGGAGCTCCAGCGTCAGCCCCGTCATTTTTGTCTTAGCAAGGAAATAACTTTGTGAAATCTGGTCCTGGGCTGTGAGAGACACGTCCTTCCCCGACCTCTCCCTGCGACAATTATGCGCCTTATTTCTAGACCCCATTTGTAGAGATTTGGCTTCCAGTTCCCAGGTCTCACTCTGCTGTTATTTGTTAGGTTAAAGAGAGGTCTGGTCTCCTAAATCTTTTCTCCGTGCAGACGTTTGTCATGGCAATCAAGCCACTTCTGAGCCATCTTTTCAATAGGTCTAATAGATGCAATAAAATGGAATAGGCTTCCTTCCCATTTTGTGTAGTTTTCAGGTCATTCTTTATGGCTTGTTCTGGGTCTTTGTAATGTTCCAGGAGAAAGTGAGGACCCCAGAAGTGGTCACTGGCTGCCAGAGATGGTTTCAGTAATGCTGTCGGGAGTGAAGCCACGGGCCAGCCCTGACGGCTGGGACTGCAGTTCTACACCCTGCGCTGGCTCTCCTGCCTCCGAGTGTTATTTCTGAGCGTACCTTCTCTTCGTCCTGAGGCGGGAGGGTCTTATATTAGGAAAAAAACCCGCTTACTTTGATTTTTAACTGCATGCCAACATACATTATTAATCTGTGGGACCTGATGCTGCAAGGGGGCTGGAGAGCCTGAGAGCTTGGCCAGCTACAGGGGAGGATTTGATGCTGCTGTGGATGAAGAGACTGATCTGGTCTAATATGGTGAGGAGAAGCCATGGAAAGGTTGGCCAACGGTTGGCCTTGGGGCCTCTAATCCAGCCCATAATGTGGAGCAGGGCAGCGAGGGATGCACAAACCCTGCCACCAGCAGCATCGTGGCCATCATTCAGGGAGGGGGATGCTCCCTTTGGAAAACAAGGATCACTGATGTCTTTGAAACCGGCGGGGAGGGTATTCTGGCTCTGCCGAAACAGTGATGAAGGGATCCCAATGCCCTGCAGCTGAATTTGCCAGCCCTGGGGCGAGGGGCAGATCTAGATCTGTGGATCAGTCTGGGGTTGCACCCAGAGCCCCGACGCAGACCCGCACATCTCCTGCATCCCCACAATCACATAAGTGCCGCCCACAAAAGGTTGGTGAACGGCTTGGTCCCCCTTTTCTTCCCTCGCTTGCCTGGCACGAGGCAACGCTTGCCAGCCGCAGCTCCATCCTGGCCAGCCTCACCTGGGGAAGATTTGCCAGCGAGGCGGCAATGCCCTCAGCGTGTGCGCGCTCCCTCTCTCCCGGGAGCCCGCAGTCCGTGCAGGGAAGGTACTTGCTCCCAATCCAGCTAAATTACTATTGACTTGTGTTCTCTGCGCTTCACAAACATTGCACTCAGCCATCACCAGCGGGGCGGGCAGTATCCTGCCAGGGCTAACTTGGGAAGCCAGCTGTGCTGGGCCGTTTTTTCCTGCTCTTTCCCATCGATCAAAGAATTAAATTGACAGATGGGGAATTTTGCGCGAGACGCGGGAAGGGGAAGGAATGACTTGTGGGGGTTATTTTATAGGAAGGACGGGGCGGAAAGAGGGATACGGAGGCTGCGGGGTGGGTGAATGAGAGAGAGATGTGGGAGGAGGGCATCTGGCTCGTCAGGCGGTTGTGAGAGCGTTTCCTGCAAGACCCCTGGTGTCGGCAGAGGGCTGGGGGTGGGTGTAAAGCACCGCAGCCCCTCTGCAGCTCGGCCCTGCTTAGTTACAGTCATTTGCTGGAAGCCCAGGGTTTGCAAGGGAAGGCGTGCTCAGCTCTGGACCCGATCTTTGTGCCCTTCCTGGCGGGATGGGAAGAGTCTTCCCCATCCCCGTCCCCAGCACCTTTCCCAGGTTGCTCCTGCGTTGGCCGCAGACCCCCAAGCTGCTCCTTTTACCTCTCGGCTGCACTACGGACCCGCTGTGCTCGCCCTCACCTCCCAGCCTTTTGGGCTCCCTCGTTTCCTCCTCCTTTTTCTTTTTTTTTGATTTTTTTTTTTTTTTTTTTTTAAAGGGCTTTTGAACTAATTCAAACCACAGCCCTG
>NW_009260350.1:1525096-1533490 GCF_000687185.1 Egretta garzetta | reverse complement strand
CCCCGCCCCCTTTTCCTCCTTGTTGGGGGGATGGGGGGATGCTCCCAGTGCTCCCCAGCAGCACCGTGGCCGAGCCAGTGAATCTGGAGCACGCGGTGGGGGGTGTTTGCCCTGCCAGCCCCCTGCCCGCACCACGGCAGGTCCCCGGGGGGCACTGCTCTGCTTAGGGATGCTCTCTTAGCACCCAGCACCCCGCATCCAGCATCCCCCATCCAGCACCCCCTCTGCTGTGCAACCCCCATCATCGCCTCTGCGCGGGGCGCATCAGGGTCTGGTGGGGAAGGGGTGGCAGGTGGGGGTCATGCTCCTCCCTGCTATGGATTTGGGAGGTGAGACCACGTTTGATGCCGAGCCCCGAGTGTGAGGCTGGCCGGGGGAGCTGGAGCTGGGAGGGCAGAGTAAAGGGGAGGGAGAGCAGCCGAGCTGGCGCCTTCCTCCGGGTAGATCGTCCCTTGTGCCTTCGGATGGTTGAACTGGGAAAGCCACTGGAGGGTCTTGGGGTGGGAATTAATTGAAAAATAAAATCATTAGATGGGAACTCCAGAAATGCAAAATTGTTGGGAGTTGGGGGGGGAGGCGGAGGGGGGGATGTGAGCTTTTGTCAGGTTAATTTCTTCTGTATTGATGTTTTGTGACATTTACTTGTTGTTTATCTCCCGCAGCAGCTGTAATACTAAAAGAAAATGCACAGCTTGTTCCATTTATTTATTTTACACCTTTTCTTTAGTCCTATGGTATGTTTGTTTGTTTGAGAAACCCAGCGAGGCTTTTGATGTCTGAAAGCAGGATTTAAACAGCTGTTCTCCATGTGCTGCTCGCAAGCGAGAGCCGCTGGCTGGGGAGCGAGCAGGGGGAGAGGGGGCTGCGCCGGGGCTCCCGCCGAGAGGGCACTTCTTGCCCGGTGGAGAGGAGGCAGCGCCGACGGCAGCCTCGGCACAGGGACCAAATGGCTTTGTCACCCCCGGCGCCAGGCGCCGACGCAAGGTTGGGATGCTCGCTCGGGTGCTGGCAGCCCCCAGGGGTTTCTCACCCTCCCGCAGGCTGTAGCATCTGCAGGCAGGGATGCATGCATGGGGCTGTGCCCCACAGCAGTTTTGGGAGCCTGACGATGTGGGGGGGTCACAGGATGGTGCTATTGGCGCGGGACAAGAGGAGCAGAGCGCGGACATCCCTGCCTGGCTGTTGGGGGAGAGCCAGCTTCTGGCCTTCACCCACTGCCAGCCGAGGTGGGGGATGCAGGCTGGGCTGTGGGGCCGGGCAGGGAGCTTATGTCTCAGCAAGGACGTTGGTGTGTCTGTGTCCTGCCAAGAGCCTTGCTGAACCAAGGCTGGTGTCCAGGTTGGTCTTGCGGCCACTCTTGGGCAGCGGATGGGTGAACTGGGGTCAATGGGAAGGATCAGCATCATCAATGAGCCCGTTTGGACGCTGAGGCTGTTTGCTTCCAGCAAAGCCCATGAACCAAAGCACGGGTGGTAGGTATGGAGTCACACCTCCAGCCATGGTGTCCTGCCAGGGCCTGGCTGGCGAGGAGAAGTAAATGATAGCTGAGGGACTTCACCTGGGATGGGGATGAGGGGGGCTGGAGGTAGCAGGAGATGAGATGGAGGTGGTTTTGCATGGCCCAGATTGTAATCTTTACTTTTCTTCTTTTCCCGCATCCTCTTTGCCACCACCCGGGCCTGGACAGACTCCCCAAAGAAGAGAAAACAGTCAGAGGTTTTGAATGAAATCCTGGAGCACCTGGAAGAGGAGGAGAGCAACAAGGACGAGGCCATCTAGCAGCTGCCTGGTGCCTGGTGAGGTGGGTACCGGGGCAGTGGGGCCGTGGTGGGCACAGCTGGCCCCAAAGGTCAAAATGCCCTGGGCTGCCGCAGGGTGGGCAGAGGCAGGAGGAAGAGACGGTGGCGTTGCAAAGGCTCAGCAGCCCCCGAGCTGGGGTCCCACCCACTGCCTCTCCTCCCTGTCACCCCCCAGGCTCACAGCCATGGTCTCAGAGGGTACAGCCCAGATTTGGGCTCGGTTTAGGCTCTGCGTTGAAGCGAGAGCGTGCACTGCCTGTGTTTCTGTGTGCTCCCTAGTGTGTCTGCTTTCTGCTGTTGCAGCAGAAATCGCTGTCGAGTCACAAATTGGCCCTTGCTGTGGTTGGGGGAGAATGGATGGGCTGCCAAAAAAAAAAAAAAAAGCACCTATTCAGAGACCAACCTGCAGCTGCCTCCACAAAACAGATACTTTGGCAAAGGCCTTTTCCCTGCCAGCACCCGTGGCCTCCACGGCTTTGCTCCCTCCTAGGCCACCGTGCACCCCAAGGTCTAGTTCATGCCATCTTGAGTCCTGGCTGGCATCGCTCCTCCTTGACGTGTGTCTGCCTGGAGTAGCATCTCTAGAGGCTGGAGGGTGCGGGATGGCAGAGGCTGGCGGGAGGGAGCCAGGAATAAATAGCTCCCCGCGGACAAACACGGTGCAGCTCAGCCAGCCCCCCCACCTCCTTTTGAGACTGCCTAGCAAACCGTGCCTGGGTTCAAGAGAGGTGAGACAGGCTCATGGATCTCCTTTGCATGTGTTCCACAGTGAAAACCCTGGGTTGCTGGTAGGACACCTGTTCACCAGCCACAGCATCCGGAGACATGCGATAAAAACACGGGGGAGGTTCCTAGGTCCCTTTGAACTGCACTCTGTCCCTCTTTTTCCATCCACTGAGGGACTCACTGCCCAGCTCCGTGGTGGTGAAACCCCATCCTGTGCTGAGAAACTCACGCAGGGCCAAGACAGCCAAGGGTATCGTGCCGGCATGCTGCTGGTGCACCAGCTCAGGGCGCTGGGTTGGCAAATCCTTCGTGCTGGGGAGAAAGTCCCTGAGGCACTTTCTCCTGCAAGGCTGTATTGGCTCAATACCACCGAGGGAATGATTTTGGCACATTCTGCCTCCCATTTTTACAGCCACAGAAATGACGCCAGTTCCTAAATCTCATCCAAGTGGCCCCTGGTTTTTGGGGTGCTGCTAGGGCTGCGTGATGCATGCATCCAAAGTGGTGCTGAGGCCATCACGCCAGGGGGGAAGCCGGGGCTGTCCCCCGTGTATCAGCGCCGGGAAGCCACCCCGCACTCGCTGGAGTGTGTTTGTGTGTGCGATGCACATTACTGCCGAAGAGGCTGTTTTCCTCTCGGCAATATCTGCCTAGAGCTGCGAGGCAGTACCCAATACACCTAGCAGTGGGATGCTCATAACCTTACTTATTACCGGAGTTTTGTTCAACCCACAACACCGCTGGCCGCCTGAATAGCGAGCGCATCTGGGCCTGGAGCCGACCAATAACCCTGCTAATACGTCTGCCTTCCCGGGCTGCTGCAAGCGCCGGGCACGAGCACAGCACTGGGGCCCTGCTGATGAAAGGGAAGGTGCTTACGTGACCTCAGGAATAATCCGAGTTGGGTTAAATAACTGCCTGCTTCATGCAGTGTGTCTGCAGTGTGCCGAGGCCTCGAGATAACATTTGTTCCCTCGGAGCAGCTCTGATTTAAGGATGCCTCCAGGGCAGGACAGGCAGCATTGCTCAGAGCCCAGGCAAACCCCACGCTTTTGGACGTGTCCTGTCCCAGCAACTCTGCAAACCTCCTCCCCGATGCCAGTCCTCCCACGGGGCCTGGGGCTCAGCACCAGCAGGCTCAAGGCTCCCTGGCTCTTCATGCAGTCCCCAGGGGGGAGGCTGGGTGCTCAGCACCCAGAGCTGTAACACCTCATGCCAGTCCCCAAACCCATGCTGCAGCTTGAGAGCCCTGCTCCTGCCTCCGAGCGGCTTCCCGGCCCCCAGCACCAGGTTTTCCTCCTGTCAGGACCTGAGGCTGCTGGCTCAAGGGACAGACGCCCAAAATTCAGGGGTGCCCCCTTGGGACCTCTGCAGGGCTGTGGTGCAAAACACTCATCCCTTAAGGCAGCTCCAGCGCATCCGCCCTGCCCTGCAGCACTTGGTGGATGGGTGGGTAAACTGAGGCACGGGTGTCAGAGCAGTACTGTCAAAGGGGGTCAGTCAGAATGGTGACGAGCTCACCAGGAAGGGGGGAAATCTGTTTGGTTTTTTTTTGTTTTTTTTTTTTTTTTCCCTTTTTTAGCTCAGCGTTGATCAGCAGCGTTCCCATCCCTGCTCCCCACTGCCTTTGCCGTCTGCGCTGGCACAGGAGGTGGCAACAGCAGGACCCATCGGTGGTCCCGGGGTGGTTCTGCACAGGGGGGTCACTGTGGGGAAACAGGGCTTTCGCATCCCGGGGGTGCAGGAACACCCGGCAGTGCTCAACGGCCGGCAGAGAGGACGGAGGAGCCGGGCAGGGTCCCTTCCAGGCACGTGTGTCACCCAGCACATGATTTAAGCGAAGCTTTGCAGGGTTGCAGGTTGGGGTTGGATTTTCCTGGGGGTTTTTTTCTCCTGTTTCTTTTTGTCCCCCCCTCTCTCCCTTCATTGTCTTTTGTGGCGGGGCAGGTTTCTTGCTGAGCGTCTCTGAGGTCTGCAGCGGCGACGAAAAGGATTAGCGCAAGCAGAGCATGTAGGCTTTAGAGAACAGAGCAGAGTTTGGTTTCAACATCTAATTCAATTTGTTCTGCCGAGATTGAAATATGAAATGGTTGCCAGTCAAACGTTCAAAGGGGGAGGAGGGAGGAAAGAAGAGAGGGAGCCTTCTCAAATTTAAATTTTAATGAAAATTAATTTAACCCTTTGATATGTTTTAAAACATGTTATTTCCCAGTCTGGAAACAGGCTGGAAAACATTCATGAGGGTTGGGGTTTTTTTTTTTCCCCGCACCTTCAAACATAATGAAGATTTTCTTTTTCCCTTAATGATACTTATCTTGTTGAGCAGTTTGACATTGGTTAATTTTTCAGGCAATTTGGTATCAAGGAAATCTGTTTGATGTGTGCGGGGGGGGCTGTGTATGTGTATACAGATATATATGCGTGTACATTAATTAGGAAAGTGCTGATCGCAGCTCTGGAGAACAGTTTGAGTTAATTCCTGCTCTGCAAGCGAAGACTCAACTTCTTTGTTACGTATTAAGAACCCCACACATTGCATCCCTAAAATTACACTGGGTTTAACAGGAATTTTCTGAAAACGAGCATATACCTGCTAATTACCCCGAATTAAAGTGAATGCCTAAGCAGGTCTGCAGGAGATTCATCGCTCCCCGCTGCCTTTTTTTTTTTTTTTCCCCCAATCTTAAACAATCCTAATGATAAAATAATTCAAACTCTCTTAACTGGCCACACCGTTAAGCCTGGGAAATAGCCCCCCCTCACCCCGGGCCTTAGCCCCGGTGGTACTTCTGCAGCTGAACACCATCGCAATACGCTTATTTTGTTCGGGGGGGTGGTAATAGTTCCTTTTAGCGGTAACTGTTACTCAGGAAGGTTGTATCTATTTCAAATGATCGCGCGCTAATTGTTGTAATTAGGCTATGATGAGCTGGAGCCCTGGCCCCCTGGTTTTGCTGGCTCTTGACACCGCAGGGCTGGGGTCGCCGTGTGTGCCCCTCACCCCTCGGCTGTCCTGCGCTCCCTGGGGAGATCTGGGCACCTTTAGGGTGTGATGCTCATCTGCTCTGGGTGTCCTTTTCGGGGTGGGCGCGTTGTATCCGGGCTGTGCTGATGGCAGAGAGGATGAGCAGCTGGCTCCCAGCCTCTGCCCCTGGCTGGGCTGTCACCCATTGCTCTGCGGGCAAGAACTGGAGATAACAACCGTCCGGGGGGCTGCACCGGTTGTTTTGGGCTCCGGCAGATGAGCTCTGGGGAGCCTCTCTGGGCTCATGCAAGGCACGTGCTCTCCCCATCAGAGAACTGGAACCAGTACTTTACAGCCAGTCCTGTCTTCTGCAATCCCCGGGATACGGTGCAGGCCCCCCGAGGGGTCTGCAGAGCCCAGGTTGAAGCCCGCTGCCCCGGCGGCTGGGCTCTTGCCAGGTTGTGACGGCTTTGTCCAGGGCAAGACCCCGGAGGGCTGGACGGCAGCAGAAGCCGGGACGGCTGCGGCTGTTCCCCGGGCACCCGCTGCATCCCCCTCCCCGGGGCGGCTCTGGAATTGGATTAGGATATTATTCAAATGCAGCCTTTTTACTGAATTAGAGGGTTAACAGGTTTTAATGTAAAACTAGCTTTACTTTATTGCTGCCTGTTGCCAGAGGCCTGTGTGGGCTGTTATCTACTTAAGGGGACAGCAAGCAAGTCAACGCGGAGAGAATATCCGACAGGCCTGGGTTTCGCTGGGCGCTGCGAGTCCCTCCGCTTCCAGGGCTGCGTCTCCGCCGAGCGATGCTTCCCGCTGCTCTCAGAGCCAGGCTGCGCGCCCGTGCCCTCTTTGATTGCTCAAAGCAACTCATTGCCTTTGGAAAACTCTTGAGCACGGTCTGTGTTGTTTTTCTCGCTGTCCCACGGGAGGAGGCAGGGGACTTGGCGCGGGCATGGTACCATCCCGCTCTGCGAGCTGTTGTTTTCCTGAGCTGCGGGCTTGAATTGCTGCTGCCTACACCGTGCTCCTGTCCCTCTGCAGCCACGGGCAGTTTCTTTTCATCACCATTGCACTGGTCCTGCCTACAGCATTGGATCACGAATTTCAGCTCTGCTCATCTCTTCAAGCCCGTCCTGTCCTGCCTTTGCAAAGTCCTCCTCCCAGGGGTGCCCCCGGAGCGGGGCTCTGGGAAGCACTGAAGGGCCAAGCGAGCCTGCCTCTCCGCAGCAAGCGTAGATGCCCCTCGCCAGCCCTTTGCTCGGGAAGAGCCCGCGTCCCCCGGTGTCGTGCTTGCTGCTTTTCAGCCCCCGCGCTGCAGGCAGCTGCCGGCTCTGGGCAGGAGCTCTGGGATCTCAAGCCTTTCTCTCTGCCTGTTGGCGATGGCAGCCGTCCCCTCCTCCCCGGCAACTCTACCAGCTTTGCTTGTCAGCTCGCAGAGGCAATAAGCGCGGTGCCTGTAGGTGCTTGAAGTTGTCTTTCTGAGCAAGATGTGGCAGGAAACACACAGGAGGGGTCTGGGCTTTTGAAAAAAAAATTGCTTTGGTTGCTGCTCCCTTGAGATGGAGAAGCAGCGCCAAGGCAGGAGTGTTGCTGGCAGAGCGGTGCTCTCCCGCGGAGACCTTCCCTCGCTGCCTCGGTTTCCCCATTTGCAAAGCACGGCACAGACCTACAGGTGGAAGCAGCTGTGCGCCGTGCCGGTTCCCGCATCCCTGCCGGGAGCAGCCCGGCTCCCTGCCGGGTGTGCAGGTGTGCTGCAAACTCCTGTTTTAACCGCCCGTCGCCGCTTGCTTTTCTTCAGCTCCTAATTGTCTCCCTTCCTCCTTCCACCAGCCTTTTGCAATTGCAAACTCTGTTTGCTTCTCCCCTGCCAGAGGATTAGCCAAGGGATGCTGCTGCTGCTGCCCCATCATTTCCCCAGCTCACACGGAAACCTCCTTTACCTTCCCTGCAGCCAGCATTAAAATATTCTGACTGTGTCTAGGGGAGCGGGCGAGTTGCCGCTGGGTAACCAATTGCCACGATCAGCCCCAGCCAAAGTGACTCCCAGTAGCTGGACCCCATCTCGGAAGGGGACAGCAGCAAACTGGCATCGCCCCGGGCTGCAGGGACGATTGACTGGGATGCTGGCTGGAGATGTGCTCGGGATTTGGGGAGCACGAGCTTCTCCGTAATATTACAGCATATCTGGACCTTACCCTGGGTCACACCGTGCCCAGTGTTCGGCACCACCCCCTCCCAGCTTCCACCACCCCCTCCCAGTTTCCACCACCCCCTTCCTCGCTGGGAAATAAAGGAGGAGAACGGGGAGGCAGCGTGCAGCTTTCCTTCCGCCAGCGCGCGGCTGCGTGTGACTGAGACGCTGCCTCCTGTTTTCCCTAAATATATGCACTGGCGAGGGAGAGAAATCGCATGGCAGGGCTTGAGATTTCAGACTTAGCCATTCATGAATAATAATCAGGCTCAGTAATTCACAGTAAATAGGTATCCAAATTGGCTAATGAGGGAGGCTTTCACCCCAAACTGGAGCTAGGAAGAGAGGCAGAGGGAATGCGAACAGGCATTGGATGAGGCGGGTGCGTGCACGGTGTGACCGGAATCAGTGAAATACGGAAAGCGGTGCCAGCACGAGAGCGGGGAGCGGCGACGGGGGAGGACCCCGAAGAAGGGACCACGTCTGACCTCCCCTGCCGCGGGGCAGCGGTGGCCAGGCTGGGACCTGGCAGGAGCCTGGAGCCCTGCATTCCACAGTCCGTAATTAGTGCCACGTCATTAGGCTCAGCTCTCTCTTCCAGCCCCGGGACCGTGCTGGGCTGATGGGCATTAACGTGCCCGGCCCGTGCGCCCTGCCAGCGCTTCTGCCCCACAGCCCGTGGGGGCCGGAGGGTACGGAGCCGGTGTCAT
>NW_009260350.1:1523048-1525074 GCF_000687185.1 Egretta garzetta | reverse complement strand
GGGGGAGGAGGAGAGCGGGGGGGGTGGCTGCAGCCTGTGTCAGGAGAGGGGATGGGGCGGGGGGGAACCAGGTTTTCTTCATTTTCACTCAACTGGAAATCAGATTTTGCTTTGCCCGCTGTTTGATTCTCTCCTGCGAGAGCGAGCGAGGCAGCGGTGGTAGGAGCTGCAGCAGGCTCCGGCGGGGAGGAGGCGCAGCCCCACGGGCACCCCCTGCTCGTGGGAAACGGCTCCCAAGTGCGGGACACCAGGCGGAGCAGCAGCAATGGGAGCTGGGGGAGGGGGTCACAGAGTCCTTCCCCACTGCCCATCAGCTGCTGCTTCCCAACAAATGTTCCTCCAGCAGCATCTTAAGATGACAAGAGATAAAGTTAAGGTGACTAAAAAAATGGAAAAGCAGCTCTGCAGATCCCACTCTGTGGTTCGGGCTATTTAAATAGGCAGAATAGAAGCTCAAAACGCAGCCGATGAGTAGCTGGAGGAAGGATGCCCCTCCGAGGGCCGGCTGTTGCCAGGCAGTGTTTTGCAGCTGCTAAATGACTTTTTAAATTGAGGAGAAACCTACAGCCACTTTTACAGTCCCCTTAGCTCCCTTATATAGGGCAGCGCAATGGCTGGAGAGCACCGTGCTGCCGCTTGGCTGAGTTACCCGATATTACAGTCCTGCTGTCCTACAGCAAGGAATCACGACGGATTCGAAATAAACCGCAGCAACTCTGGCCAAAGGCGATTTTTCCTCCTGCCCTGCTGCTCCCCCTCACCACCTCTCCCCTCCCCGTGCCGCTGGATTGAGGACGCTCAAAAAATTTAGCACACTGGGTGGCATGGAAAAAAAAAACCTTCTTCCCCCCTTGTGACTTGGCTTATTTAAGTGCGTTGGAAGGTGGGTTTGGGGTGTGCAGACTGTTTTTCCTTGGGATATGACGGGTGCTCTCAATGCCCCCGCATCCCTCCATCCCTTCCCTACAGCTTAAACCCTCCCTCCCAGCCCAAAACGGGCGGTGGGATTTAGCAGGTGTAATGAGGACAGCTTTATAAGCCACAGGAGATGGAGAGGAAGTCGTGCTCCTGCCTCTCCCACATTCGGTGACCTAAAATCTTTCCAGAGTTAAGCGTAGCCCATGTGCTGCTGCCACTGGGGCTGGGGAAGTGCTTGGGTGCTGACCTCTGGTCAATCCAAAGGTTTTCTGCTTCATCAGCTTAGAAATCAGACCACAAAATGCAGAATAAGGCTTCACCCAGAGCATCCTGAGAGATCTCCATCCCGGCCATGCTTAGGGCTCCAGGCAGCCATCCCTGTGGGGCCGTACCCTGCCTTTGCAGGGACCACCCTGCTCTGAGAAACCCGGCAGCAAAGCCCAGGCTTAACCTCAGCCTCATCCCTCCCGCCAAGCCTCGGCAAAGCTGAGCCCTGCCTGAGCCCCGTGCCGGAGACGTAATGTACGGCCGGGACCAAGCTCTCTTGTGGCGCTTCGGGTAAAGCTTTAATTTTGCATTTTGTGGTTTGATTTCTAAGCTGATGAAGCAGAAAAACCTTTTAGTTTCTTTTCTCCTCCAGGCTCCGGGTGGGTGCATGGCACAAGCTGCCACCGCCGGCTCAGCCCGAAGTGGGACCCCCGCTCCAGCCGGCCACCCCCTCGGCTGCCCCTGCCACCCCCCGGAGCTGGGAGCATCCCACCGGCGTCTAAATTAACCCAGGTTATTTTGATAGAGCCCAGCCAGGCAGAGACAACCCGTGCGGTGGTGCTGGTGGCTCCAAGGACTCTGTAACACCTGATGGGGAGGCAGGAACAGGCAGACTGCAGGCAGGTGCTGTTTGAATTCCATTTTCGGCCGAACACAGCCCGGTGCGTCAGCCTGGGCTAAGAAGGCCTGGGGAAAGAGGAGGCCAGGCGGTCCCAGGAGCAGTTTTAAGCGGGTGCCAGCAGCAGCGATGCGGGGCTGCAGTGGGCTCGCCCCGGGGGGGTTGCAGCTCGCCATCCCACCCCACCGCAGGACACATGGGACGGGGACGGCGCCTTCCAGC
>NW_009260350.1:1521824-1522989 GCF_000687185.1 Egretta garzetta | reverse complement strand
TTGGACTTCGTTAGGATTCAGCCGTTAGATCTCTCCTTTCTCTCTGATGGCTGAGTGTGATTGACACTTACAAATTACCCAGCCAAAAGTGTCGAGTCTTTGACCCCTGAGTAACATCTTTGGCAAGCCTGAGATTTGCCAGCATTTTGTCATCTAATTACTACAAATCCCTTGAAAATTCACTGGCTGGTGAATTTTTAATGCGGGACAATTTCAATGTGATGCATCGCCCAGATGGGCACGCACGCGTGCTCCTTCCCTCTCCCCCCGCCGCCGCTTCTCCTTCCCTTTCTTCTCTTCTTTCTCGCCTTTCTTTTCCCCGCTTCCTCCCCCCGTCCCATTTCTTACCTCCTTCCTGCCTGCCTCCATCCGTATTCCCGGGAAGCACCCCAGTATCTCATCACCTCCCCAGGCTCCCATCCCGCTGGAAGAGCTGGCCGTGCCCGGGATGGAGCTGGGCACTTCGTGTGTCCCCCAGCCCGGCAGCAGCGTGCTCGAGTCCCCCTCGCTGTCTTGCCAGCGGTGGCAGGGAGCTGCTACGTGGCATTAATTTTATTTTTTTTTTTTTTCCCCCATCTTCTCAGGTCTCTCGCTGATGGATGGAGGGGAAGAAGCCTTTGCTGGGGACTCAGCAGCCAGCACACTTGTTGCCAGTGGAGTCCGCTCATCCTGTGAACCCAAGGGATGATTTATGCCACGCATCCAGGTCTTGGTATTCCCAGCCTTTTAAGCAGACCTTGAATTCTGAGCAGGAAGAAGAGCCCTTGTCTGCCGGTGGCTCCTGCCCGAGGATTTCCTCTTAAATCCAGGCAGGAACGTGACTCCCCTCATCTCAGAAACCGCCCAGCCTGGTGGCACAGAAACCTGGGGAGCTGGATGCTTCCCCTTCTGACCCCAGGGACCCTGGCAGAACCCACTCTTAACGTCTGAATTAAGGGATCGTTTCTGTACATTAAAAACCACACGTGTATTTTAGGAGTTTTCCAAACCGAGTCACATCTCAGGTTTGTTTGCATTTGTTTGTTTAATACATATTCGCCGCAGCTAGGTAGTTATTTTGGTCCGATAGGGAGATAAGCGTATTTTCGGAGGGAGGCCTGAGGTTTGCTGCATTCGGCTTTGTGCCTGTGTCATTTCTGTCCCCGCTCTCCGGCAGTCGCCTCCC
>NW_009260350.1:1519441-1521782 GCF_000687185.1 Egretta garzetta | reverse complement strand
TGCTTTTCAACCAGGGTACCGCTTTACATATGTACGCAGCTGATAAAGTATTTTCACTTCGCCCCTTTCCCCTCTGGGAATCGCTGTCTTACGGCAAAACTGTTTTGTCTGACAAGGGCTGCAACAGATTACACGTGTTGGCTGCAAACACGGGGCCTTTTTTTTCCTCTTTTTTTTCTTTTTGAGAACCACATACCTTTAAAAAAAAAAAAATCCCTATCTCTGCACTGCCATGGCAAGCTCTGCCTTTTGCCTCGTATCCCCAGGAGCGGCCCCGGGGTCAGATCTGCTGGTGGCATCAGACCCCCTAGGGCCATGCATCTCTCTGGGCTGTGTGTCTGGATTGTTTTTCTCACGTTAATTTGAGCCTGAATCCAAAAAAAATGCCACTAGTTCTGTCGGGGCTGAGCACTTCAGTGGGACTGAGCACTGGCCTGGGGTTTCGGCTGCAGTTTGGGGTGGGATTTCTCGGGACCCCTCGGCGTCAGCGTCCACAGCATCCATGGAAATCAGCGGGACGTGGAGGAGCGATGCCCTTGTGCTGCTGAGGACCAAGCACCAAGTTTCAAGCCAGCAGCTGCAGCACGGGACCACATGCGATGGATGCGGTGGCTCGGGGACATCCAGGACACCCCTATCTGGCCCGAATGTGGACCATAGATTTCTCCCATCTCTTCTAACTGGGAGCCAGCTGGGAAAGGTGTCAGCTCTGCTTTCCAAACAGGTTGTTTAGGCGTTAAAAGGAAAACCTTAAAATCTTTGGCTGGCTCTAGCAGGAGAGGGGCAGAGCCAGGAAACCCCTGCCCAGGAAGGGGATCTGTCCCCTGGCTCCATCTCCTGAGCTGTCCCTTCCAGAAATGTCCCTGTCCTCCCAGCAGAAGGGAACCCTGAGGGGAAGGGGTCAGAGTAGGTGATTTTAGGCACCAAGGATCATGGGAACATCAGGATTCACTGATGTTTCACTGTTCAAAAGCTGCGCACCAGGGCTGAGACATGCCCAGGTCTCAGGGGGAGAAAAATTAGGACTCTGCGGTGCCTTGGAGAGGGCACCCAAAGCTGGAGGTGCCCAAGGATGCTTTGAAGGAGAGGAGCTGTTCTGTACTGGTGCCGTGGGAGGGCTGCGGTGTGTGTGCTCGTCACCAGCTCATCTCGGCAGTGCCTTGCATGCTTTAAAGGGAAAATAGAAGCGATGTGTATGAAGAATTAGGGTACGTCACCGTAGATGGGAGGCAGCTCAGGAGAAAGCTGTCCTCCAGGAGGGACACTGGCTGGGAGATGACATCTGAGACGGGAAACCCAGACTAGGTGCCGTGGGGAAGCGTGACCTGCTGGGGGTTAAGACACAAGGTCCTTTTGCACCAGGTTTCGTGTGTCGCAGAGGACCGGGAGTTAGACCGTCGTGCCTGGAAGGGACCCACAGGGCGAGCAGCTCTCCCCATGCCACCGACGATGGACGCTAGTCCTGCCTGCTCCCAAAGGGCCCTGGTGACCCCAGCATTGAGCAGGCTTTGGAGCTGGGCACCATCCGTGAGTTGTGTCACCACTGGGGATGCTTACACCCAGGGACAAGCTGTGGTTGCTTCAAGTGTTGGTCGTCTCGCCAACTAATTCGAGGGCATTTCGCTGTGGTTTTTGGGGGAGAAGGTCCCACCAGCAGCATGGTCTGATTCCAGGCTGAGGACACCATCCTTCTGGGAACCTTATGGATGGGCGTTTTCATGCCCGAAGTGATGTGAAGCCTAGCCTGGTCTTCTCCAACTTAGTGCTCTTCCCCCCCATCTCTGCATCTTTGCCTGTGAAATCCCATTGGAGCAAGAGGCCCGGGAATACTTTTGTTTCCTCTGAGTTGTTTGTGGAGATAATTAACTGTGTGCTCTCTCGGCTGAAACCAGCCACGGTTGCACGGAGCAAAGGGAGCCTGAGGCCCACAGCACCAACAGGGATGGGAGAGATGGGCGAGAACCACGGGTGGAAACTACGCAGAGCAACCCCGCCGAGCACATGTAGCTGTCCCCCACCCCAAGGCCATTCCGTTTTGGGGACATCATTTTTGCTCTCGGTGCCTTTTCCAGCTTCTCTGTGTCCCATTCAAGCTGGGGATGGAAACTGCATCCTCTCTTGCAGATGTGAGGATAGCTCCGGTTTATACCGTGATGTAGTGAGGATCCTGCTTAGTCCTTTTCCCAGTCTTCCCAGCTTTTCCCAATAATTTCTAACCTTCAGCCTCCCATTATTTCACCCCACTCCTGTTTCTTAAAGAGCCAAATCTGCGGGCCTGGAGGTGCTGCCGGCGATCAGGGGGGACCTGGTGGGTGACCGTCGGCGGGTCTGGCCGGGGGCC
>NW_009260350.1:1516260-1519426 GCF_000687185.1 Egretta garzetta | reverse complement strand
CTGGGCAGGGCTGCCCGCGCCCCGACACCTCCCCAGGGTCTTCCCAGGCCTGGGAAGGTCCCAGTGCCCACCGGCAGCCCGTGGCACTCCATAAACCCCCTGCTCTGGTCGCACTGCGACGCCTGGGTAACTAAGAAGTAATTAGTGCCGCTTGCTACAGCGAGTAAAACCCAAATGTCAAAGAACAGCAAAGCTATTAAGACCTGTTTTTACTGCACCTTTGCAGCTGAAGTCTGTGAGTGTGTGTGTGCTGAAATCTGGGGGGATGGATCCGGTCCTGAAGCACTGGGCAAAGTCCCTTCCCCTGGCTGTGCTGCCGATCTGGCAGGTCATGCCCTGCTCCCTGCCTCAGTTTCCCCTCCATCCCCTCTGTGAGGGACCCACCATGCCCTACATGGGGAAAACCACGTAGCTGGGTGGATGGGAGAGGCCCAATCCTGCCCCAGGGGGTGCAAGGCAGGGTATCACCAGCTGGGGTGGGTAAGGACGACTCAGGAGCCGGGGGAAACCTTCTGCCCCAATTGAGATCTTAAAAACCAGATGAGCTGTAATGAGCTGAAGGGCTGTCCCTGCCTGGGGACCCACCTGGGTGCTCCCACACTCCCAAACCTGCGTCTTGATGCCACAGGCAGGATTTGGGGGAGCGGGCAGCCTGGCTGGGTGTGGGCAGGACGGCAGGTCCCACAGCAGGACCCCAGTGTACCAGCCCGCTTCCCATCCCTGCACCGAGGTGGAGAGGGAGAGAGCGAGAGAAAGCGGGAGGGAAAGGACATGTCAAATCAATCATATTTAAACAAAAGCCTCTTCGGCCCAAGGGCCCTTTTAAAAGCTGCTTATTTAATTAAAAGTCCCATTTTCCATATTTATGGCCCTTATTCAGTTAAATATTAACCGCCTGGGCCAGGGCTGGTTTATTCTTTGGTAAGAGGCAGTGTTGGGAGGTTCATTAGGGGCTTATCAGGCAGCCGAGGTGCCCGGCAGATGGACGGACGGAGGGAGGGAGGGACGCGGAACAGCGCACATGGGCTTGAGATGGCACCCAGGGGCCACAAGGACGGCGCCACCACTGGCCTGGCTCTTTGAGGCCACCACTGTCACCTTCCAGTGGGATGCAGGGAAACGGGGTTAAAAATAGGGGAATTGGGACTGTTGGGATGGTGTGAGAGACAGGCAGGCACAGCACATGGGGTCACATCGGCTCCTGTAGGAAGCAGCCTGAAACCCAACCAACAGGCACAGCTTGTCCCCCCCCCCCTAAGGTGCAGCAGAATATTCATAAAAACACCCCAGTTTTGCCCTGGGGTCATTGGACCACCACTGGCTCCTGGCTAAACCCTTCCTAGGGTCATAGAAACAGGACAGTTTTCCCCCAGGATGGAATTCCAGCAGCTCGGCAGGCAATCCCTGCTGGCGTGTGACAGCCCTGGCTGTGCAGGACCTCCCAAAGGTTCATCAAGGTGTCCATACGCCAGCCGGGTTTTGGGAGCTGGAAGTGAGGACCTCTGCAGGGGTGGAGCTGGCCCTCACTGGTGGGCACAGCTTGGAGCAAGGCCAAGCAGCACAGCTGGCTGCAATGAGCTGGCCCTGCCTTTGGGAGGTGTGGGAAGGGGGGGCACCTGGAACTTACACAGCCCTCTGGGGCTGACTTGGGTGGTTGGTGCTCCCAGGAGAAACAGCACATCCCGGCTATGATGGCAGCAAGGAAGAGTGGGCAGGGTGACCGCCACGTCAAGGAGAGAAGGTGCTGAGTTGGAGAGATATGGGGTCTTTCTGCCCGGGGGGCTGAGGGCTTTGTGTGTGTGTGGTGGCGGCGGCGGCTGTGATCTGTCCCACGCTGTGTGGTGTCAGCGCTCCGTTTTCCTTGCCTTTTGGTGGTTGTTTTACCTGGCTGTGTCAGATGGGCTCTTGGCTGGAGCTGGCTGTGAGCTTACTGAAAGTTGTTGGATGGTTTGATGGTGTCTTAACGACTTCAGCCCACTCCCCCGTGGTACTGCACAAGGGATGTGGGGGCTCTGCTTGCTTGGGTACTTAGTAGGTTGTTACTGAGTGGTTCCTGTAGGTCACTTTACAAGGTATAGAGAGTTGACCCAGGCTCCATAGCCTTGCTGAAAGTGGGGCTGCTTGGGAAAACCTGGCCACGTAGCTGAGGATCTGAGCTGGCTCAGGACCCCCACTCGTGGGCCAGCCTAACTGGGGGGAAAGCTGGAAGGTACCTTTGGCCAGAAGTTCCTCTGTGTAAAGGTGCTCTTTCTCCGTGTGCTGCTTGTTTTCCTCCATGGGCAGTTCTCACAGCACAGGGCGATGGCTTTGGGCTGCCACCATCGAGGTGAGCCTCTCCAAGGGGAATGACATGGAGCAGAGGAGCAGCCATGCTCCAGAAGGTGTCCATGGGCCCTATGCTCACCCCTGCCATGGGGCAGGCTGTGAAGCCCTGGTGGGACAAGCTGTGGTGTCCTCCTGTGGTGCAGGATCTTATAGGACAACCTGCTTTAGGTGTGCTGGGAGATGCTCTCAGAAGGGAAGGTCCCCTGAGAAGGCTACAGGAGAGTGGGGTCACCTGGGTGGGCACAGGAGCTTGCTCTGAACTCTGTGTCTGCCCTTGGCCCCTCTTTTTTTTTTTTTTTTTTTTTTTTTTGGAAGACAGCAAGCAGCCCTGCACAGCCCCGCAGCACTCTGGTGTGCCAGGTACCATGATGGCAAGGTGGGGGATGCAGCGGGGAGGGGGAGGGTGTGATGGGAGCATCTCCCCCTCCACCCCCATGTGGTCAACACAACCCAAGCCCTCCTTTTCCTCTCTTCCAGAAATATCACGACACCGGCGCAGGCAGCGGAGCCCAAAGGAGACCCCGTGTTGGGAGGGTGGTGCTGGCAGGGCAAGGAATGAAACAGAGCCGGCGATTTCCTCCGGGGAGCGGGGAGGCGAGGCGGGGGGGAAGGCTGGCATGCAAGGAGGGGTGGCGGGAGAGGGAGAGACACCGGCTTATCAGAGAAGTGTGAAGACAATAATGCAATCTGACATTTCTGAAATGAGACCCCCCGGTTGCCCTGGCAACGGCTCACGTGGGACCAGCTCCCGGGAGACGGCTCCGAGATGTGCTATAAATGATGTTTGATTAGAATTTAAATCATTTAGGCGGAGAGAAGATAGGCCTTTTGTCAGCGCGGG
>NW_009260350.1:1506437-1516207 GCF_000687185.1 Egretta garzetta | reverse complement strand
AGAGGACGCTGCAGTCCAGCCTGGGGAAGGTAGCTGGCATCTTGGCAGCAACAGCATCACCTGAGTTTTTGGGGGGTTTTCCCCCCCAGATGGTGTGATGGCATTGGGATCCTCCCATGGCTTCCACCAGCTGAGAACCTGGCCCTCAGCTTTTTCAGCGGTGGCAAATGTGCGCTCTAATTAAGATAATAACACTTGAAAATCAATTCTGCCTCCCTAAAAGTTTCCTTAAGGAACAGGGAATGAAGCATGTTATTACCTCCAAGTGGAGTGCCCTTCCCAAGGAAGATGGGCCCAGGCTGCCTTCAGGGGCAGGTCCAGGTTCTCCCCACCACCTGCAGACCATGGCCCTGTTCAGAGATGTCTGGGACCGGAATTGTGCTGGACAACTGTATGCTGGGCATTTTGTGCTCTTCCCAGCTCCCTGAAGCATGCAGTGAAGTCCTCTTTGCTGTACAAAGTCTTCCTCATGATGAAATATTTTGCCTGAGTCCCGGGGCTTGGAAGATTTCATGCATGGAGCAGCTGGGATTGAGGCAGGGTTGGCAGCCGTGGTTTACGTTTCTGTTGTGCTGAACCTGCAGTTACTGAGTTGACTGAATGAGGTCTGCAGGTGGTGGTAATGAAACACAGGAAAGTCTCAACTTGGGTGCAAGGTCTTTGCTTTGCTGCTGTCTCCTGGTGCAACAGGGTTGTGCTTCACTCTGGTTCTTGGCCACCAAGGACACTGCTCAGATCAACCCAGTCTTGCTCATCAGGTCAGTTAGAAGATGCCTTAAGACCTTGGAAGAAGGTCCAGATGCTTTTATGAGTTGCGTGCAGAGATGGCCACCATCAAAGCCAGGAGGCAACCCTGCCCCGGGAAGGACTGACTCCATGGAGAAGGCTCCTGCGCTGCCTTGCTCTTGTCATCTACCCACAGGAGATGATTTGGCTGCGTTGGGTGGGGACTTTTTGAATGGCGGTTGCTAGCTCAAGTGCTGTAGACCGACAGAGGCTGGGAAATGCTCCATCAGCCAAGCATGGGTGCTCCATCACCCCGAGCCTGGCCAAGGTGCTCTGCCAGCTCACCGCAGGGAGGGTTCCAGTGCTGACTCCCTCACCATGCACCACACCATTGAGTCGGCTGGAGAGGAGCTGCTTATTTGCTTTAATATTGACAAGCCTGAGCCCTGGCCCAAGATTGGTTAAGGAAGAAAAGTGGCTGATTTCCCAGCTGGTGGGAAACGGGCATTAAGAGCAAACCAGCAACCGGGTGCAGACTTCTTGGAAAATTTTTAAATTGCTCGCTCTTTAATGCCATGGTTTAGGTTCAATGAATCTTTAGAGCTTGCTTTTCAACTTCCTGAAAATGCCATCTGATCATGAAATTAGAGCTAAACTAATAAGTCTCAACAAATATTAATCTAATGAATTTAGCTTCTTTCTGTTTGTGGACCAGCAAAGAGGGAATTGCAATGTTCTCATATGTATTAATTATTTGAATGTATTCAACAAACCTTTCCTGACTGCTTTAAGCGTGCGGCTTGGTCATGAATATTCTAACTCCAAGTTTTGTTTCTTGGTTGTCATCACCCTGTGAGTTGAACTACAGTTGTACTTTGGATGAAGAGTTCAACTGAGGGGAGTGTGGGGTCTTCTGTGCAGGCTCTGAGCTTTGGCGTAGGCTTTGCATCTTCTGATGGCCAATCCCTCATCTCAGATGGCTCTGAATGCCTGCAGGATGAGCTGGGTAGGAAGGGAAATGTCGTAGGGTGAATCAGGTCTTGGATCTTCAGGTTTCTTGGAGGTGTTAGCCAGGGCGAGGGATGCACAGGGCTCGGCTTGGTGGCTGGAAGATGTTCCTTGATGCCTCTGGGTGGTTTTGGTGGACCTTGCCATGATTATAAAAACACTGATGAACATCTGCGGTGGCATTGCACTGCGTTATTGGGTTTGCTGGCTTATTGGGTAAATACTGTGGTCAGCCTTGAGGTATCCCTTAAACAAGCAGCACAGCGGACACGGGGTCTGTCCCTGCAGGGCTGTTGCCCAGGCAGTGTGGTATTTGGGCTGTTCCCCAAGCTATGTGAGCAGGCTTGGAGCTTTGCCAGCAGCGAAATTGCTGGTCTTGTGCTTGCGTACAGCTACGGCGAGCTGGCGTAGCTGGGCCAGACAAGGACCACAAGAAACCTGGGCAGCTGGAGCCCTCACCCCTTCATAGCTCTGCCTCCACAAGTGAAATGGGGTTTGGAAGCTAGGAACTCCCTGGGCGAGATCCCTGCTTGCTTCCCTGAGTACCCAAAGTGCTGCTCCTCACTGGGTTGGAGCAGGTTTTAATTAATAGGTGCTGTGCTCAGCGTTGGAGCATCTTCTGGGAGGAAGCCTGGGGAGGGGGTGGCTGCAGAGGCTCTGGCAGGGGTCCGGAGGGCTGGTACCAAGGGGCTGTTGGGGTTGGGTTTTCTTCCTCCAGCCCATCCTCTGGGATCTGTGCACCCCTTCCCCGGGGAGAGGAGCTGGTTTGGCTTTGCAGGCAGGCGATGCTTCCAGGCACGTAGGCAGGAGATGCTGTGCAGGGCCGGCTCTGGACCCCAGCTGTGGTGCTGGCGGTGAGACCCCTTTAATTGGCACACAGGAGCAGTGCAAACCCATGGCAGGAACGGGCTTGCTGCGGGCAGGCCCCTGCCTGCCGGGTGGGGAAGGTCTCCTGCAGCTCCTTGTGCCCGCTGGCTTAGAGCTGCTGCGGGTTCCCCAGCCTGGTGGTGGAGGTGGTCAGCAGAAAAGTCAAGGTTCTGGTGTGCAGGAGCCCAGCGCCTGCCCCTTGCTGGCTGGGGCTCAGCGGGCTGGTCTGAGCGTGCCGGAGCTGTCGGCTGGAGGCTGGATAAATGTGTCGCTTTTTAAATTAGCACTGGATTGATTGGGTTTGCGATGGGGTAGCTCTGGCTGGCGCTGGGTTCCTGGCCTCTTGCATTGCCCAGGTGGGGACGTGCAGGGCTCCGGAATGGGCTTTGCTGGTGTCTGGCCCCGGGAGAGAGGTGTGAGGGGTGTATTTTAATAGGGACTGGCTGCAAAATGGGAAATCATCCTCGTGCCTTGCTCTCCTCTTGGACTGTCCCGGCACTCTGCAGGCTCAGGGATGCCTCGTGCGTCCCTCCCCCCCTGCCACAACCGGTCGCATGCTGCCTGGCGCTGGTTGAGCAAGGTGGGCGCTGGCTCTCTGGGAGCAGGACCAGACGTGAGGGACCCAGGAAGGGATGGGACAGGACAGGACCCTTCTCAGCAGCCCCACAGCTTGGCGAAGGGCGCAGGGACAACTCAAACTGCTGCAGGCTCCCGTTGCAAAGCCCCTCTCGATGCTCTCCTATGGCTGCAGCCCCCAGGCTGCCACCCTGCTTTTGGAAGTGGTCCCTTTTGTCACTGATATTGCTTACCCTGCTGCCTCCCACCTGTGTCCTGAGCTGTTAGTGCTCAGCTGGCACGGTGGCACAGCAGTCCTGAATGCCCGGTGTCCTGGGCAGGTCTGCCCCGCTCTTGCTGAGCTGGGTGCTGTGTGCTGCATGGAGAGCTGCTCCCTCCTCCACCCAGGGGCAAGAGTCACCCATCAATCCTCCCGGGGAGCCAGCCTAGCATCTTGAGATTCCCCTCCATGGGGTTTGAAACACGCCCCCTCTCCCCTCCCTCCGAATCAAAGCACTTGAGGAAGGGTTCATGATGGGCAGCTTGCACTGCAGCTGAAGGGGGCTCTGTCAATGGCAGGATTTCAATCGTGCCACAGGAGCTCCTCATTATGGTAACTTCTCCTACCCCTTTTATTAGTGCTGTTGCAGGTTGCTTTGCCTGCTCCCCCCCAGCCTTCCCCAAACAACACAGGGGGCTTTTTGCTTTCCCTCTGGAGCCAGGCTGGGTGGGGAGGACAAGCCTGGCCCGTGCTGGGGGACAAGCAGTCTCCTGCCCTGGTGCCAGAGATCCTGTAGTGGATGAAGTGGCCATCACAGGCCAGGGATGCTCTGTGACACAGGGATGCTCTTCTGCATCCCCCATCTCCTGGAAGTCCACCTGCCTTGTGTAATCGAACTGGGGTGGGGAGGTTTGCTGGAGTGGAGCAGGGCTGTGCCCCCAGCCAAGGGATCCAAGCCATGGTGTCTCCCTGCTTTCACGCACATCTCCTGCTCTCTGTCCTATGCAGGGGCTGTGAAACCTGCTGGGTGGGAGGGAGAGGAGAGGGTCACCAACATGCACATGGTCTCATGTCATGCTCTGCCCTGGTAGAGCATCTCCAGTCTGCTTTAGATAGCTCCTCCGGCAGCATTCAGCCTCCTTCATGGAAATACTTGGAAAAAGGGAAGGTTTCCAGCCTAGCTTCTGCCCCTTGTCCCTTGGAGGCCCCATCTCGGGCTGTGGTGGCACATCACAAACTACATATCCAGGGCTCCCCCTGTCCCTCAGCCTGCCTGATGGTGAGGACCTGGTGGCTGGGAGCTCATGCAGGTCTGTGGGCCTGGAGAGACCCCACAGGACATGAGACCCCTCAACGGGTGAAGGTAGGTCTCCCTTCACCAGCTCTGCCATGTGCTGGTGGAGCCCAGGACCCTCCTCTGGACTTTGCAGCACCCCCGCTGCAGGGCATCCTGGAGCGACAGGACATGAGACCCCTCAACGGGTGAAGGTAGCTCTGCTATGTGCTGGTGGAGCCCAGGACCCTTCTCTGGACTTTGCAGCGCCCCCGCTGCAGGGCATCCTGGAGCAGAGCAGGTCCGTGTGTGGATGGGGAGGACTTCAACCTGTGTCACCAAGGGATGGCATGGCAAATGTGGCTTTGGTAGCTGGCTGAAGCTCTCAGTTGTGTTTTCCTCAGGTGAGCTTATGGCCCAAAATGCAGCAGTCTACCTACGGGATGTCCTGAAGAAGCCTTCCTGGGTAGGTGTGCTTGCTGGTGCCTTGCAAGCTGCCTCGAGAACAGGTTACTTTTACATGGGGTTGGGAGGAAAAAGTAACTGGGTTTGGTTCAGATCAGAAGTTAAATAAACACCTTCTCCAATGGATCCACCACCGAGCTTTGAGTCGTCTGACAAAATCCCTTTTTTTTTTTTTTTTTTTTCTCCTCTTGCAGCACCTTGCTTGCTTTTGGGGCTCACCTTGTCCCTGCAGCACAGGGTCCCTGGGGACGCTTCCCCGGGAAACCACCAGCCCCTGCCACCTCCTGGGGTCCCTGGCAGAGCATCGAGGAGCAGGGTTCTGAGCTGAAGCGGCCCAAGGTAATAAAGATAGGTACAGAGCAGACATAAAACTAAATATATTGCTGCCTCTGATTAAAGACAAATGATTTTTGGCAAATATTAATGTTCTGCCAGGAGTGTCACAGGAGCCGCTTCAGCAATCCTGGGAATATTTTTTTTATTTCCTTTTAGGTCTTCAGTTTGATATTTAAAACACCCACTGAGGTCCTGTGCATCCCTCCATGGGAAAGGCCACCTGGGGCTGGGGACAGGGATGGGGTGAGGCAGCCCTTGCCACCCTTGCCTGTAATGTGGGCACGGAGGGGGGGGAAGAGCTGCGTTTGCAGCTCAGCTGATGTTTGAAGCATCTGCTAAGGCTGGGGAGACGGCTTTCCCAAGGGAAAATAACTGTGCAGGGAGCCAGAGGCTTGGTTTTTAATGCAAAATTCCCGACTTTGGGAAGGGGAGCTGCTGGGTCTAGCCTTGGGCAAGCCTGGTCGGTGGCCCCTGTTGCAGGTGGCTGTGGGATGATGCTGTTACACTGGTGTAACTGTGCTGGGGTGGGGTGGCTTTCCTGCTGCCGTGGCTCCTCTGAAGTTTGTCTCTTGGACATAGTGGGGCCGAATCCAGCACGGGTGCTGGGGAGAGGACCCGGAGGGTTAGCAAAGGGGCAGCCCCTGGCTTGGCTTGCAGGGGGGAGCTGGCATCTGCGGAGGAATGCGTTGGAGCCCAATGGGGATATCACGGGTGAGGTTTTGCTCTGTTATAATGCGTGGTTCTGCTGTAGTGGCTCTGCCGTCCCCGACTCCGCAAACCACCCGTGCGGGAGATGAGAGGTCCCAGCTCTGCTTCCAGGAAGGCTTTGATCAAAGGCTGGAGAGCAGGAGCCGGCGCTGCTGCTGGAGCCGGTGGCTGGCAGCGCCTGCATCTCCCCGGACCCTCTCCACTTGGGCTTGCAAAGAACCAAAGTCTGTGCCCTCCTGCCAGGGCTTTGCTGCTCCTCGCCCGGGCCACCTCCGGGAGGAGGAACAGCCATCTTCCCGCTTTGTTCAGCTCCTTGCCGCGGCTCCAGGGAGCGACGGTGCAGAAATGACGGATGGCGGAGAGGGAGGCGATGCCGGACAGTGGGATGGTCGGAGACCAAGCGAAGGGGCTTTGCAGCACCGCTCCTTTCGCTGGCTGCTCGATTGGGCAGGTGCAGGGTGGGTTTTGTGATGCTCTTCTGCTCCTTCCCTTGGATGCCCATTTCCCAAAGCGCTGCATGGACCTGTGGTTAACCCTTTCTGCACCCCCAGCAGCCAAGTGACAGTGGCTGGCGCCTCCATTTTCCTAAACCCCCCGCTTTTTTTTTTTTTTTTTTTTTTTTTGTCTCCAGACGTTTGCTGCTTTCCCTTGTATTAATGGAGGCATCTTCCATCACCAAAAAGCCTCCAGGGCAGAGGCAAATGGCATCAATAGCTCTGCAGCCTGTCAGGAGCACACGCCTGCCAGAGCACGCCAGGAGGAGGGACGGCGTGACACGGGGAGCAGATGGGGCCAGTCCTCTTCCATCACCCCTTGCCAGCAGCAGCAGCAGCCTCAGCCCATCGGTGCCTTCTGGATCAGACGGGGCTTTCCCCACCCTCGCCCCAAGCTGCTTGCTCTCACCCTCTGGCACTGGGTCCTCCCTGCAACTCTTCCCCATTTTCCCTGTTTCTCCCTGAGCATCTCCCCTTCTCCCACAGCTGCAGCCCTGGCCGGGCTGTTTGCTGGCCCAGCTCTGGGCCTTTTGCCCCGTCTCCCCCGCTCATGAATATTTAGCAGGGGAGCCCAGGTTTCGGCTAGCCAGTGCTTTGAGAGCACCACGCAATATCGGAGTGACCGACCTAGGGATGCAGCGGGCTGAGCAGAGCGCGGTACAGGAGGGAAAGGAGGAGGAAAGTGGGTGTCTTGCAAGACGATTGCATAAGTGGTTTTGTGGGGGTTTTTGTTGGTTTTTCTTTTTTTGCAGCTCAAGTGAAGAAATACCTTCATTTCTCCATGGGAAACCAGGAGGTGGCTCCATGTTGCTGCTGCCCTTGCAGCAGAGCTGTCGGGTCCTACTGAGACGGCTGTGTGCGAGGAGATGCGAGACAGGGGGGGTGGTTTGGGGAGGCCTGGGGTGTGTGCAGCCCCACACCTGGCTGTGGCATAGGGAGGTGGGACCAGACACTGATTTCCTAAGCAGGGTCTGCAGGAAGATAACCTGGAGCCCAGCTATTTGCCCAGCACCGCTGCCCCTCTGCCAGAGGTGATGGGGACCTGGAGGGGTGGCACGAGGGGATTCTGCCTGCTGGGTTGTGCCAGGGGAACAGGAGATCTCCAAAAAGAAAAAAACACCAACCAAACCTGAAAAAACCCATCAGTGGCAAGGTGTGCTTGGATAGCCATGCTTTGATACTGCTCGATGCTCCCCAGCCCTCCTCTGGGTGAGGAATAACCCTTGGCATCTTCCCTGGGCAGGGGGCTGAGTTCATGCTGTGGCCAGCGTGCCCAGCACAAGGCTGCAGCTGCTGGCATGGTTGCAGAGGCTCCAGGAAGGTATAATAAACAACCAAAGGCTAGTGAAGCTGTTTTGCCAAATTTACACCCCTTCCCAGCGAAGGGAGGGGGTGGCAGGAGCCGCGGCCGCTCCCCCTTGATAGCCGCATCTATCACGGGGTATAAATGGCCACGCTCTAGGAGGTATCGAGCGGCGTTTGCGGAGACGGCGCTGGCTGTGTCAGCCTTCCCTCGTCCATCACGGGCAGGGCACCGGCAGCAAGTGGGAAGAGCTCAGGGATGCTTTGGTAGGAGCGGGATCTGGTCCTGGGCTCATTCCCTCCCAGCCAGGGAAGGGGCTTCTGCCTGCTTCTCCCTGCAGGCAGAAGGTGACAAGGGTGACACGTCCCTGGGGGGCTGGTGGGGGGCTGCATCCCACACAGCCCTGGGAAGGGAGTTTTCCAGCAGCGGCTGCCAACTTTGGGGAGCCCCGTGGGAGCGGCTGGGGGCTGGCAGGTGGCAGTAGCGTTGCTCCGGCTCCTCGCTTTTCTCCAAAGCCATAGTGCCTCCTCCTGTCTTCCAGCACTTGTTTTGTCTCTGTTCCCATCTCCTCTGCACGCACCATTCGAGTGGCTCTTGTCTATTTATTTTCTCTAATGGCATCAGGCTACAAGTGGTTGAACAGTTAAAATGAACACCATCAGGCGCTTTTTTTTCTTCCCCCCCCCCCCTTTACATTCATTCTGGAAATGGGGATCTTCACTCTTCTCTAGCTGGGTTCCCAAGGGATGGGGCCTGTCCCCTTCCCCCAAACTTCTACTGAAAGCAGAGAGGCCTTAAGGTGGGGGGCTCCTGTGCCTTTGGGGGTGGCAAGTGGGGGGCTGGAGGAAGATGCCTTCACATCCTCAACAAATAAAAGGGAAGGGAAGCTCTCACTGATGCTCCAGATGGGTGGCCACCGCTCCTGCGGATGGAGGACCTGGCCCTTCTGCTCATGCTGAAGGGGGAACCAAGCTGAGTTTTGCCCCAGCAGGAAGGGGAATCCCCGCTATTGCGTTGTGCTCCTGGCGCTTTCCTCACTTTGGCTCTAAATCCCCCCCCATCCTGTCCTGCTGGGACAGAGGGGGCTGAGCAGAGCCTGCCACAGAAGGCAGGAGCGTGCGTCCCTTGGTCCTGGGTGTGATGAGAACAGGGGCACGATCCGTACTGGTGCTAGGAGCACAGAGGGGCCCTGGAATGGTGCTCCTCGCTGGGCTGTAGGGGTGACCGTATGTGCTTCAGGGGAGACAGGGCAGGGCTGGCAGCTTGAAGCCATCCCTGGGCTGTGATGGGTGCCAATGTGGGGGCCCAGAGCCTTCCCTGCACCGAATAAATCCATACCCCCGCTGGCTTAGGTTCCCCGCAGCTGGGTTCCTCCAAGTTTATTCCTCAGAAGTCAAATTGACCAACTTCAGGGTAAAAAAAAAAAAGAAAGGTTATTTCCCCCTCTCTGAACTGTTTTTCTGGCAACCTGAGCATCCCGACAGCTGAGCACCACTGAGCCAACCCGCCCCAAACTGCATGGGGAGGTGACGGATCTTCCCCCCTCCCCTGGCCAGGCTGAACGTGGAGCAAACAAGGGAAAAACAAATGAGATGGCAATCAATCCTCTTGTAATTTGTAGGGTTAATAGAAGCACCACAGCTGGATTTTAAAGAAATATGTAACGTTGCCAAGCCAAAGCTTTATGAATTACGTCCCCTGTTTGTCGTTTCTCCCTTCTCCCCCTCACCCCAAAATGCAAACCATCATTGACTTCACAGCCCCGAGACTTTAATGCACCCGAAATTAAGTGGCTCCTGAATCGGGAGTGTGTGTAGGAGGGAGCAGTAGACAGGAGCCAGCTGTTGAAGTGACCTCCAGCCCATCGATCCAGCGCTGCCTCCCCCAGCCCAGCGTGGGGAGCAGGAGCTGCGCCTGTCCCCATGCCAGGGGGCTGGGAGATGGTACCTGGGGTGGCAGCTGGGCCCTGGGGTGTTCGTGGGATGGACCCCAGTGCAGGCGTGAGCCCCTCACCATGCCTGCAGGGGGGGGTTT
>NW_009260350.1:1504972-1506134 GCF_000687185.1 Egretta garzetta | reverse complement strand
CCATCCCCACGGCTTGCTTCCCTCCTCCCCTCACAGCTGCTTTCTCCTTCTGCTCCTGCTCCCCTCTCCTTCCCTCCACTCTGCCTCAGAGACACACATAACTCTCCCGTGAAATATATACAGTGTAAATATATAAAAAGCCGGCGTTTGCCTGCTGCTTATGTATTCATGAAATAGTAAATAAATTTTATGGGATAATGTGAAGGCTGCCAGGGAGCAGGAGGATGAAAACTAACCCCTAATGAGCCTCCGTGTCAGTTTGGCACACTCGGGATCGATCTGCCGCTTCCATTTAGCGCCCGAGCGCGGGGGTGGAGGAGGCGCTTCCACGGCGCAGCCCTGAGCATCGCCGGCGCGAGGCCTCGGTGATGGTCGCAGGGTCACGGGCTCAGCCGAGCGGGACGGGGATGGGATGGGGACGGGGGGGAAGTGGGCTGTGATGGTGGTGGTCTGGATCAGGCTGAGATTTGGGAGGGTGGGAAATGGTGGGGTGTGGGGGTGCCTGGGGCGGGGATGCTCAGGCTTGAATGGGCTGCAGGGAGGAACACAAGGAGGGAGGCGGGTTTGCAAGGGGAGGGATGCAGGCAGGGAGGCAGGCAGGGAGGCAGGGAAGGATGCAGGCTTGCACGGGAGGGATGTAGGGTGGGATGCAGGGAGGAATGTGGGGAAAGATGCAGGGTGTTATGGGAGGGATGCAGGCTTGCGTGGGAGGGATACAAGGAGGGATGTGGGGAAGGATGCAGGCTTGCACGGGAGGGATGCAGGGAAGGATGCAGGGTGGGATGCAGGGCGGGCTGCAACCTTGCACAGGCTGCTGGGTTACAGTGAGGATGCTGCAGGTGAGGAAGGCTGGGGGGTGACAAGGCCGGCAAGGGGACTGCAGAGGTGGGGGACAGCCAGGTGAGAGCCAAGCATCATCTTCCCTGCCCAGGCTCTGGTCCTGCTGCTGATTTTGGCTGTGCATACAGCCCGGCTCAGGAGGGTTGGGGCTCCAATCCTTCCACCAAGATGGCCCCTTGGCAAACGGCTGGGGCTTGCCCACAGGGCCAGTCGGAGGCAGGGCTGAGCAGAGCTGGGTTTCCTCTCCACAGCTCCTCTGCAGCCACCAAGGCCTGAGATCCTCCCCGGGCAGCCCCGGCTACCACAGGGACGGGGGTGAGCC
>NW_009260350.1:1498737-1504854 GCF_000687185.1 Egretta garzetta | reverse complement strand
AGAGGGGGGGGAGCTGCCAGGGGAGGGCAGCGGGGTCTGCTCCAGCGCCAGGTCTTCTACCCCCAACTGCAGCAGCAGGAGAGGTTTGGGGGTTATTTGGGACATGAAAGGACTTTTCCTTTAATTCATCATACAGGGAGCAGGTATACAACAGAGGAAAAGCAAGGGAAGTGAGTGTGTACTTCCTAACGCCTGGCGGTGTGATGGTTACCCGACACACCTGCCCAGCCTAGGAATAAGAATGTGGGGAATCTGCCCGCACCCAGGAGGGAATTTTAGGGGTCTTATAGCTAAAATCCAGCCTGGGTGGG
The DNA here is from genome assembly GCF_000687185.1 of Egretta garzetta. NCBI lineage: Eukaryota > Metazoa > Chordata > Aves > Pelecaniformes > Ardeidae > Egretta > Egretta garzetta. The sequence continues at coordinate 1,504,543 of NW_009260350.1, read as the reverse complement.
AAAGAAACCAGAAGCGTTGGTTTGGTTGAGGCACTCGGCAGGTCAGCAAAATTTGCAGCCCCCTCTCGGGCGCCGCAGCCTCCTCTTTCCTCATTTATCGCAGCAAAATTTAAGGCTTCGTTTAGAAAACACCGAAACTGGCTGATGGGTTGTTTTGGGAATACCGGGCGGGAGCTAAGGAATATTTGCACACATAAATATATCAAGGCTTTATCGTCTTTGGTGCAGCCACTTTTGAGGTGCAGGACGGGAGGGTCCGGCCCGCGTCACAGGATGCAGGATGCCCAAGCTGGTGGAAATTCGGCACAGGCTGGGTTTTCCGTCAAGACCCATGAATTTGAGGCAAAGGAAAGCCAGCACAGGTTTCACCAGCTCATTGAAGCCTTGCGTTGGGTGACACTGCAGCGTTTCCCTGCCGTCGTCTTCCCAAAGCTGAACTAACCCACGTGGGGCACAGCAGCTTTGCTGAAGTCCCAATATTTGGAGTGTTTAATGGGATCGTCCATTCCCAACGGTGACCCTCACCCAGAGGGGAGCTGGAGCCTGGATCCCCAATGCTTTTCACGCCTCTGTGGGAGATGCCTCCTGCCAACCACTCACAGCACCGGAGCTCAGCCCCACGCCGCATCAGCCCCTTCCCCTGCTCTAGCCCCTCCAGCTCCCACCCATGGGTGCTGCCGCGGGTGGGACGGGCTCCAGGCACCACCAGCTCCCCTTGCCGACGCGGCTCCCAGCCCCAGCCCTTCCCTCCCGCGCCGCCTCTCCCCTCCCTCCCTCCTTGTATTTTTTTTTATGGAGGGAATGAGATGGAGAAGTAAAAATTATTAACCCCGAGGTCAGCACTGGCTGCCTCATTCCTCTCTAGCTTCAAGCACTTTCTCCCTCATCTGTTTCACAGACAGCGATGTTCGGCTCAACACATTTGCATATACTTATTGCATTTTTTTAGTCTTTATCTATTTATTTATTTTTAAAGAGACAGAGCCACTCTTGCCTCTTTTTTTTTCCCTCCTGCGAGCTTTCAGCAGCCGCTATTCAGGGTTGGATTCCCTCCATCGGCACGGCTCGCTGGTGGAGGCAGGGGAGCACAGCACCTGCGTGGTGGGGGAAGGGATGCTGGGCTTCCTCCCCCCTCAAGTTCACCGCTGTTTTGTCCGCGTTTTCCCTATAAAATGGCTGAGTTGCCCCCTTGGCTGCCGGGGGAACAAGAGCATGGTGGAGGACGGCCCTCAGGGATGCATCCATCTTGAACTTGACGGTGATGTTTCCCCCTGAAGCACCGGCGGGGAAGGGCAGCGAGAAGCTCCCAGTGGTCCCACGCTTGTCCGAAGCAGGATGGAGATGGAAACCCCTCATCATTCCCGAGGCCTCTCCCGGGTTTTCCGCAGCCGCCAAGGCAGAGGACGGCTGGGTGCAAAGGGAGGGACCGGCTGGCTCCTCCAAAGGCAAAACCTGCACCCACATTTAGGCATTTAGCAGCACCCCCCAGGCTCAGCATCCGCCTTCTCTTCAGCAGGGTGAAGCCTTTCCCCTCCCATCCACCCCAAGAAATACAAGACGGGGGGAAAAAAAAATAAAAAATTAAGCACGTTATATCTTAAGCTCAGCATCTCCAAAAAAAAAATCACTTGCACATATTCATAATGGTCCGGCAGCTATTAGAGGCGCAAGGAGGAGGAAAGGGAAGGAAATGAATGCCGGGTGAGAAGAGAAAATTCATAGCCCCGCTGATACGCCATGATAAATAATTATGAGTTATTAATTTTAAATTACATCTTTAATGCGTTGCATGATTTTAATTCCCACCACAGTATTAATATAGGGACTCTGGGTTTGATTAATTTAAAGTGGAACAGAAAGGTGTCGATTCCCGGGGCTGCCGGGGACCTCGCGGGACTGCGTGGGGAGGGGGTTCGCTCCGGGATGGGCGCCGGGACGGCTGCTCTGGCATCGTTGTATGGAGGAAAGCAGCCAAGGATGGGGTGCAATCAGTGGGGTGGATGGCAGCGGGGTGTTTCAGAGCCCGCAGCCCCATTATTTTGGGGATGGGGTAAGGGGAAGCTGCGGGGTGCTGCAATGGGGGGGGGAGCATCACAGATGGGTTCAGAGAGCTGGGAGCACCTGTCCCGCGTCCTCCCAGCGGCTCCCCACCAAGGCGGATGAAGGCCACGGGATAGCATCCCTTAACTGCTTCATCCCAAGTCCTTATTAACAAAACTAAAGCAGGGACCGTTGTCACCGCACGCCACTTGGCGCGTCCACCCGCACCCCCCTCCCACTGCAGGGACCCCCCCGCCGCCGCTCTGCCGGGGCCGGGAAGCTGCTCTAAGTTTGCTTTCCGAGTAAACTTCCCCTAAGTGTGACAATCGCTTTAGCTTCCCAGCGAGGATTTACCGGGCTTCTGTTATCTCTTTGAAAGTCGGAGTTCTCCAAATGGGCATGAGAGAGCAGCCGGAGAGGTCAGAGCCAGTTAGGCTGCACAGCCGTTCAAAGCCCCCTTCCAAGCGGCATTAAAGACGGGATTAAGTCTAAGAGGGTTATGGAGGGAGGAGTAAAACAGCCTTGTCCTGCACACAGCGCCAAGATAAGGCTCTGTTCTCTAGGTGTGAACTCCCGCGTGTGCAAGCCCAGGCACTCCGGGGTTTGCGGCAGAAATTGGAAGGATAATACCAGAGGCGGGGGGATCAAGCCGGAGCCGAAACAGCCCCCTCGCAGGCAATGGGGTGGGGCGGTGTCGCTCGCAGCCACCCCACTATTTATAGGATTTTTAATCCGGGGAGCGACAGCACAAGCAGCCTGATTTTCCGCTTGTTCGGCCCCAGCGCAGGCTGTGGGCAGGCATGGGGCTGGGGGGTCCCTGGGTGCGGGGCTGGGTGCTGGAGTGGGGGGCACCCGGAGCCCCCCACTCCCATCCCACCTCCTGGGCAAGCTGAAAGGAAAGGCTGGGGATGGGTCCAGAGGCAAGAGCGGGTCAGATGCTGTCCTGAAGCATCCCGTTTGTCCTGCTGCATCCCGGCGGCTGACACATCAGTTGGGTGTTGGTGCAAGTGCTGCACCTGCCCCAGACCCCCAGTGTGAGGGTTTTCTCTCCCTGTCCCCTCTCCCACGCTGGGAGTGGATTTTGAAAAGCTTCATGCATGCTCCTGCATCTTTCCAAGACGTTGGAGCCCAACGCGGCTCTTTGTGCCCCGTGTCGCCCACTGCCAACGAGGAGACACAACCCCAAATCCTCATGCAAGGCCAGGGGCAGGTTACTCGCCTGAGGGGCTGCTGTGCCCCCCCCTCCGACCCCTCCAGGTTCATCCTCCTCTGCTTCTTTTAATTCATTCCCTATGTAATGGTGCAGCAGCTTCTGGGCATTGCTGAGACCTGTCCAACTCGTGACAGGCTCACAGTGCCCAGCCCCAAAAGCTGGCGTGTGGTGGGAGCCAGCAGCATCCTCCCGCTCGGCCTGTCCCAGCAAAGCCCCCCGGCCAAAAAATATCAGACGTGGAGCATCCCCTGAGGCTGCTGCCACATATCCTTGTGGACAGCCCCACGTGTCCCCCGGGACAGCCCCTGTGTGGCTGTGCCAGCTCGGGGGGAGGGGGGGGGTCGGGGCGCAGGGCATTTTGGTGCTTACACCAAACCCAGGGATTTTTCTTGGTGGCCAAACTCCTGCTCTATTTTTGTTATCATGACACAAGGAGGGGGGGGAAGAGGCAGTTACAGAATGGTTATTTTGGGATGGTAATTTTTCATATTAACCCCCAAAGCGGCAGCGATACACGGAGCAGTGCCTTGTAACCGCCAGCCTGGCCCATCCCAGTCCCGAGGGGTCCAGGCTGGAAACCACGCTGGGGTGGACGAAGGGACATGGCCAAGGCCATGTGGGCAGGCAGTGGCAGAGCAAAGACTAAGGCTCCTCTTTCCGGGCTCTTCAGCTCCTCTTCCTCAGCACATCCCACCCTCTGCCTTGGTGGGTTCGCGTCCCTCCACTGATGCTGCAGAGAGCCCATCAGTCTGCAATTAGCCACCAGTAATTACCACTGTGTCCACTCCTTGGGCGGGCCCTCAGCAGCAGCACTGCCCCTATGGAAAAGGGGACCCATATCCCAGGGGAGACCGCAGTGACGGGCTTCTCCTTGGTGTTCATCCCTCTGGCAGAGGAATATTAATGGGTTTATCCACCTCACAGCATGGCCGAGAAGCAATGCTCTCGTGCCATGCCAGCGGGGAAACCGAGGCACGGAGACACTCGTGCAAGGCCACTGATGGTGATGCTGAGAACAGCCCCTCCCCTGGCATTTCGGGAGGGATGAAGGCATGGGATGGGGATGGAGCATGCTGCACCGTCCGCCTTTCCCCTCCCAGCCCCTGAAAACAACTAGCAAGAAGCTCAGCCAAGGGGGATGCCCCTTGCCAAGCACCCCCAAGGGTGGTGGGCTCGCTCCGGCTCGCTCCCGGCCCCTCTTCGCTTTGCTTCGCCGCCCCCGGTGGGCTTTTGCAGCTCCAGGAGCCGGTGCCGGCAGAGGGAGCGGGAACCGAGCGGGATTTGAGCCTCTCCCAAGTACAGTATTTGCGCTTTTGCTTTATTGGCTGAGTCCCGAGGCCGCTCTGCGAAGAGCCAAGTGACAGTGCTCTGTCTGCACGCTCGGAGCCTGGGAAATTAAACAGCTCGGGGAATTAACTGCACGCCACGAGCTGCAGCAAACCCGCTTGCAGCCAGAGGCGGCTGGATTTGCTCCTCGCCAAAAAAAACCCTAGGAAAACAATGCTAATAAAGAAGGATAACAGAGTCCCTGCCACTGCATGGAGGCTTTCATCTCGTCTTTTGCTTTTTGTCCTTGTTTTTTTCAGGGCAGGTTTGAGGGCTGCTCCCCTGGGGGGGGCTGGTGGCTGGGACGGGGCGGGCCGGAGCCACGGCATGGCCGGGCCATGGGCTGGTGCCATCCTGCTCCTCGGAGTCTGGGGAGGCGATTTGGCAGCCGGCTGGCAAGCAGGAGTGCCCTGGGCTCAGCCCCGAGCTCAGCCCAAGGTCACAGCCTGGCTGGCAGAGCTCAGCGCGCTGTGGCCGGGCGCTTGAGGGGCCATTCCTTCCCAGATGTGCCCCGTTGCTTCGGAGCATCCCCCCGACGGCTTCATGCAACGTCCGCTTATCCCCTCGCCCAGGGCCAGGGCCCCCCTCCCTCTTCACTCCCGATTTTGTTGACCTCGGTCTCCCATTGCCCTGCGAGCTTCCCCGTGCCCGGCAGCAGAGCCCGGCAGAGCCCCCAGCACCAGCAGCCTCCCCGCTGCTCCCCACCAGAGCTTGTCTGTGCTAGGGCTTTGCTGGTGGGGGGGAGCCCGCCCCAAGACACAAGCAGCCCTGCCCCCTCCCCGGGGACCGGGCTTGCTCAGCACCAGCCTGCCCCGGCTGTATGAAACCCAGGAGCTGCTCTGGGGGGGGTTTCCACCTTCTCCAGCAGCAGCTCAGCCAGCCTCCGGCGTGGCATTGCCACAGGAGCGTTGTGCAGAGGCCTGGGCGGTGGGGGGGAGGGGGGATCCCCCTTTCTCTTATTCACCCCGCCCCCCAAGGTTTTTGGGTGCACAGGGCATCCCCGTCCTGCCTACCCACAGGGCAGGGAAAAGAAAAGAACTGATGGATTTTTATTTTTTTTTTTTTGCAAGGGAGCTCAGATGCACTTTTCTACTTCTTACATTTTTTTGTCCTTTCTGCAAAGACAAAACCCTAGCGAGTGCAGACGAGGGGCATTTTTGCACCCACGAAGCTCTCTGAGGGGTTTTTTTCCCCCAGGGCAGGGCTGGGGGTTGCTTGGGCGCTGGT
>NW_009260350.1:1495451-1498725 GCF_000687185.1 Egretta garzetta | reverse complement strand
AAACAGTTTTATACCCCCCCCCCCCCCCCCCCCCCTGCCATGAACAGCTGAGGATCTCCAAGTATTTTGGGTGACAGGACCGGTCAAGCTCCCCGTTTGCTTGCTTGGACACCGAGCCTCAGGCTTGGGATCTCTCCCAGCCCGGCTGGCGCGGGCTCCCTCCTCACGCCGCTGTCAGGAGGAAGATGTAGAGCAATCACAGCTCTGTGCTGCAAATATTAATTATCCACTAACTGCTCTCCAGGCAGCCATTAGATCTCAGCTCTCCGACAGCTGTTCCCAGCCGCCTGCCCAAGGGATGCTCCGGAGGGGGAGCAGCCGGGGGCGGTGGGGGGGTTGGCAGGGAAGGGGTCCCCACGCCACCGCCCTCCCGAAGGGTAGATGAGCCAGCCAGGGGAGGGAGCATTTCAGTGTTGGCATTTTTGTTTCCCTGCAAAATATTCCCATTTTTGGGGTCCGCCCTTCCCGCCAGCCCTCCATCCCTGCTGCAGGAGGATGAGGAGGGTTTGCTGCCCCAGGGATTTTCACCTTTTTTCATTCCTTTACCTCCCGGTCGCTGAACGGTTACGCCTTCCCAGGGTCGCACCATCTTGCTCCAATTACTTGCAAACCCCTCATCCTTCAGCTCATTTTCCAGAGGGGTAAAATTGTTCTGGTTTGGTCCCACCTGCCCCCCTCCAGCGAGTGCTCCCACTCCCACCTCACCCTGGTGCTTCACAAACCTTTCCCATTTTCCTACCTCTTGGACAAATCCTGGTTTGTTTTTTTTTTTTTAGTTGATTCCCAGGATGGGAAGCTGTTGGCTGCAGATGAGGGAGGGCAGCCCTTCTCACCGGTGAGGCCACATTTAAGGGACCCTCCCAAACACTGACCCCTCCATCACCACTCAGATATTTAGGGCTCTGGTTGCACTGGTGAGCCGCATCGGCGGGGGGGGGAGGGCAAATTTCTCAGCACAGCCTTTCCTCAGTTTCCCCATGTGGCAAGTGAATGGAAAGTATTGCCCAGCCCTTAAGTGGGGTGCACTGAGTTCCCAGGGCTCGGCAGGACGCACGCACGGGGATGCTGCCCGCCCACCCAAAAGGCAGCCCCCAGCCCGCCGCCCACCCCACACCATCAGCCCTCCTCTCCCCGCAGCCAGAGCGGGCAGATATACCAATAAGGAGCTAGTTAACGAAATAAATGAGCGAGGTAGGCCCGCGCACGTATAAATCTCTCTGAGAGAACATTTAGACGTTCCATATTTGAGCTGGCTATCATTTAAATTACCGCTCTGCCTCCCCTCAACGTAGCCCCTTATTACCGTGTTTTTAATGCTCAGGGCTTAATTGCAATCGCTTGCGGGCTCCCCCTCCAAGCTCTCGGTGGAAATTAGCCGCCTCTCCAGCCCACTCATTATCCACCCAGCCCAGGAGGCCCTGACATGGGCTGGGGAGAAGCCCTGGGTGGTTCCCGGGGGTTTTCCTGGCCTCCAGGGAAAAGCCTCTTAGGATGGGAGCTACCCGGAGCATCAAGAATAATGATTTTTTTTTTTTCTTCAATACTTTCCTCCAGCTGCCCGGGGAGCCACAGGGTTTCAGGTGCTAGAGAACATCTGGAGAAGCTGTCGCAAGGAGGAGAGGTCTTCTTCAAAAAGCTGGGCTATGATGATGGCTTCCACCCTCCTTTCCCCACTATTTACCTTCCTCATCCGTCTCCCTGCTCCCTGTCCTGGAGGGTTCACTCCCATCTCCCTCCATCATCTATAGCAGAGAGAAAAAGTCACCTGAGCACCCCCAACCTGCCCGCTTTTCCCCCCAAAAAAGAGGTAGGAAAATGGGAAGGGCTTGTGAAGCACCAGGGTGAGGGTGGGAGTAGGAGCACTCGCTGGGAGACGGGACCAAACCAGAACAATTTTAACCCCTCCAGAAAATGAGCCAAAGGATGAGGGGTTTGCAAGCGATGGCAGCAAGAATGTGACCCTGGTCAGGGAACCCAGAGGTAAAGTAATGAGAAAAGGTGAAAAAATATTAGGGAATATTATATATGTTAAAAAATACTATGTGTGCTCATCTCTTGAGGGGGAAGATCCAGAAGGAGCTCCACATTCAGGTCAGATTTCTCAAAGGATCCAGCGGAGAGGGGGAAAAAAAATATTTTTCCCCAGAAAAGTGAAAATGTTTGGGTTTGGCTGTTTTCCAAGGGAAATATTTGCCCTTTTCACTGCAAAACAAGAGGTTTCCTTTACCAAACCAGCCTCTTACGCAACCCAGGTCAAACCCAACCCAAAGCCTTTCGTGCACGGCCCTGGCCCCGTCGGAGATGCCGGTGGGTCCCGCAAAGCTGCGTTGGGCGACGGGGCCATGGCCGGGCAGCAGGGGGGGCCGGAGGGGGCAGAGGTGGCCCGGGGGGGGTCCGAGGGGCGCTGAGCCCAGCATGCCGGTGCCTGGCGCGGAGGGGACGGCGTCAATAATTGGCAACCTGGGCTCGGCTGCCCTTTCTGCTGCTTCTTGTTTAATTGCACTGGCTAACGGTTCAGGGGGAGAGCTGCTCGGGGGCCTTATCTCTGCTTTCACCATTTTTCTTTCTGGGAAATGAAGTTAAAAATCCCTTCACAGCAGCTCCAGCGGAAAAAAAAATTAGTCCCATATCACTATTTAACATGCACTGCTAAAAACTAGATAAACACAGGCCGTCACTTGGAGATTAGCTCCTCACATGACTAAATGATTTATTTAGAAGATTCCTTCTTTTCTCTCCCGCGCTCTTTCTCTCTCTCGCTCTCCCTTTTCCTTGACTAAGAACATATTAATCAGAAATTAGAGGCAGGCTGAGGGATGGAGAACAAACTGACAAAGAGCAAAGGGAGAGGGAAAAGGGGGAAAGCGGAGCAAAGGCGGGAGGGAGGAGGGATGGGAACGGGGTAGGGGGGAGATGGGATGGGGGAAGGAGAGGGGAAAGGGTGGAGGGGGGCAAAAAGATGGATAAAGAGGGAAATCTGAGGGGGGGGCTTGGAAAACAAATGGGGGCGCGTTGGGGGCCAAGCAGGGGAACGGGAGCTAATGCGAAGGCGAAAGGGTGGAGGGAAGGAATGAAAGCGAGGGAAAAATGTAAAGAGGGAGGGAGAAAGAGCCCTAATTGTGTGGGCAGTGCTTAGCCCGCACCCTGGGGGACTCCTGGCCCTGCGTGATTAAGGTACTTATCAGGCGGGGAGCTCCGGAGGGGCACGGGAGCAGCCCCCAGCCCCTCTAAGCCTCCCTCCCAGCCAGGGCCGGGGGGCTTTGTGCCCCCCAGC
>NW_009260350.1:1493475-1495390 GCF_000687185.1 Egretta garzetta | reverse complement strand
AATAGGGGGATAAAGGGAGAAACAACCCTGGCAGGATTAAAGGGGAGGGGTCTCTGCTGGGATAGGTGCTGTGCAGTGTCCCTTTTCTTTTATCCATATAGATAACCAGGCCCCGAGGCTGAGGCCTACAACGATAAGGAGATTAGGCGGATTGGCTCATTTGTAGTGAGATCCTCCAGCAGGGATATTCGGCTCTCTATAGACCCACCAGAAGGTTATCTAAATAGGCTAGACTTGAACTAACCCGGAGCTGGGCCCTGGGGGAGGCTCCCGGGACAAAGCGGGGACGAGGCAGGAGGGAGGGAGATGGGGGAGAGTGATGCTGCCATTAGCTGGGGACTTGGGGATGACGGGCAAGCAGGACGCTGCTGTTAGCCAGAGATGATGGGCAAGCAGGACATTGCCATTAGCCAGAGATGATGGACAAGCAGGATGCTGCCGCTAGCCGGGGACTTCCACATCACCAGGTCCATGCCTGGCGTCAACATCCCCAGCAGCAGTTACCTAGTTATTCCCTCCAGCCAACGTGGGAATGACTGACCTCCATCCAAAATGGCAGCTCCGGATGCTCTGGGGGTGATGCCCGAGTCATGGAGGGAGCGTTTATCCCCGGGCTGGGATGCTGGGAAAGCCAGTGGGATAGGGAAATTCAGCATCCCCTGGCATTGGGACAGGTCAACGCATCCATGCGCATACCCTGCATCACCCCGCCGGGTTTGCCCCCCACAGGGCACCGCTCCCCTGGGGTCCCACCGGCACCACGGTGGCTGTGCCCGGCTCTGGCCACCCCCATGGGCTTGGTGACTGGGGGAGTCCGGGGATTTCCTCCCCAAACACAGACAGCAGAAGAGATCACATGGGTGATGATTAATTTTTCCATCATGCCAAGCACTAGTTAGATGGGAACTGGAATTCAATCAAATGTGTATAAAAATAGGACTTTACAATTTTTTTTTAATGCTAACAAAACCTTAAATAAGCTGTACACACAAGAAAAAAAGCCTTGCACTTCCTAAACGTTAGCTTTCCCTTTTAAGCAGACCCTTGGAAGACTGGACCGAGGGGTCTTGCAGCGAGGGACCTGAACCCGTTGCCCTCCAGCAAACTCCACCTCTCACCTGGGCTCATCCTGCAGAAGTGGGACGATAAATCCACGTTGTCCTGCCTTCAACCAACTCCCCCAGCATGGACAAATAGGCCTTTGAGCTGCACCACTGGAGAAAACCAAAAACAAAATTAAAAAAATGATCTTTGCACACTATTAGCAAGAACCACTCCAGCAGTTCAGGGTTTAAGTTCTTAGCAGCTGACTTTCAGTGCTTCAGTAATGCCACTTTCTTCAAAACTTCAATGGCAAATATGTACAGCTATCTTTCTATATATGTATATAAAATTGTATATACATATTTAATTTCAATGTGAATAGATCATACTAAATTTAGGCTTTAACATAGGTTTACCATAATGTTAACTTTAATTTTAATTCGATTAAGTTTTTAAGCCAAAATGTAATTCACTTAAATTAAAGAAATCCAGCTTCAGCGAAAAATCAGATTTTAATTATGCCATCCACCTTTTAATTTCTTTTTTGTAATTGATTTTGATCCACCCTTCGCCCAGAATGATAAGCAACAGTCCTTGAGCATCATGGGGGTGAGTGTGGCCACTGGGGTCAGCCCAGCTGCCCCTCGCTGGTGGCAGCCAAAATGTAATTCACTTAAATTAAAGAAATCCAGCTTCAGCGAAAAATCAGATTTTAATTATGCCATCCACCTTTTAATTTCTTTTTTGTAATTGATTTTGATCCACCCTTCGCCCAGAATGATAAGCAACAGTCCTTGAGCATCATGGGGGTGAGTGTGGCCACTGGGGTCAGCCCAGCTGCCCCTCGCTGGTGGCCGAGACAAGCCCGCCC
>NW_009260350.1:1488342-1492942 GCF_000687185.1 Egretta garzetta | reverse complement strand
GCCAGGCCCGGGCCAGCCTCAGGCCACCATCCAGCACCTCCACCGGCTGCTGCATTTCCCTTAGTCCCACACCCATGGGCCAGATTTGAGGAGGGAGAGCGGGAGCTGCCAGCTCCCAGAGGAGCTCAGAGCCATTGCCATGGCTGTAAGGAGCACGGGTGCCTCAGCAAAGTTGGGTTGGCGGATGCCTCCGTGCATACGCTGCATGCAGGGTATGCATAAATAAAGGCATGAATAAACCTGCACATGCAAATCGGTGCGTGCAAATTCCCGCACGCAAACTCATGTGTGCAAACCCTTGCCTGCGTGCAAAGTCCTGCATGGAAAACCTCGCATTGCCCAGTGTGCAAACCCTTGGAAGCCAGGAAAGCAGACACACGGATCTCTCTCAGCCCCATCTCTATTTTAAAATCATAGAATCGGAATCGTTTAGGTTGGAAAAGCCCTTTAAGCTCCCCAAGCCCAGCCGTTCCCCTAACCCTGCCATCCCACCACTAAACCCTGGCCCTAAGCACCTCATCTGCCTGGCTTTTACCGTTGCCCCGTGCCAGCGCTGGCTCAGCCTCCTGCCTGCCCATGCAGGGAGGCCGGGCTGGCGGGGCGGGGGGGCCCTGGGACCTGCAGGAGGGATCTGTGGTGGGACTGTGACCCCCCAGCCGGGCTAAGCTCCCGCTCTCTGGACCCAAAAAGAGCCAAGCGCTGCTGGGGCTGCTCCACAGCCATTGGGAAGCAAAAGCAGCTCTGGTGTGCCCTGTGCCACGGTCCTTGCTGCCCGGGCATCGCTCTGCTCCTCGTGGGAACACACCCCCACACACCCCCCACACACCCCAAGATACAGGCAGCGATACGCAGCCAGAGACATTACCCCCCAGCCCTGCCGCCTGATAGCCCCCGTGTCTGTGTGTCTGTGCCTGTCTCCGCCTCTGTCACCAGAAGCCTGAAAATGATTTTTTTTTTTTTTTTTTCTATTTCTCCCGTGGTGTTTTTCCTTCTCCCCCTCCCCATAACCAGATCAGAGCGCGGCGATGCTCCCGCAGCCTGACAGCTCGCACGCAGCATCCTTCCTCCTCCCTCCCCGGCCCCCACCGCTTTCTCCTCTTCCTTCCTTTCCCCCTTTTTATAGGTATTCCCCCCCCCCTCCACTCCTTTCTCCTTCCTCTTTATTTTATCTCGATTTGCCACAAATCTGCTCCTCTACAAAGCAGCTGCCATCTTTGTTCTTTGCCATTATCAGCTGCGGCACCCGGGCCGGGCCAGGCTGCCTGGCAGACAATTGCTGACTAATGGAGTGTCTGCGAGCGTGGCCCAGGCGGATCCACGGCCGTGTCCTGTCACCCGTGCTGCAGGGACACCAGGGGAGAGTGGCGTGGAAGAGGGAATGCAGAAAGGGATGGGAAAGGAAAGGAAAAAAAAAAAAAAAAGAAAAGAGGAGGAAAAAAGGAAGAAGGAAAGAAGGAGAAGAAGGAGAAAAGAAGAAGGAAAGAAAAAGAAGGAAAAATAAAGGGAAAAGAAGGAAAGAAAAAGAAGGGGAGGAAAAGGAAAAAAGAAGGAAAAAAGAAACAAAAAAAGGAGGAAAAAAGAAGAAAAAAAGGGAAAAAAGGAAGAAGGAAAAATGAAGAAGAAAGAAAGGGGAAAAAAGGAAGAAGAAAAAAAAAGAAGGGGGGGAAAAAAAGGAAGGGAAAAATAAAAGACGACAGAGCAGCAGCCCCAGCCCAGTGGGGCCAGGATGGCGGCTCCTGGAGCATGCGGGAGCAGCTCTGGGCCACGCTTCCAGCGGCTCCCGGCTCCCACTGCCTCCTCCCTCCGTCTGCTGGGAAGGGCGGCCCGGTGATGGAATGGATCCTCTCACCGACCAACGCAAACAGCCACACCACGACACTCGGGGTGTGGGCACCCACCCCCACCGCCACCCAGCTTGTCTCCCTGCAAAGGTGCCTGCGGCGCGCTGCTGCCAGGGGGCTCCCGGCTTCTGGGGGAGCCAGGCTGCTGCTGTGTTTGGCTTCTCTGGTGGATAGTATGGTGCTCCACCATGCTTCTGCCACTCTCCGTGTGCACAGGCAGCCTCTTGCCTCCAAGCCCATCCAAGCCTTCCAACCCCCTCCATGGCAAATGGAGCTGGAAGGGGTGATGCACCCACCGCCAGCTTCACCCCCTCCAAAACCAGGCTCAGGAATCAGCCTGGAAGGTGTTCGGGCTCCAATTTGGGGTGAAACTTGATGTCTAAGACAACAACTGAAAATCCAGGGAGGGGAGCGTGGTTTCAAAGTCAGCAAGAGGGAAGCCGAGCGGTGCTGGGGGTGGCCCTGTGCTGGCCGGCATGGCTGGGCAGGCTGTGGCGGGGGTCTCAGCCTGCCCCCCGGAGCACACGCAATTATCTCACAGCCGTTAATGAGGCCTTAGTGCCTGATATAAAATTTTGTGGCAGAAAAATGTCAAGGCTCCTCCCCCAGCCAGCAAACGCCCTTCCCGGTGTCCTTAGGAGGGCTGGAACCCCAACCCCGTCTGTGACCAAGCCATTCAGGGGCTTCATGCTGGGGACTGGGGATAATGCCCAGAGCCAGCCTGCCCCAGAGATGGGGCCAGGGGGCACGGTGTCCCCACAGAGCCCCATTTGTGACCCCCAGCATCCCCACAGCCGGGCAGGGGTTGCCCAATGCCCCAGCTGGTCCCTGCTGCCTGAGCTCACCTCCTCTCTGCAAAGAGGACAAGAGGGAGAGGGAAGCGGTGTTTTTGGGTTGAGTTCTTTGGAGCTTGGCTCTTTCGATTTCCCTCCCCATGCCGCAGGCCCAAGACAGGAGCAGCTCTGCGCTGGGTGTGCCAAGGCTGTCGGCTCTGCGAGAGGGATGCTGGCGGCAGCTGGGAGCACTGGGGCTCCACGGCACGCCTCCAAGAAAAAGCGGGGACCGAGGGGACACAGCAGGGATGGAGGGGACACGGTGGGGCCACAGCCCCCAGGAGCAGCCAGGGCTGCCGGGGGATGCGGTGCAGCGTGGGGACATGTGCTCCCTGCGGGATGCATCCTGCGGGATGCGGCTGGGGCCAGGCGGGAGCGGCGAACGGCAGAGGGGGCTGCAGGTCAGGAGGAGCGGGGACACGGCAGGAACATCGCAGGGGACACCGGTGGGGATCAGCTGCCAAGCCGTGGAGGGGGCCTGGGTCTGCCCTGGGCCAGGATGCAGCCAAGGGGCACGGAGGGCAGCAGCATCCCGGGATGCCGTGGCAGCGATGCCACCCCTCACCGGGAAACGCCGGCCGATGGCGCTGACATCTGTCCCCCACCGGGACCCAGGTGGCTTCCCCAGGGGGGACTTCAACCCAAAAAATAAAAGCACGAAGAGGTCCAGGGTGGTCAGAGCCAGCCGGGGGGGGGGGAGCAGCTCTGTTTTAACCAGGCTCGGGCACTGCCTGATCCGTGCGTGCGCACACAAGGTGAGAGGAGCTGAATAGTTGATTTCCCCAGTGGGCTTTGCTCCCGCTTGCTGTAAAGTTGTGAACAAAATGACCGGCCATGCATTGAACGGGCTTACATCGCTCTCCATATGGAAATGAAGATAATCCAAGTCTCAGCTTTGTGTTCTCCGGGAGGGAGCGGGGAGGGAGCGAGGGGCCGGGGGGATGGGGCAGGCTCAGAGCCGGGGGACGTATCCTGCCCCGATGCCTCCTTCCTTGGCGGGGCTTCATCCCGAGCCCGCACAGCCCCATCCCTCCTCACCCCGTTGGGGTGATGAAGACTTTTTGGGATCACATTGGCACTGAGCTCAGGTAGCTCCCAGTGCCCGGACAGCCCCAATTAAAGCTAAGCCCACACTCATGCATGCGCTTAAATCAGAGCCCTGACAGCTGCCTTGCAATATTTGGTTGCATAATTCAGCTGCCAGGTTGGTCTCTCCTGCTTGCACAGGCTTACACACACATAGCCCAAGTCTGCTTGCTCCAAATAATAACAGAAAAGGATTATTCTTCCCAAACAAAACATTACTAATTAGGCGGACCTTTTGTATTTGGCCCTCACGGTAGGACCCTCAAAGTGCCGCTAACAACGTCTAATTTAAGAAAGACCAAAAAAAAAAAACCCAACAAACAAATAATCACACGATTCAAAATGATCTCCAAAATGAAATCATTCTTCACTGGGCACTTTTCAAGGCTGCGGCTTGCGCGCTTGCCCCTGGTTGTTGGTTGGTTTGCTTTTTGGTGAGGACGGCATCCTGCTGTAATTGTGCTCGCTGTAAGGATTTTGTCATTTGTGTAACTCGGTCTTAGTCCAGTTTATCACTTTTGCATCTCTTTTTGCAGCACAAAACACGCTGACGCTCGGCCCCGACATCAAGGAGACCTGCCGGGGCGGGCTGGAGGGTGATGAGGGAGGTCGGGGGGGACAGGAGGTCAGGATCCTGCCCCCCACCTAGGTTGTATTTCCTCTGGCAACCCCACAGGTGACTTTGAGACCCCCTCGCTGTCACCAGTGATCCTGCTCCCATGCTGAATACCCCCAAGGCAGCAAAAGTCGGGGATGGGGATGTCCTCATGCTGCAGGACATGGGCGAAATGTGGGCTGGGGCGGGACGGGCGAGTGGCTGGGGGGGGTGGCCGCGCCCGC
>NW_009260350.1:1482597-1488181 GCF_000687185.1 Egretta garzetta | reverse complement strand
GCCCCCCCCCGCCACCCCAAGCCAAGGGCTGCCTGCCTGCCAGCCAGGTGAGCCAGGGCTTCCCCATCCCTTGCCAGCCCAGGTACCAGCCCCCTGCTCCTGAGATGCCACCAATTCAGATTGCTCCCCCACAAGCTTCATCTGGGGGCATCCCCCACCTGCCCCAGCACAGAGCACCCTCCCCGGGGTGGGTACCCAGAAGAGCTGTGCCCAACCGGGCGCGGGGTGCAAGTCAGGGGGGACCACAGCCACACCGATGGATGGGCTGAGGGAGATACCTGTGCTCCTCAGACAGGACCAGAGAGAGATGCTTTAACACCGACCAGGGCTAGAAGCGCCCCGCGGTGCGGGGCAATCCTGCTGCTGCAGGTGCCGGCGCGATGCTCCGGGAGCCGTGGCATGGTGGGGCCGCACGCAGCCGGCTAGGAAATGAGGACAGCCTCTTGATCACACCACCACGAGCTGGCAAATTGCCGTGACTTAACAAATTCCCGCTGCTGAGCTGAGCTGTGGAAATCGCTCCAGTGCACGTTCCCAGCCCCCTGCACATGTGCAGGCAGCATTTTTGCTTAAGCCACATTTTCCTCCACCGCTTGCAACACACCCGAAGGGTCACCTGGCTGCAGGGGCTGGCCATCAGCAATCCCCTGGCGAACACCACCTCCCCTGGGAGCTGGGCCCTGGCAGTGTGGGCATGGCCCTGCACCTCTGGGTACACCCCCCGGCCTTGGGGTGAGCTTCGGCTGCATCCCATGGGACCCCCACCTCCAGCATCTCCCCATCCTCTTACAGTGCACAGGGAGCTGGGTCCACCCTGTCCCTCATGGGTGCATCCTCAACCGACCTCGGGCGTTTGGGATTTTTCTAGGATCTCTTTATGCATCACGTGGCTTAATATACGTCAAAGCTTTGTAGAGTGCAGTGATTTTGGAGAAGAACCCTCCTGCCCCATCCTGGCTGGTGTTTGCGTTAGGTTTGTGGGGTAGTTTGGCGTGGGGGGGGCAAGGTCTGCCCGGCCGGCACAGCTGCTCCTGGCAAGGAGGGTGATGCCTCTCAAAAGAAAATGAGGCAAAATCAGGCAGCTCGAACCAAGGACGAGACCTTACCCAGAGACGTGCCAGCTTTTGTCTCCCAAGACCTGAGGCATCCACATGGAAAACTCCCATCCCTGCCTGGACCCCCTCAGCAGAGCTCATGCTGCTCCATGCCCCCACGCACCCAAGGGCTGGGAGGGGAGCACCAGGCTGACAAATTGCCTGGGACGGACGGCATCAGAGATATTTGAAAGGGCCATTTGTACACGTTCCTGCCAGGGCTGCTGAGCATGCGGAGATGGGGGGGATCATGCTCGGCTCAACCAGGGACCATTCCCAGTGAGCTTGGGATGGAAGGAGAAGGGGGCTTGCTGTGCAGGTCTAACAAAGCCCAGCGCTAGTGGGACAAGTTTCTAGAAACTAAGAAAGCCCAACCACCTCATCTTCCAAGGACTGAGCCCCAAGCCCAGGGAAGTACCAGGGCTCAACCCCTCCTGCCACACGAGTGGCGGGGCCAGGCTGGCACGCACAGGCAGGAGCCAGCAGGTTTGCAGAGGAAGGGGAGAGCTGATGTCTCTAAGGTCTGCGCCATGCTGTCAGCATGATGGCGTGGGTGTGCGTTCAGCCCTGCTGGAAAATCAAGCCTGGCTGGTTAATTAAAGACTTGGGCCCTGCGACCTGCTTATTCAGTTCTGCGGTAGCAATACTATAAAATTGTTACGCACCATTGCATGCACAGAGGCTGAGGCAGCGGCTAGAGGAGCCAGTGGCTGTGGGCAGAAGGGGCTCGTCGTATTCCCCCAGGGTCACGTCTCATGTGCAGCAGCATCAGAGTCAGTTTGTGTCCTGGGTAATCTCAGCGACAGCTTTCACCCTCCCCAGGTGGATCTCCAAGCCTTGATCTGGGCTGCCATCCATCCATCCATCCATCCATCCATCCACCCACCCACCCCACACGCGCTCTGCCCTGTGTCGTGCCCTGGCATTTCTGTCACCACACTCGGGTCCGACCGGGTGTGACGAGGCATGTGGGCACCTTGTCGCTCTCTGCTCTGAGACCGTCACCAGGGGAAAGCAGCACGTCGGAAAACCTTGGACGTGCCCATGACCTCCTCTCTGCACATCAAAACAAGCCACGTGCAAAGCTGCAGGCCCCTGTGGGATGCGCCTGCTGCCAAGCCATGCCCACACACCCAGAGCAGGGGGCCCTGACTGCTCACCCAACCCAAACCATGGCTTTTTTCACCCAAATTGAGCTCATCCCTGTAGAGGCAGGGCATGTCCGCTGGCATCCCAGACCCTCGCTCCATGGCTTTGATGGCCACCCCCAGCCCCACTCTGACCCCGGGAGGGGCGATTTGGGGCGGGGGAGAGCAGAAGCGGGGGGCGGGCGCGCATTTGCGGGTGTATGCTTTTTATTTCAGTAATTCTTTTATCTTGTTCTCACACCCTGAACAGTATGAGCGTTCATCAAAGTAATTGACGCGGATGAAATTAGCGCTTCCTGCTATGTCGGACAGATAAACTTTGCTGAATATTGATTTTGCACAAAGAAAATGACATGTGCTTGGTCCTCACCCTTTATCTGGACGGAGCAGGGAGATGCTGGGGGAGGCGAGGGGGGAAGGAGGCAAGCCTTTGCTGGAGAAGCATCCATAAGAATTACTTTTATCTCTTCTTCCACAAGAAGACAACAGAAGATAAGGCTGGGAGACAGTGGTGGGGGAGGCAGGGGGGAGGAATAAGGAAGAGGAGCCCAGCAGAGACCTCCGCCGTGGGTTGGATGCAGCACTGGAAGGGGTTGGGGGCTCTTTGTGCATCGCTGCCCTGACAGGCGCAGGATTTGGGGAAGATAACCGGCTTTTCAGGGACGTGCGTCACTAAGAAAGAGTGGAAAGAAACGTGGGCTTCCCCCCCAACCCCCCCCGCTGTGGCTGGAGGGGGCTGATACCGTCACGGAGGGCAGGGGCTGTCCTCATCGGAGAAGGGGCAGCTCCCCAGGGTGATGGACACCCCGGGGGGGCATCAGCGAGGGATGTGCAGGACCCCCCGTGCCCCTCAGCCAAATCTGCAGTGCTCGGGCATGCTGGGAGCGGTGCGACCGCTGCCAGCCCCGTCGGAGCAGCGTTTCTGTGGGAAGGAAAAGGGTGAGCCTAGAGAAACCCCCGTGCAGGCAGGGAGCACTGCCATGTTAAGATTTGACTTTAGAGATTCATTTTCCCTGGCTTTAGCCACTTAAAGGCAAGGCGTCTCCGTGCATCACATCATGCTCAGCCCTCCAGCATCACCAGAGGCAGCCGGGCAGAGCCGGAGGGGCACCCAGCAAAGCATCCCACAGCTCCTCGGCTCCTCAAGGAGCTGTCCCCCCAGCTCCAACATTTGCACAGCCGAGTTGCAGGACAGATTCCTCCAGCCCGGGGGTTTTACGTCAACACCACGCTCAGCAGAAAGGTGCTACGGGGCACAAAGCTTTCGCATGTGCTGTTTTTCCCAAAGCAAGGGGCAAAGATGGCTTTGGAGACGCACGCCCTGCACATGGAATATCTCATGGGGTAAATAACAAACCAGCCTTGGGCTTTTCAAAGGCTACAGGAGAAGGCATTAATACACCTCCTTCTGCCCTGGCACAGCCCACTTCAATGCCGAGCCCCCTTCAGATGAGCAGAGCAGAGTCACCCACTGACTCGGGCTTGCCGGTCCCATCATAGCCTTGCCAGGTCCTTCATGTTTTGCCCGCAGAAGTGGGGACCACCCACTAATATCAACACGGGGCTATTTTTGCAAAGCCTGACACCCTTGTCAACATCAATGTGCACAGTAAGTGCTTGGGGGACCTGGGGACCTGTTGAAAATTGCCCTGTGCAAACCTCAGATTGCCGCGAGACTAAACCTGGGGGAGGAAGACCTGGGCAAGGAGCAGCTCACATTCACTGGCATGGTGGCACTGAGGATAGCAACCAAATTTATATATAAAGACCAAACAAGGAGGATGTAGAAGGCAATGGGCCTGAATTTCCCATGCCATGCTGAGCTGGGCTGGGAGGGAACAGAAGGCAAGCGGGGGAGGCCAGGAGGAGGCTCCTGGGGGGAAATCACCCCTTCCCAGAGCACGTCCCCACATGGGGCCGTCAGCAGGGCTGAACATTTTGGTTCATCTCCTGGTCAGGTTCAAAGACTTCAAAATATTCATGGATACTCACTTCCACCGAGAAGGAAAATGATGGCTCAAATGAGCAACCAAATTTATATATAAAACCAAACAAGGAGGCTGGTCATGGTGGGGAAGTTGCTTGCTTTGATTTTACTAAGACATATTGATGTGAAGCTCTAGTAAATGCCTCTGAGCAAGCTTTGCAGAAGACAGGTCTTCCTGAACAAGGCCTTCTTGGCCTTTTATTATTTCCTACAGGCTAAACTACAGGTTGGCAAATGGTGGAATCTGGTCCGTACATTTCTCCAAGGACCTGGGCACAGCAACCTATTGCACTGAGCTGAAAAACAATGCAACATGTGGAATGATCCACATCCTTATTTAATGGCTAAAAACCCAGAGCCCAGGACATCACTGGCAGCATGGGGCTTCCCCGGGTGCAGCTGAACCCCCCAAAGACCCTGAGACCTTCCTTCAGCTTGGGTGTGTTGGCGAAATACTCTGCTAGGTCAACACCAGCCTCCAAGTTCTCCAGTTTTCCCCAAATCTGGTGGGCCTTGCCAGTGCAGAGCCAATAAAAGTCCACGGTCCTCCAGACCACTAAAAATTCCTCCTCTGAACACTAAAGGGGATGAACCAGCTGAACAAAGCACTTGTTTGACCTCACACCATCCCAACGGCAGCTACAAGTCATCAGTGGAGCGTGCAGCTCCTTCAGTTTTCCCAGGCAAAACCACATCTGATCTGATATCACAAATCATCTCCCCATCTGCAACGCAAGGAGCCATTTCTGCCACCATTCGCCTTGGCCGACGCTCGCCTAAGAAGGCCTCCTTTAACCCAGCACCCTTCCTTTGCACCAGCAGAGAATTAGTGCACTGTAGTTCATTTGTTCTGCTTCCCACTTCCCATCAGGGTTTCCTATTCCCCCGGGGAAAGGGAAGCCAGGTTTCATCTTGGCTGGATCATTTCCTACTTCTCCCAGATATACTAGGCCTTGGGAGAAAGGAAAAAAATCGCAGCCTTTTGTTTGCTGCGTGTATTTTCTAGACACGGTGCCCTGACATTGAGAGCAAACAGTTATTAAATAAACGCATTGTTAGGCATGCTTTTAGTCCTGACACCTCTGGTAAATCTGCATTTATTATTTAGTGAATTAAATGGTTTTAAATCAAGTTATAATCGGTGGGTGCCCTTGTACTCAGTATTTTATATCCTCCTGTGCATGCTTTGTTTGCAATTTCTGTACAATTTCTTTAGGTGCATTATATATTTTCCTTGAAATAGCATCACGCTCTGCTCGGGTACCCAGCTTCCCAGAAAGGCTCCCACCATTTGCTGTCCTGGCCCCCAGCCCCCAGCTCTGTCCCTGACCTATATCTCCTCTCCCACCCCAGGT
>NW_009260350.1:1466695-1482526 GCF_000687185.1 Egretta garzetta | reverse complement strand
GAAAGAGACCTTTGCAAAGTCACCTTCATCGCTGCGTTTCTTTGACGGTTGGCCCAACACCTCCTGGTTTGTGGGCTCGCAGCTTGGAGCCCATGGGAAGTTGGGCTTGCAGGAGACAGATGGTGCTCAGCCCTTTGGATGCTCATGGACACCAGGGATGGGTGACCCCATGGGTGGCAATTAAAAGGCTCATGTGGGTAGGTGCCACCTGGCATGATTAAGGGTTGGACAAGCTGACCCTGATTTCAGCAGCACTTTAGGACTCTCAGTCTGCTATACTTCTCCTGAGAAGGTGCTGGCAAGCAGCGGCTGAGTGGGTACCAGGTCACTTTGAGCTCAGGTCAGTGTTTTGGTCTTCTCAGCAGCTCTACAAATGTCATTTGTCACCCTGCCCACGCGTTTGAGGTCCCTTCTGCCTCACGCAAGGCTGCAACTGCTCAGGCTGGAGCTGCTTGCGCTCCTGCATGCCCAGCAGCGATGGGACTTCCCAAGGAAGGGGACCCGTTGCCACAGGATTTCTGTCACCTCTGAGCCCCCCCCCGCCCAGCTCCCCCCAGCCTGCCCTGTGTAGGGTGGCAGGGAGACGGTGCTGCCCCATGGCCCAGCCCAGCTGGTTCCCAGGCTGCAGCAGCCCCCAGGATGCCATCCCCACATCTCTGGGGAGTGTGCCCACCTAAATCTCACCACCTGTAAAACCCCAGCTTGAGCTTCCCATGTCCCGGGTCTACCACGATTCAGCACGGGCAGCACTCGAACCATCAGCTCCCACTCTGTGCTGCCTGTAGCCAGACCTTGATCAAGAACTGGAGCTCACCACCGCTCACACCCTTCTGACATGGCCTGCCTTCCAGCCACAGCCAGCATGAGGTCACAGGGTACCAACCTCATCATGATGTGGTCATCTCCATCTCTCCATGATGTCATCATCTCCATGTCTCCATGGCGTGACCGTCTCCATCTCTCTGTGATGTGGTCACCTCCACCTGTCCATGATGTCATCTGACCTGGAAGCCAGAGCCTGGACACAGCACCAAGGACCAGGAGTTAGAATCATCTCACCTAACTTTTTGGTGTCTTAACTGAGCTATCAAAGCTTGAACTAGCTGAACCCTGCTTTATAAGCCCACCCATGAAGTTGCTGACTTGAATCCTGTGGTCACAAAAGTGCAGAAGATAGGGCTTGACCAAACCCCAAGACTTTCAGGGCTGATATTCCACCAGCCTTGCACAAAATCCTGCCCACCCTCCCATCACAGGCTCTAACACCACAGCACAAGAAATGGCCTTGCCATTGCCCAGGTGCTGTTCTTCCTCCTCCAGGCTGTTGTCCAGCTGCCCCTCCATCGCATGCCATGGTACCCAACTCAACCCCACCTTAGTCATGGCCCTGATGCCCATGCCCACTTGCTGCCCCTCCCCACCCTACCTTGGGGTGGATGCATCCCGTCCTCCCCCGCCCGCCTGCCTCCCCTCCCCGTCCCCCTCTGCGCCTGTTTTCCCATTTATCTCCTTTGCCTGGTGAATATACATAAATATGAGCAACTGTGTCTGTGTGTGACCTTACCTGCCCTGACTAAATTCATGTAGTGTCTGTGAAGATAATTCTAAAGCCATAAGAAGATAATAAAAAAGGAAAGATATAAAAAAAAGGGCAAGCATTGTATTTTGTATTCTCTTATCTAACCTTCTGCAGGCCCCGGGTGGGAGTGCAGTCCCTCGCTATTTAAAGGGATGCTGCAGTCGGGAGCTGCACAAGGCAGCCGCAGAGAGGGAGAGGGACCGCGCGGCCCTGGGTACCACCAGGGACATCAGCTGGCCAGGTCCTTGTCCACTCTGCAGGGCACATGGTGACCTTCTGGTTGGGGAAAGGAAATTCCACTGCTAGCAAAATCCACCCCCCCTCCAAAATATCTGCCGGGCCTGATCCTTCCCCACTGTCCTACTCAAATGCAAGTGGGCATCCTGGGCAGGGAAGCCCAAGGAGGCAGCAAACAGCCACAGGACCCCACGATGAGCAGCTGACCACAGCACGCCGGGGGCCTGTGGTGAAGACTGAGCTCGGAAAGAGAAAAACAAAGCTCTGGGTGTGATTTCTTTTTTTTTTTCATCTAAAAATACCGCTGTGGCTGAAGGCAGCCGTTGCATGAGAGGGCATTGATTGCAGGGACGGAGGAAATTATCGCAGGCTTCATCGCAGCGGTGTCATCTTTGAACAGAATGGCTTGTCAGATAGATGTGAGTGCGGGAGTCAGAACGATCAGGCGAAACAAAATACGGCATCCTCCCCGAAATGAGACCTCGAGGAGATAAACCAACATGCCGGGGAGACAAATCCCAAGATTTCCCCCAGCTCCAAGAAATGCTGAAATCTCTGAAATCACTTTCCCATGGATTTAAAACTCTGCTGCCGAAGCCATGATGCAACCCTGCGCTGGTGTGCAACTCAGTCCTGGCTTCAGCAGCCGTGCCCGTCCTCCTGTGCTCCCCATAAGGGCATGAGGCAAGGATCAGAACCAGCCTGAGCAAATCCCAAATGCTTCTGAGCATTGCAGAAGAGAACTTTGCTCTTTCCTCGCGCCTCCCCGTACCCCCCCTTTAGCTCTGTATTTTTGCACAACTGGGATCTAAGCACGATAAGCCAAATCATCATGTAGCTGGTAATAAAAAGCTATGGAAGAAACAAAAAAAGCCCAATGAACCCTTAAGGTGCAAAAGGAGAACGTGGTTAATGGGGCCACCAAAGCTCTGGGTCTTGGTCTAGCAGGTCTCAGGCCCAGGGAGCAGGACCCTCCAGGTGTCACACAACCGCACAGCACAGCCAGGGCCACGACGCTGTGGAAGGCTCCTCCAGGGCTCCTTGGGTGAAGCTGCCCTCTGGGTCTGATCCTGCTGCTGCAAACCCCACATCCTGGTGGAAGAGGAGGTGCGGGGACAAGAAACGCCCCCTCCTCACCCCTCGCAGCCAGGGATGCAGGTAGGACCTGACGGAGAAGGTCCTGCTTGGCAAGCGACTGATGGGAAGGGGACAGGAATGGCCACCGCTAGCCCCGGGAAGCAAGATGAGGGACACCAACGTGCCTCAGCCCGCTGCCCCCCTACCGCCACCCGCCCCCCCGGTACACGGCGAGGGCTTTCTGCCGCCTTTGTTCGGCGGCTCCGAAGTGGTGTCGCCACAAAGGCGGAGGTGAAAGGGGTTAATTCGGGGGACAGAGGTAGGATGTGAAGATGCAGAGCGGGACAATGGGCCGCCTTCCTCTTTTGTCAGCGCAGCCATTGTGCCGCGTGTGAAAAATGAAATCTGTTTCATTTTCATCCCAGATGCGATCGGGCGCCTCTATTTAGAAGCCATCAAAAAAAGCAATCAAAGTGCTAGGGGGGGACACACACGGGGGGAGCGCAGGCCTGCCAGACATGGGAGCACCCCACCCCAGAACTACCTTTATTTATTTACTTGGGATTTAACATTTATTTAGATTTAACCCGCTCCCTGCCTCCAGCGTTCAAGTGGCTGAAACAATCGTCAAAGTCAACGGCGAGAGGTTTTGGGCAGTGCTGGGGGGGTCAGGGCCAATTGCCAGCAGGGTGGGGGCAGGAGCATCCCTCCAGCCCTGCAGTGGGGCAGAGAGGTGGGGATGAGCCTGGCTACCTGCCCGCCAACTTCCCCACGCCCATCCCATGGCCAAGCGCTGGAGCAATCGCTCTGGGTGTTCTACCTCGTCCCCTACCACGTTCCTCCGGCACCCTCCAGTTTTCCAGGATGGACGGGCAGCTCCGGTGCAACTGTTAATCAGTATTTCCCCTTCATCCTTGCAGAAACAGATGAAAGTGGAAGGAAACCCAGCCCTGCTGCTCTCTCCCCCCAGCCCCCCCCTTATCTCTCCCCAAACCAATCCGTGGGTTTGCAACAAACGTGAGAAATTTTCACCTCCAGCGAAGGTGTGAAACTTCACAGTTTTGTTCCCTCCAAGGGGAATTACAGCCTTTGCAGAATGCAAACAAACAAACAAATGCAAATTAACCCCCCAAAAAAGCATGTTTTTTCAATACACGTCTTAACCTTTGGCTCAAATTAACAAATCCAGCTGGAAACTTTCGAGTTTTCTTTTCCCCATCCAAATAGACAGCTGGCTGTCCCTCAAGATGCCAGGGTGGGTGAGAGGCAGCAGGCAGCAGGGGCTGAATTTAGGTGGTGGGCAGACCAGGCTCTGAACCCTGATCTGCTCCAGGAACCCTCAGCTCCACATAAAAAAAAAAAAAAAAAAAAAAAATATAGAGGGGAAGGTGGCCAGAGCATAGTCAAAGCCAGGGATGCTTGAGGGGGGAATTGGGGTCACCATCCTCCTGCTGCTGGGAGCCTGCTCCAGCCCAGGGCAGCTACTCCCACCTGAGACCCAACAAACTCATTCCAGCTGTGGCATAAGATATACTGGGCCAAGCAGCCTGCACCCCCCACAGGGCTGGGCATGGGCATGTGTGGATAGGGCCATGCTGGGCCTCTCTTCTGCACAGCCACCCTGGCCAGCCCCATCCCTGGTGCAGTTTGAGGTCTTCCCCAGCCACTGGGTGATGAGGATCAGCCCCCAAAGGGAGACTGGCTTGGGGTTAGCACCGATGCCAGCTCTGTGAGGAGCAGGCTTGGGGATGTGCAGTCGGGTTTGGTGCCCAGGACACTTCCCAAGGGAGTTGCCAGTCTGGAGGTGCGGAGCCGAGGGACCACACTGGGTGATGGGCAGGGAAAGCAGGCACCGCGGGGGTGGGAGACATGCCCAGGGCTGCACAGGGAGCCCGTGGCAGAGGAGAGGACTAATCCGCTGGTTGGGGCCACCAGACTTCTCAGCAGGTTTTTTTGTAGTCAGGGGCCATGCACCCTGCACCCTGTCCCCACCCACGGACCCACTGCAATCGCCGCAGGCAGAGCACGGAGGGTGACCAGACGGAGGGGGCTTTGCACGGCCTCCTTCTTCCAGCAACAGAGGGTGGGACAGGGGGCTGAGGAGCAGGACCATCCTCCTCCTCCTCCTCCCCGGCCCTTTGTGCCAGAGCCAGGCAGATGGGTGGCCCTGCCAGCCTGGTGGCCACGGCCGCCTCCAAGCCCAGCTTCATCTGCCAGCTAATAACCCCCTGCTCCCACCCACCTCTGCTTTGTCTCCCCACGCACAGGCACACGCGTCCCAGCCTTCTGCCAGCCCCAGGCAGGCACCGTCCCCACGGCCTCCCCAGAGAGCCGGCGAGCGGGACCCCACAGCCAGGGGAAGGCAGGATGGCAAGTTGGCGGAGGGACCGTGGGTGTCAAATCACATAAATCAAGCTCCGAAGCCTTCCTATTTAACACACTCTTCCCCTTCGAGTTGTCAGTGAAACCGTTAATTAATTAGCTAATCCCACAATGAAGTGGATTCTAAATGGATCTCCCCTCCCTTCCCCCCATTTAGGTAATTACTGCTGAGGGAGCTTTTGTGAGAGTAATTTTCCAGCAGGGACAGCCCCGGATGGCGGAGGGAGATGAATTTAAAGAGGGGGGGAAATAATAATACAAAGGGGGGGGATGAAGGAGGACTCCTTCTGCAGGGCAGCACACTTTGGAGGCACAGCCGGGGCTGGGAGAGCTCTCCTGGCCTCTCCCAGCCAAGGAGGTGACCAACATGGGACACGTATGGGAGCTGGTGCAAAAAGGGCAGCTCAGTCTGCTCCAGGGTGTTCCCAACAGTGGGTACCAGAGCACCAGCCCAGCTCCTTCCTGCTCCCCCACAGGCTCCACCCTCCCGCCTTCCGCCCCCAGGAGATTCCCAGGCTCTGGGTGGCTTCAGCGATGCATCCAGCACCGGCCACCAAGAGCAAAGCATCTCTGCAATGACAACTGTGAGGTTGCAGCAGAGGTTTCCCACACCGGATCATACCTGCCGGTCCCACCACTCACTCCACCAGCACCTCCCAGTTACAGCTTAAGCAGATTGGGTTCTGAAGAGCTTTCCACAACAAGAAATTCATCAGTAGGAATGAAGACACAACCCCAAAGCCTTGAAGGGTGGTTCTTTTCCAAGCCAACCAAGCAAAGAGTGATGGGATTTCGTGGCTAAGCAGAGAAATAAGCCAGCAGGCCTCAGCCCAGCACCTCTCAGGGCATTTATTTCCGAGGCAAGGCACAAAGATAGCAATGGCAGCATCAAGAGCAGCATTTCTCCTTCATATCTTGCTCCTTCCATGCCCCTGCGCAACTCCAAATCCTTTTTTGTTCCTCGCTATGTCAAGCAAAGTCTCCAAGTGAAGATTTTTCAAAGGCACGCCAAGTTTTAGATCCTCAGTTTCATGTCCCCAAGTTCTGCTGTGTCCAACAGAGATACTGTAGGAGTGGTGCAAGCCTGCCGGCTGTGGGCAAACTGCCTTTGAACTGCCTTGCTCATAAATGCATTCAAAATCAAAGGTTATTTCTGAAAAAAATCACAGCTTGGCTATCTTCTGGGTGCAAAGAAATCCCAGACTGCAGCCACCATGGCTGCAAATAGACCCTCCCCTGCACCCATGCCTGACCTCCAGGCACAAAGGGAAGGTGACCTCTGATGGGCAACAGGTCTTGGGGATTTCTCCCCTCAGGGTGGGGACAACATCATAAAAAGCTCCCGGGGACATTTCTACATGCTGGGTTGACTAAAAAGGTGCAAGCTTGTTACCAGGAATACCCAAGCTTCAGATGAGCATTTGCTCACCATCACAGGGGAGGGAAATAAGCTCACTGTGGGGAGGTTGGACTAATTTAACAGGTGCTTGCAGCTTGTCTGGAGGGAAAACTTTCTCATCCCTTGAAGACGTTCCCCGAGCAACCACCCTGCACCTGACGCAGAAATTCACATTTTCCTCCCTTGCCCACATACATACTAATTTCCCCTGGAAAGCAGCTATGTCTCCTTCTTTTGGTAACCCACCCTATATCCCACCAGGCTCCCAGCAGAACCTCTTTACTACCAAACATGCTCTTACAGGCACATGGGTGGTGAAGATTTCTCTTTCTGACCATGGGGATGTGATGAACAGGGTGGTACAGCTAGAAATGCTTTCATACCCTTTTTCCCCTAAGGCTCACCCGAGATACAGATGGGAGAAGAGAGGGGTGCAGCTCTGCAGCTTGCCACTGCCTTGTCTCCTGGCGGTGCAGCTGAAGTACACGTTGGGATGGGTTCACACGGCTGCTTCTCTCCCAACTGCCTGCAAACAGCCTGAGGGGGCAGCTCTTGTTTGCTTTTCCTCCCAAGGAACAGCCTAAACCTCAGCATTTCACGTTGCAAACTCAAGATAAGAAGAATGCCCTGGGACAGCCCTGAGAAACGCTGGAGGGCGTCACTTGGGGACAAAACCTGCTCTGGGGCTTTCCAGCAGTGGAGAGGACCCCAGAGATGGGGCATGAGGGGCTTGGGAGGGGGCTATCAGGCTCTGTTAAGACCATGGAAGATCTTGTATAAGTTGTCACAGAAAAATTTGGGGGTTAGAGATAAGGCCAGGTAATCTGAAAGGCTGTGCAGGATATGTTGGGGTGATGGCTCAGATTCAGGGTGTAAAATCAAGAACTAAACTGGCAAGGGCTTAATGCCATACCCAAAGGATGCTGTCCTGGACAGTAGCGTGTGTGGGATGGTCTGGGGAGCACCAGTCTGATCCCTGATGCGAAACCAGCCCAGCTGTGTCCCCACACCTCACTCAAAAGCCCATGGCTGGGAGACATCACCCTTCCACCAGAAGTGCCTCCACGGTAGGGTTGGTCCCATCAGGACAGCATGAGGAGGGGGAAAATAGCCCACCCCGGTTGTTATCCATCCTCCAGCCGCAGACATAGCGCCAGGGGCTGTGACCATTTTAATCTGCATCTCCCCTCTCGCTCCCGCTAGAAACAAGTGTAGTCAACTGGAAAATTAAGACCCAGGGTTGAACCCGGAGGGGCATTAAGAGGGGCAGCTTGGCTAGCAGATACGCAGAGCAGCTTGCCACTGCCCCATGGCATCGCCGTGCCACCCCAGCTCTCCCTCCCCCCCTCCCTCCCCATCCAAGCAGTGCCGGTGTCCCTGCGCTCAGCATCGCGGCCGCAGCGTGGTAAATCACCGGTGACAGCTCCGGCGGGCATGGGGCGGTGGAAGCACGCTCCTGCCCGCGCTCACGGGCAGCTGTCGCGGGCAGAGGTCCAAGGTCAGCAAAGTGTTTAATGGGCCTCCTGCGAGGACCTGCGATGAAAGGCGGGCGGGAGAGGCGGCCAGAAGGGAGCATATGTCACTGCCTGAGCTCCAGGGCCGCTTTTAAGTGACAGGGGGATGCTTCCCATGCAGATAGGCAAGCGGAGTGCGTTGCTTTCCCAAGCCAGTCTCCTTTTCCAGGAGCGCAGCAGGGACATGCTGTGGCCTTTAGCACCCACATGTTTGCAGCTCACGCACGGGTGATGGACGCCTGGATGCCCACAGCATGAGGTCCTGCCAGGACGAAGGCTGGCAGAGCGTGGCTGAGAACTGCAGCTCTCCTAACAGCTACAACAAAAGCCGCAAGGCAAACCAAACCCAAACACAGCAAGCCAAGCCTCCCTGGAGTTTGGTCCTGGCTCTGAATCCCCGTACGTGTTTCCCCGTACTAAGTTAGACCAGGGGCTGAGCAGGAGAAAGAAAAGGCCCGTGTACTGTTTTACAACACCGGCTTCAAGCGTGATCAGGCGAAGCACGGTGAAGATGCAGCGCCCGGGTGTGAGCTATCTGGCCAGAGCACCATGGTTCTTCCAGCCCCTTGTCCAAGCACACCCGGAGCCAGGCAGCCCTGGTATCTCCTTACTTCAGCACTGCTGGTAGGCATGGCCGATAAACCAAGTTTCCAAAAGGAAAATACCATTGCACCCTATGGTACCTCCATACTATTTTATACCGTAGTAGCTGATGACTATGTAAGACAAAGCCTGGGTGAACATGGTGGTTTCAGGTTGTTTTCTCCTGTCTGGTGGTTTGATACTGTAAACCAGCAACTCCTTTAGTGGGCACCTTCAAGTTTCCCACTGCTGCGGCCAGAGCAGACGAAGGGTCTAAGCCCCATCCTTAGGGAAGGTCCTGGTTACAAATAACCCAGTCAAAAACAAAAGAGGTGCTGAGCCCCCTGTGCAATCAGGGCTGCAGTTCCCCCCGCCCCTCTACAAAACCTCTTGCCTTTCTCCAGGGGGAAAACCAACCATCACTGCCTCCATTCCACACCAGCTCTCCCTCTTCCACCTCCACATAACCTGGCTCATGACCATCCTCATACCCAAACCTGTGCTCACCCCTTATCAGCCGGCTGGAGCCTGGTGTCTGGGCCACTGGTAGCATCCCAGGAAAACACCATCCAGGCTTGTGCTTTCCCACATGTTCAGGAGGGCTGGCAGGAGAGCTTTGCTGCACAGGAGGCTGCTGCATCACCTGCCCACCACATGCACCACGGCCTGATTTTAATCAGCTCCCAGATTTTGGGGGTGGAAGCAAAGAGCAGCTTTGTGGCAAAGAGCAGAGGGCTGGTGCTGAGCAGCACATCTTGGGGGGGGAAGGAGGGGAGAAGAGGAGGCCACTGGGGACATGGGATGCAAGGTTTGCTTTTGCAGACTGAATCAAACGTTGGAAAGCTGGTGAATTAGCAGTGTTTGCTGAGCAAACGCTGCCGGGTGGGGATAGGCAGAGGAAGAGTGGTTAAGCACACAGTCCTTTATTTGCGAGCAAACATCTCCAGCTCCTCCTCTCCCTCCCCTGTTCCTCCCGGCACCTTCCCCAGCTTGTGCTCCAAAGGGGCTGGATGATGCTTCCCAAGAGGAGAAGGGGTGACATTCCCATGGGAGGAAGGAAATGTGGAAAAAGAATTTTCTTTCACCAACATGCCTGCACCAGAGCAGCCAAGAGGGCAGCGGTGGCTCATGGGAAGGAGTGGATTTTGTGTCAAAAATACATTCATGCTCAGCATTACTTCTTTGGGCTGTATTTTCCATCCCAAGCAAGGGCTGCACTCTGGATGAAGACACTGAGGGCACTGCAAAACACAAGGCACACTGCATGGACTTAGGTATCACTTTGGAGAAGTCTGTACTCTTGAAGACATGGGGCTCGCTGCTGCAGGAGGAGATTGTTTCTTGCAAGTCAAGATGGGGGGGGGTTGGCCTCAGTTTAATCTTGCAGTCCTGATGCTGATCTCAACCCCCTCTCCTAGCTGCAAACCCAGGGTGTGGAATTGATCTGGAAGAAGTTCCCTGTTCTGGAGATGCTGTAGGGACACGCTAGAAAATGCAGCCCTTGCCCCTTGGCTGGAAGCATCCGTGCCAAGGCCAAAGTGCCAGGTCCCCTGTTGTGCTGGGTGCATGCCCAGTTACAAGATGAGACACATCTAATTCCCCTGTCATTGGGACAGGAAGGCAGGGATGGAGCTGCAAGGGTCTGGAGGAAGAGGTGAAGGCACCAGAGAGGACAACCCAGCCAGCTGGATTTCACCTGTTGGCCAGGGGCTGATCAGCACTCAACTTACAGGAGCTGCTAAACCACTTTCTCCTGAGATGTACATCATTTCACCTGGTCTTGAGCACCCACACACCAACTGCGATCCCTGCTTGGCAGTCACCATCTCCTTGCTTACGCACATGGAACCAAATCTACACCCTGATGGTCTGTGAGCTGAAGCACTGGGTGCCCCAGGGTGACCTGCAGCACACCTCCGCCAGCCGTTTGACCTGCTACCTGTGACATCCCATGGTTTTGGCTCAAAGGAAAGGAGAGAAAATGGGAGCTGTAGTGCCCATCCCTTTCTGACTTCTAAGCAAGTCCAGATACATCTCCTCTGGAAACTCTGGCTGGAAAACTGGAGCGCTCTTGCTCCAATTCCTCCCAATTACCTGTCAATGCTCCATGTCCCTCTGCTCCTGGGTGTTCCTAAACCTCCTCCCATATTCCTTAGGCCTCCCCACCATGCTCCCATCTAGTCCAGACTTTGGCCAACACCTCAGTGAACCATACCACAAATCATCTTCCACTACCAGCCAACGGCTGCAAAAATGCTACTTCAGGTTGCCACCTCCATTCATAAAACACGCAACTGCTGGACTGGCTTTTATGGGACAATCTTAATGTTCATTCACCCTTTGAGGGCCAGGTGCTTAGACAGCAGCTGTGCTACACACACTGCTGTGTGAATTACTCATCACTGGCAATGCGTGTATCATTCGTTATTAAACTGCTCGGGCACTTGGCCTGCAGCTGAATCCAACAGCACCAGGGTGGCTGCAGGAGGAATCAGGCACCTGTAAAAGCAGCAGCACCCTTCATGCCTACCTCTGTCAGCAGAGGCACTGCCTTTCATGGTGGTGGTGGCAGCTTTAACGTGCCTCCAGGAACCAGCCATGCCCTGGTATCCATGCAGAGAGGGATTAGAAATGAATGTGCACAAAATAAGTTCTTTCTCAAGATGTAGATTATTGGTGGTGAGAAATCTTCAGCTGCTATAAATCAGCAAAGCTCCACTGAAGGAGGTGGAACAGTGCTGATTTACACTGCCTGGCAGCTTGGTCCAGCATCAGGAGCTTTGTCTGGGATTAGTAGGAGAAATTGTTGGAGAGGGCAAGAGTCTCATTACCTTGTCCTGGCTAATGCTTTGCTTTTCTCTGGTGCATGTTGTTGTTAGGAGCTGGATCTAATTAGTCATTGCAGGAAATGCCTCAGCTTCTCCTGTTCCCCACTGCTTGGGAGGGGAAGGGGGAGAGCTAATCCTGGCCAACGTGGGAACAAACCCTGTTGTAAAAGCAGGTCCTGATCCCATAATTTGCTCTGCAAAGCAGCACGTGCCCAAGCACACTGAACCTTCCCAGTGCCAGGAAGACTCTGGAAATATGCCTGGGCTCTCCCACCAAAACCCAACAACACCAGCCTGCGCAAGGCTCTGACTGTCCTACTCAGCATGAATAACAGCCCCTCGTGCTTAGGCTGAGCAAACAAAACCCATGCAGGGAGGGGGGAACCTTCCTTGCATCCCATCACTGCTCACGGTGGGGGAAAAGGCTCATCAGGGAACAGAAGGGCCCACAGCTCCCAGAGCCAAGGGTGACCCCAGTGCAGGGTGCTCGTAACACCATCCTACAACAGTCCCAGCCAAGACAAGGGGATGAACCTAGGGTCTACCTAAGGGGTCCGGGCAGAGGACAAGCTACTTACAGCATAGGCCCAAGGTCCATCCAAGAGGCAGAGCCAAAGACAGGCACAGCTATAACACAGCCCAGATAAGGAGTAAAGGCACTGGACTGCCCTTAAATAGAGCTCCTGGGCCTTGGGCAGAGGTGGGTGGGGCCCCAGGAGAGGCTGGTCAGGGCAGTTAAGGGCAATCAGTGCCCTCGGGGCCCTAACAAGGCTCATCTCTGCATCCCCATTCCCTCCCTATGAGTTGGCTTCAGTTTTCTTCCATCAGGTATCAACTGCAATAAAGATGTGACCCTCCCCCCAGCAAGATCCTCTAATTTTAGGTACACGGCCTTGTCCCCTGCTCTTTTCTTGTAGTGCACCACATTTCAGGGGTTTGGTGTCTGAATGCAGATGTGGTGGTTTGCAGATGTTCTTTTGTAGT
Organism: Egretta garzetta; assembly: GCF_000687185.1. Taxonomy (NCBI): domain Eukaryota; kingdom Metazoa; phylum Chordata; class Aves; order Pelecaniformes; family Ardeidae; genus Egretta; species Egretta garzetta. The sequence continues at coordinate 1,469,944 of NW_009260350.1, read as the reverse complement.
TAAACACACAGATAATGTGTGTTTTGTTAGCCCATGGTGAGATAAACATGCAGAACTCGTGTTCTGCAGATGCCTCCATCTCCTGTGTGGATAACATCAGAGTGAGCAGGATCCCAGCCTCACAGACTGGGGTGATCTCTTCCGGATCTCTCTATGCAGGCTTCTGGGTCTCACGGAGATGTGAGTTTACTAGCTGGGCTAATGAACTGAGATGGCCTGACTCCTTTCAACATCATCTCTCCAGTCTAAGTAACCCCTGGCTCTTCAGCTGAGCTGTGACAACAGGCACACGGGTGCTTTTGGCTCACACACTTGCTAGGTTTAGCTCAAAATACCATGATGGTGGTAACAGCTAAAACAGCACAGAGGATCTTCTCACCATGAAGGTGGCTGTGATTCAGTGCAATGTATTGAGCATTACAGGCAAGACCAAGGCTCTGATTTACGCTGAAGTCAAAAGGTGGGACAGGAGGAGAGAAAGGAATTTACCACCTTCTGCAGCAGAACCAGCACTGGGAAATGCCTCCCTATGCTTCATCAGCTGCACTTCACATTCGGTGTAAAGGCTCATCTCCCTTTCTGCTACCAGAGTAATAACCTAGGGCAGAACAGACACCCGTTGTGGTAGTCTATCTAACACCTTTACAGGTCGATCTGCTGTTCTTCCTCTCCCTGTGCCTCCACAAGGCTTCCCTGATGCCATATGTTGGCTCCATCACGCAGATGGAGCTCCTCAGGCAGCGCTAGAAGCAGGGAGCAGTGACTAAAAGGTGAACAGGGACATCCCAGCACAGGCTGTGCTGGAGCTCAGAGAACTGCTTCACAAACACCAGGTTTGGTCCAAATGTTTTCCTTGTTGACTGGCTTGCTGTTTGCAGATCCAGTGCCAGTTTACAATGTTGGTTTTCATCAGACGAAAGTACAACTCCGAGAGAAACCAACTGGGAGCTTGGCAGTGGGTTGCACGTGCCATAAAGGCGCTAACCCTGGAAACCAGTGCAGAACCTCTTTCTCCCCATGGTGAGACAGGCAGCAGTTCACCCCACTGGTGGACGGTGCCAATCCTTTCCTCTTTACTGGGTTTCCTATCTTCATGAGTGCCAGCTGGGCCTGGACTACGGCTGGCAGCAGGAGCGTCCACAAACCCTTACCAGAGCTGTATGCCAGCTTGCCTTGGCCAGGATGGGAGATTGCTCTTTCTGTGGAGAGCTCAGTGTGGCAACTTCTCTTATCAGTCAACGAGGGCTGATAACCAGTTACCTCGATCAGTTGTGAGTTCTTGGACATCCCACCTAAAGACTTCACATGAATAAACTCACTTCATGCCTACAGAGTGAACCGATGAGCACCAGCAGCTTCAGTCTGTTCCCTGTTCTTGATTTCCCATGGCTGAACCTTTGGCTAGAACAAGGGCAGCCTCCAAGATCCCCATTGCCTTTGGGAATTCTGGATGTTCGGTCATGCCTTTTTCCTTCCTGAAATGCAGTGAGAGAGCCTGTCCTCACAACACATCAGGCATTGACATCGTCTCTTGAAGCTGAGCATCTCCTGGTCAGGTGCCCTGTGGTCCTGCACAAGGCCATGCAGCTGAACAGCTGCCTGAGCTTTGGAGACAAAATGATGGGCAAAGGAGCTGGTTTTATCCCAGAGAGTTGGTGACTGAGGGCACGGGCAGGTATTCCCGTCATCAAGCTGTCAGCAGCTCCCCTCAGTGCCTGCAGAGGGGGATTCATTGCCTGGTGCTCTGAGATGTTCCCCCTGGGGGAAAATCTCTCCTCCCTAAATGTGGGAGAAGACTAACCTCTCCCTCAGCATCCTGAAGCTGGTGGGGATGCTGCCCTGCTGACCTTGTTACTGGTCCAGTTACACCTGCCCTGGGTCTGCGGTGGGGTCTCGAGCCCACGCCAACCTCCTGGTGTGTACCCTGGTGACACTCACTAGCACCAGCTCGGGCAGCCTTCAGCTAGGGCTGGGTGTGAGTTCACAGAATCACAGAATGGTTTGGGTTGGAGGGGACCTTTAGAGGCCAAACCCCCTGCAGTGAGCAGAGACATCTTTAACTAGATCAGGTTGCTCAGAGCCCTGTCCAACCTCGCCTTGAATCCTGCATCCTCCAACGCTGGCTGACTTACAGATGTCTTACACCTGGAGCTGAACAGGCCATGAATAAAGCATCCTGGGAGCAAAACCCACATCAGAAAAGTCAGGGAGAGCCGAAAAAACCTCCAGCATGGGGCAGGTGCGACCCATGTAAAGATGTACGTGTGTGCACACACACACCCCGCTCCCCATCTCCTCTGGCTCCTCCTGCTCCTTCCCTCTCTTTCTTTCTTCTGAAAGCAAACTGGACAATTTCTGGGCTTTGATGGTGGTTAGGAGGACACTGGATAAAGAGTCTGAGAAAGTGAAAGAGGGTGCGCGGGGCTGCAGGAGGAGAAGGAGGGGAGAGCTGGAGAAGGAGGGATTCTCGGTATCTACAAGGGAATTAAAGCGCTTTTACTAGAGTGAAGAAATCAGCTAAAGAATGGCAGGCGAACAAAAGCAGCAAGGCTATGGACAAGTCGCTCTGAATAGGTCCAGATCCCCTTAAGTTTGTAACACCCCCTACACACTTCTTTTTTGCCCTTCCCCCCCTTAAGCCTTTGCTCCTCACTCCTTCCAAGAACAAATGCAGAGCAAGGGGAAAGCAAAAAAAAAAAAAAAAAAAACACGAGGGAGGGGAGGAGTGGAAGAAAGCTAAAAAAAATCAAATAAAATAAAAGGTAATCCTCAGCCACTTTGCCCCTCTGGGGGCTGCTCTGGGCCAGATTAAAGGTCCGGTGTGAAACCATTCTGCTATTCAGATGCGATAAGCAGGATTTACAAGCAAAGAGAAAGAGAGAAAAGAATGGGCGAGAGGAGAAAAGGAGAATTATTTGTGTCTCTTAATACTTGTTAAGCACTTCTCTTTTGCTAGACTAGACAAGACACAGCTATGCTCAAAGTCCATGCACAATCCTGCCCGCTTGTCCAACACCCCCCTCCCCGCCTCCGCTCCCCTCCCTCCCTGCCTTCCACTGGTTTGCTTTCCCCCTGCCCCCATCCAAAGCAAGCAGGCAACACTTTGTTGCTACTGAGCTGAAATTGGTCTCCTCTCCGAGCGGCACACAAAGAGAATGGCAATTAACCTTCCTGTTCCCTGGTGACAGCGATCTAATCAGTGCTGCGCCCAGGCCTGTGCCAGCCGCTCAAAGGCAACGGCGGCGAGCC
>NW_009260350.1:1456256-1466548 GCF_000687185.1 Egretta garzetta | reverse complement strand
AAGGAAGATGACAGGGACCTGTTGGAGCAGGGCCAGAGGAGGCCACAAAAATGATCTGAGGGTTGGAGCCCCTCTCCTATGAGGACAGCCTGGAGAAGAGAAGGCTGCGGGGAGACCTGATTGTGGCCTTCCAGTACTTAAACGGGGCTGATAAGAAAGATGGGGACAGACTTTTTAGTAGGGCCTGTAGTGGTAGGACAAGGGGTAATGGCTTTAACCTAAAAGAGGGGAGATTCAGACTAGCTATAAGGAAGAAATGTTTTACGTTGAGGGTGGTGAGACACTGGCAGGGGTTGCCCAGAGAGGTGGTGGATGCCCCATGCCTGGAAACATTCCAGGCCAGGTTGGATGGGGCTGTGAGCAACCTGATCTGGTTGAAGATATCCCTGCTCACTGCAGGGGGGTTGGACTAGATAAGCTTTAAAGGTTTCCAACCCAAAGCATTCTATGAGTCTATGAAATTCCAGCCAAATGCAGACCTGGACCAGGTAGTCCTAATTGCTGGTGGCCCAGTAGCACACGCTCACTGAAGCCAGAGGGCAGCAGCAGCATGATGCTACAAAGATGTTGCAAGGTGTCTGGGGGTGAGGTGGTGGAGCCCCCAGATAGAGCCAGGCCCACCCTGCTCTGGGCACAGTGTGGAGCTGGATGGTGCAAATGGTCCTTAGGCTCACAGCCTGAGGAAACCTGAGTGTTTGGACTCTTCTCAGCGCTGCTGCTCACGGGAGGTTAATCAGTCCTCGCTGCTTCTTCACGTACTTCAGAACTGGATGATGGGAGAACGATTCTTGTGGGAGGAAGGAGGGAAAGGCCAGCCCAACCTCCCATCACCACCACTCTTCTCTGGACGAGGAAGGCACTTGTGGTGTTTCATAGCCAAGAACCACATACTGAGACCTGCAAATATAGTCCTCGGTTTTCAAACTTCTACATGAGCTTGTAAGCTTTTTTTTTTTTTTTAAAGTGGAAAAATAGGGTTGTTAGAAAAGCCTCAACCATCCTTTACAAAAGAACCACTACTCACCAGTGACAATTTTCAGCAATCCTCCTCCACTCCATATTTTTCCATTTTTGCTAGAGCTGGGGATGAGAAACCGCTAGTGCATTATTAAAAGACCAAGATGTTAGTGTTGGGTTTGTGCTACATTCAAGGGAGAAAACATGAACCTCCTGGAGGTCAGTCAAAAATTAAGAAATGCTTTAATTTTTTTTTTTTAAAACCTCTGAAAAATCCATCCATTGACCAGTTCTCTAATTGTGACCATGGATCCAAGTAACTGAAGCAGAGGTCTCCAAATCAGCCTTTTGCTTTCTCATGAGCCTGATCTTAGATCCCAGCAATGCAGAAAAATGACAGTGAAGTGTCCTCTTACAGGCAACAAAACCCAAAAATCAACCCAAATAAACAACACCACCCCCCAAAAAACCCACCCTCAGCTCTCTTTTTTCCTTCTCTTGCTAGTTCTAAGAAAAAAAATCATCTTAAACCTGTTGCTGGAGTTTTCTCAAGCAATGAAAATTCACCTGTTCCTCATGTATTATAACAAAACTTTCCAACTGCAGCTGAGCAGGAGAACTGTACCTACGTCTTGAGGACATCCTCATGGGAGACAGGCCTTCCAGCTTGGAGGTTTGACATCATTGCCCATGCCATCCATATGGGAAGCATTGTCCATAACCGCCTGCTTATAAACCAATTCCTGATAATGGTTGTAAGGTGTGGAGCTTAAAGTTTTAAACCTGCTGGTGGTGAGGACTCTTCTCTTTGTCTTCTCCAGGGCCTGGCACATCTCAGGGCAGGTTAGCACGAGTCGATGGCAGAGCTTTGTAATCCAAAAAGGTGCCAACACCTGTGGCTTCCTAACTTGCCTAGGGGCCTCCCTGCTCAGCGTTAGCCCTTGTGTGCCCCAGCCAGGAGGAAAGGAGTTGACTGAGGGAATCCTCCTCCTGAGCTCACCTAGAGCCAGCCATTAGGAAGGTGATCAAGTCGCCGCTCTCTGCCCCTCTGTTCCGCAGTGCTTCGGGGGACGATTGCATCTACCTCAGACAGATAGGCGCAAACATCTCAATTACACCTAAGGAGGAGCATAATTGAGCCTGAATTGATTCAAACCGAGGCAATTAAAGCAAATCTCAGATCCCCGCTGGGCAGCGGAGGCTCAGCTTATTTTTAACTCATAACCACAACAAAAATACTAATTAAAGGGCGGGGTTGCGTCCCTCGCCCCAAGGGCAACTGCTGGCCCACGGGCAACTGCCGGCCAACGGGCATCTGCCAGCCCAACGGGCATTTGCTGGCCAACGGGCATCTGCCGGCCCAAGGGCATCTGCCGGCCCAACAGGCATTTGCCGGCCCAACGGGCATTTGCAGGCCCAACGGGCATCTGCCGGCCCAAGGGCATTTACCAGCCCAAGGGCTTCTGCTACCTCCTTCTCTACACCAAGCCAGCAGCACGGACCACAAAGCACAGACCCTGCGGTGCTTCCTGTTGATGCGTGGCCCCGCATCACTGTCATGGGAAAGGGCACAATGACCGGCTGCGTTGCAAGGATTGCTTTACCCATTCTCGGTTCGGCAGAGGCTTTGGAGCGGGGCTGGATCAGCATTGCTCTGTACGGCTAGCAAACAAGAACCATCAATTAGAAGTAATTACCACCCCCTCCCCATAACTTAACAGGCTAATATTAGGCTTCATTTTTAAGAAAGGTAATTTGACGACCATAAATTACAATTATAAAAACTTCATTAGAGTCGGTAGCAATCCATCCACCATTGTTCTAATTACACACTGTAGGAGTAATGAATGCTAATGGTTTAATGTACAATAATTACCACAATTGAAAAATAATAATAATACAGAACAACCTCAGTTATCCAAATGTCACGGGGGACATGGAATGGGTTGGGGTAATCACAGTTTCAGATAATTGAGGGGCTCTCCAGCATGATTAATAGGTGATGTGACCTCTGGGTGTGGAATGAGGAGTTTTAAATGAATGCAGTGTGGTCAAGTGAGGTAAGGCACTGGGCAGAGAGAAAAAAAAAAATACAAAAAACCAGGCATCTTCTGTCTTAGCTTTGGATTTTGCTGGACATTTTAGACCTAAAGTAAATTTATTGGTTTTGCAACTGAACTGTGCCAACTCTTGATGATTTTCAGGTGTGGTTGGCAGGGCTTAAAGCAGAAAAACAGGAACTGTGCTCTGAAATCCATTCATATTCAGTCCCTTTCTGAGAAGCATTGGGTCTAGATTTGGCATGCTGGGCCGAGCACAAGAGGCAATTTCAGTCCCTTGCGGCACAGCAACAACGCCGAATTGTAGGATATTTCAGTCAGGACAGGACATCAGAAGATCTCTGATCCAACCTCCTGTTCAAAGCAAGCCCAACACTGAATTCAGACCAGGTTTTTCCAAGGATTTGACCAGCCAGTTCTTGATCATCCAAGGACAGGGATCCATCCCATGATCTCCTTTGGCCCCTGTTCTACTGCTCATTTATTCTCACAGTGAATTTTATTTCCTTATATCCCATCAGATCCTCCCTTGCTTCAGTTTATACCCACCTCCCCTCCTGCCATGCACCTCAACCAAGAGCCTGAACACCGCAAGTTTCCTCAGCCTCTCCTCCCTCCAGCCCCCTGAACATCTTGGCATCTCTCAGCTGAACTCATGCCTACTTATCCTCTTTCTTTCACTTTGTTATTTATCAACATCTTAGTCCATCCCAGGGTCAGGATTTTCCATTTGTCCTCATTAAATCCCACATTTTTCCTGCCAGACCATTTCTCAGGCTCTCCAGATCCCCCTGAAAGGCTGTGCTGCTCTACAGCAGGATGAACCCCACAGTTCACTGTCATCCAGAGACCTGGTGAGGAGCATCCCACCTCATCCTCCAGGTCACATATTGCACAGGATGAACGTATGAAACAGGAGAGGTCTCAAGGCAGATCCCAGAATAACTCTGCTTGTAACATAAGATAAAAATGAAATAAAAGGATTGACCCCAGCAATCATTCCTTTGAATCAATTGCTCAGTTTGCTCCTGCATTTGATCCTATTCAGAGGAACTTATCTTGTAAATAAAACTGTGGGTTTTGCCATGTTATCCCCCAGCAGCAGGTTGAAATCTGTCAACTGGCTCACTTACCTTGCCAGGTCATTCTGCCACCCTTGCTTTGCTTAGGTTGGGTCACAAAGTCAACCCCAAGTAGTTTCAACATCTGCCTCTCTACAAGCAGCATATGAACAGGTCCTCTTACCAGGCTATTTCGCAGTAGGAATGGGTTTATCACAGGAAATCAGTTTGCTATCTCCCCTTCCTCAGTAGAGGGAATATGAAAAACATTACAGAGTATGGAGTGTGATTAAAGAAGAAAGAAATCAAGTCTCCAGAAGAGAGAGCAAAGCAAGGCTGTTGTGTCAGGGAGCAGAAAGCAGATACTGGAAGTGCAGAACCATGGATCACCAAAAAGTGACTCTCAGAGCTCCTCAGGATCAGTACAAGTTGAGTATCCAAGCAGACCCCCGATGGTGCGTGCATAAAGGTGAGGCACGTCTTAAAGAGGTGAGGCACGTCTTAAAGAGCTTCGCCAGCTCTGCCTTTAACACCTTGCAGCACACTCCCATGGACAGGTGCTCCCTGTGTGCCTGGGCACCACGAGGACTTGTGCATGCTTCTGAGCTTTGTTGGTTGGTGTGAGGGACCAAGAGACTTGGATGTCATTTTAAAAGGTCAGGTTTAGGCTTTCTTCATTCTTGCCTTGATAAGCAGCCTGATAGGAAGGAAAATGTTGGGAGAAATCATAGTTTCTGATTCATTTGTTCCCGGGTTTGGAAGGTGCCACTTAACCACCCCAGAGCTTTTCCTAGCCTTGACCGAACTCCTGTGACGAAAGCAACTTGGTAAGAGCTTGCTGCTAAAACATCCCTAAGAAACAAGCTAGGATTGAGAAAACATTGGGCCTTGGACTCTTATTCCTGGGTGCTTGCTGACATTACAAAATGCAGAGAAGCTCACTCATGCTGCGGTGACATCTCTTGGAGCAGCCCAGGTTTAAGCATTCACGTCCCACAGACCTGCAACCAGCCCAGTTTCTGTAGGACATCTCTGGAGCCTGAAAGCGGGTCCCATCCATGTCCCTGGCTAGGAACAATGAATTCTTGATACACATCCTCTTTAACAGGAGCCTAATTTATAAGAACGCAGATAATATATCAATGGAAATTAACTTCACACTTTCCTTACACTAGCAGGTTGAGCTGCAGGTGAGTGCAATGTAATTAAGAAATTAAAAGGTAATTTCCACATATGCTTTCTGCTAATCTATCTCAGCAATCATTTAATTTACAGCAGGGGACTGGCAAGGAGGCAAGCCAAAATAAATAAGATAATACTGAGCTTAATCGCTCAGTGGAATGGTAATGGAATGGAGTGGGGTCTGCACAGAGCTGGCAGGGAGAGGTGCAGCGACCCTGCCGGTGCTGCTGATTGAAAGCAAGGCTTGCTTTTAATTTCAGACTTTGAGCCACTGCCACCAAGTTTCCTCAAGTTCTGGTTTTGGGGGGGTTTTTTAGTTTGTTTTTTTAAAAAAAAAAATTAGCTTTAAAAAAATCCCCCTTACAACTGTTGTTCTATTTTCTGTGATTAATTGACAATATGGAACCTGACAATTTGGACTTCTTGATCTCCACAGAAGACTGAGTAATTTCTTCTGGGTTTTTGAATCACTTCCCATTCTCTATTTAGCCAAGGACAGCAGCTGGGATGCACAAAGCAGCAGTTAACCAAGAAGTAGCATTGCACTGGGAAACCCTTGGGGAACCTGAGGCATGAGCTGGTCAAAAGCAGAACTTCCCAGTAGCTCCAGCCCACAGCCCTTATCACAGCCAGCCCCAAGGGAGGGTACAAGCCACAGCTGTGCCCTGGGATGGTTTGGGCCAAGGAGAGCAGATGAACTCCCAGGGCTTCAGAGATTTGCTGCTTGACTCCCACTGCCACCACAGCTGCTGGACATCAAGGCTGCCCAGCCCCAGGACTCCCGTGTTCATGGGGCAGCTGGGGACAGTGGTGGGATGAGGCTGAGCATCCCCTGTGCCCCACGATAAACCTTGTCCAGCCTTGTCCAGGATGAGTGAGGGAGCACGGATTCGTGCCAAGGACCCCCTTGGTCCTCCCCTTCCCCTGCTGGCTGTCCTGCTTGGGCTGACGCGCTGCCAGGTTGTGGTGTCCTTGCTCGGGGCGGAGAGCAGGGTGAAACCAGCAGGTTTGGACTTCCCAAGCAGGTATGTTATCTCTCAGGCAGGGCCCAGGGCATTGAAGGGGAGGGAGTGGGAAGCCCCCACAGGAATTGCACCCGCCCAGCTTGCAGGGCCTCCCAGGACATCCCAAGCAGCACTTTGCATCCCAGAGCCCTTGGCTCCTTCTCTTGAAATTTATGCACAACACCAAACCTAGAGGGGAACGGTCCAGAGCAGCCAGGCCTTTGGGAGAGGGCAATTCCCCTCCCTGGTCTCCTCCCCACCACACAGAGCTCCCTGCTACCTTGCTGAGTTTCAGGTGCCCCGAGCGAGGATGCAGGGGAGAGGATTTGGGCTCCATATCTGCGTATCTGCGCTGTGGGAACACCTGGAGCCATGCATGCCAGAGCCTGCCTCAATAGAGGCAGGAGCGCCAGCCCCAGGGCCTCAGCAGGGGATGCTCTTCATGTAACTCCAGCTTTTTGTTCCAAAACCTGAGCCTTGGCGGGGGAATGCTTCCCACCTCCCCGCTGGAGCCCATCCCCTCCTCCACCCCCTGTGTGCCCCCCTGCAGAAGCTGAGATGCTTCCTCTCATTCCCTGGGGTCCCAGAAGCATTCATATGGGAACTTAATCCTCCAGAGATGTGGGGACACGGGGATTACCAGCGAACCCGGAGAGATGGGGCCCATCTCCCCCCCCTGAGAAATTGGGCTGCCAAGGGAGCCATGCCACCACTGTCCCACCCCAACCCTTCTGGAGGCCCCACGTCCATCTGGGCCAAGCAGGACAGCAAAGACCAAAGCATAGACCTGTGCCTCCACGGCAAGAGGGCTTCGGTGACTGCTGTGACACCCCCAAACAGGGCTGCATTATCGCCTGTCAATAATTTATCTGATGAGTTGCAGCCTGCTTTTGTCAAATGAATTACTCCCAGTGTATAGGGAGGTTTTATTTGTACTCTTCAAGCAGCTCTAGAAATGGTCAAATAATATTTGCCCAGCAAATTGTTAAACGGCAATTCTTCTGTCACTCATTGAGTAAATTATTCACTGAGCACTTGTTTACTCGGTGCTGGCGCTCCCTGCCTGCTGCCTGCCGGTTCCCTGGGCCGCTGCCGCGCAGGCAGCAGGAGCAGGAGGGCACCTGAGCAAACAGGCAAGGGGCTGCCTGTCTGCCCGAGCCCCTGAAACCCGGCCGGGGTCTGTGCTTCCTTAGGCTGGGGATGGGGGAGAGCTGCGGGGAAGCGTGTGGTGGTAGAGGAGGGTCTGGGATTTGGTGTGTGTGGTGGTAGAGGAGGGCTCATGGACCAGACGCCGACATGAGGGGTTGCTGGGGAATGCTGCTGGACCCTCCAGCAAGCGGGCAGGCGTGCCTGCATGGTGCCCATGTGTGCACGCTGCACCCACGGGTGTCCTGAGTCTGGTCCTGCTGCCACGGGTTTTCAGGGACTCGGGGAATGAGCTCCTGGGGTGGCAGCTGGAGGAACGCGTCCCTGGGTGGGTGATGAGCTGGGAGGGGAGAGGCAGAGGGGTCCACAGGTCTGAGCTTTGCTGGCAGAGGACATATTGCCAGAGTGATGCCTTTGCTTTCTGGCTCAAGCCTGGGAGGAGGAGATCAGCCGGGTGTTTATAGGGCAAAAATCCTCTGGGTTGTAGGTCCTCAGTAGATCATCACATCCATAAACCTAAATATTATCACTCACCTCTCCTTTTTCCTCCTCTCCGCTGCTCTCCTCTACTCCTGAGACGTGCCCCTGCTCGCCTGCCCTGGAGGGAAGGGATGATTTCTCCAGGCTGGAACCCTGCGCTAAGCCTCTCCATGCTGGGCAAACGGCTCAGGCACTGGTTAAACCAGAGCCAGGACTGAGACTGATTGAGCCCAGGAGGGCTCCGGCCCAGGCCTGAAGCGAGCTGCTTTCTTCTGGGGCATGAGAACCAACTGCACAGATAAAAATGATGGGCAGAGCGTACACGTCACCTTGAAATATCACCCAAGAAGTGGGGGAGTCATTGAAAGTAATCGATTTTGTTAATGAACAATTTTTAAAAGCATTGGTATTTTTTAAAAAAATTGTTTTCATTTTAACCATTTAAAAATACAGGGGGGTGTGGGGGGGAGGGGGTTGTAGGATTTTTTGCTCAGTTGGGTTTTTTGTCAGTACATCATTTTTTTCTTGTTTAAAACCTGCACCTTTCCCTGGCACTCCAGCAGCGGCAGCATCTCTTGGAGCCTGCACTCTGGTTTCTAGCTGAAAATGCCCGGGTGTTCCGGCTTAGCTGAGGAAGGACCTTCCTCCCAGCTGTGAAAAGTTTAAGTGCAGAGACATTGACCAACCTTCAGCCTTGAAACACCCGCAGAAAGGTAATATCTACTCCGCCGTGGTTGGGGTAACATCTGGGCTATCATAAACCTGCTACTGGGAGGTATCGCCAGAGCGCAGTGGGCTCCATGTCCCAGTGTCCCCTGTCAGCCCACTGTCCCATCTCCCCATCCCCTTCCTCCCTCCATCTCTCCCACTTTTCCTGTCTTCCTGCGGGATTTCTTTGCCTTCACCCTCTATTTATTTTGATTATTTTCCTCATTTAATCTCCCTCCCACTCCTCCTGCCCATTCTAGGGATTGCCGCTTGCCTTATCTTTGCATCCATCTAATCCCCCCTTGCAGCTTTCCTCCAAAATAATCTAACCCACTGGCCATCCCACTTGCCATTCCATGACACGGGGCTGATCCTGCCCTGCCCAGGGTCACCCACCCTGGGAATGCTGCAGGGCTGCCCTGTGCCTTACACTAGAGTTAGCCCAGCGCATCTCCCCCCTGCCCAACGTGTCCCCGCTCTCCGTCCGGAGTCATCCTCCAGCCACACGCCCACCCCTGCCCGGACGGGGCCACCAGCCACATCCCCATGCCTGAATGAGCCTTTACACCCTCTTCTGCCTGTCACGGTCTGCACACCAGCCGCCTTTCCAGGAGAGGCTGCCAGCAGTCATCGCAGTCCCCTTTGGAGCACCAAAATCCTTCCCTTTCCCCTTCCCTTTCCCTTCCCCTTCCCTTTCCCTTCCCCTTCCCTTTCCCTCCCCATTCTCTTCCCTTCCCATTCTCTTCCCTTTCCCTTTCCCTTTCCCTTTCCCTTTCCCTTTCCCTTTCCCTTTCCCTTTCCCTTTCCCTTTCCCTTTCTCTTCCCCCTCCCTTTCCCTTCCCTCCCCTTCCCTTTTGCACACACATGCACACACACACTCTCACATGCACACATGCACACACACGTGTGCACACACATGTGTGCACACACGCACATATGCACACATGCACACACGCGCGCACACACACTCACACGCACATATGCACACATGCACACACACATGCACACACACACACATGCATGCACACACACGCGCACACACTCACATGCACACACACATGCACACACACGCACACATACACATGCACACACATACATGCATGCACACACACATGCGCGCACACACATACACTCACACACACACATGCACACACACACAGAGCCCAGGGCTGCCGGGGGCCGAGGTGTTTCGCATGCACGGCCTGGGCTGGTCCCAGCTCTCCAGCCAGTGACTCACTGGTTGGAAAATGTCCCAGGGAAGGGGCTGCGGACTGAGAAGCAGGAGGGGGGGGAGCCAAGGCAGGGGGCAGCCGGGAGGGATGAGATGGGAGTTCTCAAACTGCGAGTCCTAATACTAAGCATGTGGCCATATATTATTTTAATAAAGCCAGCACATCCTGCACTCACGACAGCTGCTGTTCCCTTTCTCTCATCCTGTGAATCTCATTTATTCCTCATTAGCAAAATCACCTGTTTGTCAAATAGGGACAGAGCTGTAAGACATTAAATTGTGCGAAGGCTGGTGGGGGCCTGGGGAGTACGGGAGGGAGGAGAGCTGGGCAGCCCGGCTCCGCACACAGATTGAAGCCAGAACTTGACAAAGATCTCTTGAAGGTAGAGATGGAAACGAGGATTTGGGGGAGTGGATTATGCAGCATCTTCAAGTGCTCTCTTTCCCCCCCTCCACCCCCCCC
>NW_009260350.1:1454747-1456227 GCF_000687185.1 Egretta garzetta | reverse complement strand
AATTGGTGCTTTGCACAGGGAAGGGGTTGGGGTGGGTGCTCAGCACCCACACGCAGGAGGGTTTGGATGTGCCCCATCTACCGTCACCCATCACCTCCTGAGCAGCAAACAATTTAAATCCATGGTCACCCATCAGCAAATGATTTTTCCCTTTTGGACCAGGTTGGGTACAAAATTTCATCTGAATTGCTTTTATTGGTTTGGGTTTTCTTTAAATTGAGCGAAGACATTGGTGGGCCTGACCTGTTCTTTCAAAGAATCGGGGTTTTGATGAATCAGGATTTTCCACTAACATTAAAAAAAATCCCTGGGCTGCACTAAATTAAGTGTCTGTCACCCCACCAGCCTGGCAATGGAGTCTTTTTCTGCTGGTTTTGCAGCTTACTCGATGCTTTTCCTAATGCCAGCCCTGGCTTTTCCCTTTATCAGTTGACTGACATGAGGGGAAACAGCTGGCTGAAAATCAAGCTTTCTGGTTTGCTGAAATTCACCCTGTTTTGGGGAGATTTGGAGTTTTGGTTCAAATTGGATCCAACCCAACCATGTGTGCGTGAAAGATACCGAGAGAAACTTGGGGAGGACGGGGAGATCTCGGCCCCCAGCCCTCCCGCATGGCTCCGGTGTTCCTGCCTACCTCCTTGCCAAAAGCCGGGGAGAAAGACCCAGACGGCAACTCCCATGTCTCCAACCTCTTCAGGAAAGCCTGAAACTCCATATTTTTTCTTCCCGGGAGGTTATTTTGCATTTTGGAAAACTCCAGCTAACGTGGGAGGGGATGGTCCCAGTGAGCTGGAGTTTGGGGATGTGTTGTGGGCAGGGCTGACCTGTGCCGCAGCCAAGGTCCTTCCAGGGAGACGTCTGCCAACCCCAGCCCTCCATCCCCTGTTGGGATAAGCCAGTCTGGGGCTGCAACAGGAGTCACCAGCTCCCAGGAAGGCCATTTTAAACTTGAGGGAAATCAAGGATTAGGAGGTGAAGACGACTGTGTATGTGCATTTTTTCTACTTATTCTATTTTTTTTCTACTTACTCTCTTTCCCCCTCCTTCTTCTTTACTTTTTATCTTGTTCTCACCATCCCTCCACCTTCATCGCCTTGCTTTTTCTCCTGTTTCCCTTCCCCAGAATGCTTTCCTCTACCCCCTCCCCATTCTCCCACCTGTTTTCCCATCCAGCATCTCCACCTCTCTCCTCTCCCCACCTCTCCATCTTCCTGCCACTGTTGAAGTCCTTCCTCCCCACCCACTGCCCCCCTCTCCATCTCCCATTTCCATCTGGGAGGATGTGTATGGGGACATCCAGTGGCCCAGCCCAGTGGCCCACAAGTCCCACAGCACCAAGCCCAGCTCACTTCATAGCCTGGTCCTTTCAGGGACCCTTCATTACCCACCTCGGGGCTGGTGGCAGGGCTGGCTGGGGGGGCAAGAGTGCCCCCCCCAGAGCTTCCAGCTGCCTTTAATCCACCTGCCCGGCCGCTCCCCG
>NW_009260350.1:1440817-1454681 GCF_000687185.1 Egretta garzetta | reverse complement strand
TGCGCCACCACCGCATGCCGATCCCCCCGTGTCCCCCCCGCCCTCGCCCCCCCCCTTCCCTCCTCTCTCTGAAAGTCATCAGGCCTAGCGAGGTCTTCTCCCACTTATGCAGCTCATGAATATTTAACAGCATCTGCTCTGGAGGCGATAAAGCCTACCAATCCTTGACAAATATGGCCTAATCTTTTCAATTTCGGGGTGCAAATATTCCTTCAGAGTCCTGTTTGTCACCTAGATTAATGACTCTGGCTCCCATAATCCTTTGGTGCTAATTCAAGTGGTGGCTACCAGGATGGCGCATGGCGGAGAGATGCTGGGACACATATGAAGGAGAGATTACTCACTTGAGGGCCCTTTGCTGCGGGGTTTTGTTCCTCCATTGGCAGTTGGGGATGAGGAGGGGGGTCTGGGTGTTTGTTTGTTTTTTCCTCTTCTTAGCCGCTGAATATCCGTCCCGGATCTGGTGCGGGAAGGGGGGATGTTGCTGCGAGGAGGAGGGATGGCTCCCCCCCTTTCCCTCTGTTTTCTCCCCGGGGGTGGGATGCGATGGGAGATGTGGGCTTGTCTCCAACCCCAGCTCCTCATTTTTCATCACCCAATACAGGCAGCAGCTACAGGGCCACCAAACTGGATTTCCAGCAGCCTTCCGAGCCTGGGCACGCTTTGGGGCTCCACTTCAGGTTAAGCCCCATCCCAGGGACTGGAGGCTGAACCCCAGGATGCACCGGCCAGAGGAAAGCCCGCACTGCCCCAGTCCAGCCCAGCTCAGCACCACTGGTCCCACGCCAGGACCCCTCCTCGCATCGTGGTGCCTGCCCAGGGGAGAAGCAGGGCGCAGGGCTGGGTGATGCTCAGCTCTCGGCCAGGGTTGGTAGGAGAGGTGATGGTTTTGGCCAAGCTCTGGCCCATGTTGGAGCTGATGGCACGCTGTGAGAGCCACCACAATCACCCAAGCCAAGACGTAGCAGGAGCCCCAGCACCTCTGGGCACACAGAGCCAGCTGCTCCTATTTATTTATTCCCTGAACAGGAGAGGAAAATACAGAGGGGAGCGCGTGGTGGCGGGTGAGAGGGCAGGGAGAAGGAGGGAAGGGGTGGAAATCAATGCCAGAGCTGATCAGAGGTATTGACAACTTGGCTAAGGGGCTGACGGCTCCCATTCATCGCCCCCGCGCCCGCAGGAGATCAGCGAAGGCATTAACGGCCAGCCAGAAATCGAAGATTTGTTATTATCCAGCGGTGGAACAATAGCCTGGCTGGGCATATTCATCACCGCTCCAGCCCTCGGGGGTGGAAATACGTTGAGATTGCAGATTATTTATTTATATTGGGGAGATGGGGGATGCTGGCAGTGCGGAGGAAGGAGTTTCCTCCTCGCTGCGTGCGCTGCTGCTCGACACCGAACCTTTGAGGGCTCTGGGGGCTGCCTGAGTCTAAGCACCAGGCACTGATTTACAGCAAATGGAGGCCCTGGGGTTCAGAGCATCCTTTGGGTAAAGAGCAGGAGGAAACATTAAGAACTACTGGAAAATTTGGAGGCGAAGCTCTCAACAGCATCAGTTCGTGCCACCGCTTGTGTTGCAGGAGCGCAGCTGTACACACGGGTTGGTTTGCAAGGAAGGCTCCTGAGATGCAAGACTCTTGGAGAGCAGGTCCGGAGAAACTGCTGATTCCCTTGAGCCAAAATTATCCATGTGATTCTCTCCTATGGAAGTATATGAAAGGTTCCAGCATGGAGGATGTGAAACCATGAAGGTTCTCATAAATAGGATTTATTTTTTTTCCTCTGGCTAGTAAGGGTTGCTAGGGGTAGGGCAGCCCTAAAATAACGGCTCAGCTCTGTACCAAGGAGCTGGGTGTTCCCCTGAAAAATGATTTAACTTGGATGTAGGAATCCTCGGAGATCAAGAGATTGAACCAAAAGCCTCTCTCCAGTAGTGGTGGCAATCCTGGGTGCATGCAGGGAGCTGGTCCCAAGGAAAACATCCTCTCTGCTTGCTGGATGGGAAGAACTTCCACCTGACACAGGGAACTGCAAAGCACAGGGAATATTCATGGCTCATGAGCAGGAAGGCGTTATTTTTAGTTTTACATTTCTGTGGCAGAAAATGCTTTTTCAACCAAACAAAAATAATATTGTGGATAAAATTAAAGTAGGAAAACGTCCTTTTTTTTTTTTTGTGAGCAAAATCAGAAAAGCGCTGCTTCTCACCAGCCAGAAACAGAAGAAAATTTTTGAGCAAAGCCGAAGAAAATTTCTGAGTTTGTTTGCTCCTCAAACTACTTTGGGATGAAAAACTGCAAACCCTCTTTCCTGCCTTCATTTGGGCTTTGCAGCTAACAGGCACTGCGGTTCTTGTTTTCTCGTAGCCGATCCCCACGCCTGCTACCGGGTTTTGCTGGATGATTCGTGCTGGGGATCCAGGGTGGCGTTCGTGGCCCCAGCTCCTGGGGGTGTGCGAGCTTCCCCAGCCCTCGGGACCCACCGCAAGGGCCCAGCACAGCCCGGAGGGAGGTGCAGCCACCCCGGGGAGCAGTGCTGGCCCCAGCACAGCCAAATCCCTGGGGACTCAATGGGGGTTTTAGGTTGAACTGAGATTCAAACCCCAGGGGAAGAAAGGAGGAATGGGGAGGGATGGGGGGGTCCCCTCCCTGGCAGGGGGGAGGATAATGATGCAGGGTTAGTGCCAAAGCCCTGATTCCCCCGCAACCGGCACCAGCAGCTCCAAGCAAAGTTGAAAAGACTGGCTCAGGAGAACAAAAGCCCGCAGCAATGCAAGGGGACAGTCCAAGCAACGCTCCCTCCATCTAAGCTGTTTCCCTACCCCCATCACCCCCCTCCTTATCCTTGGAAAAAACAAAAATATCAAGACTCCCAGCCCTGCACAGCACTACCTTGGTCCCCATGCAGGGCTGGGGGGCTGCAGCACTGAAGCTGCGACGCAGCACCAAAGGGCAGCATCAGCCCCGTTTCATGCTCAGCCCCTCTGCGCCGCACTCCCGTGGCTACTGGGGTACCAGGGTGCTGGGGAGCATCCCATGGGTGCCTGTGCTGGCATGTGCATGCCGCTTTCCTGCTGCTCCCTGCCCCCTCTCCAATATTTTTTCCGCTGAGCAGGCTCAAAAAGCAAAGCTGGTGCCTTTGTAATACCGCAGCTTCGTTAGGGCCCTCCTGAAACCGGGGCGGGGAGGGGGGAGAGACCGGCTCATTAGCTGGACGCTTTGAAGTGGGCTCTGTTTGGGGTTCATTTGTATGCCGGCAGAAGGGAAACCTCTGTGTTTCAAGGATGTTTTTCTGGAGGGGCTTCCTGGAAACATAACAAACATGACCCCAAGGAGCGCTCCCCCAGCCCACATAGGCAGCTCAGGCGGGTGGGAGATGAAACGCGGGGCCGTGCTCAGCGCGGCACAAAGGCAGCCTGGTCCCGGCGCAGACCGACCACGTTCCCTTGGAGAAGACCAAAGCTGGCGCCAACTAAGCCTATTTGTCACAGAAGTGGTCCCCATCCAAGGGACAGGGATCTCACAGCTCAGCTCCGTGTCCTCCCGTCCCGCCTGTTCCCAAAGAGCAGCTGAGGAGCAGATCACGGCAGGTCTGATGCCACCATGGGTTCACCAGGGTCTGCCCCACTTATCACCCCATTTGCTGTGGTTGGATGCCAGGAGACAGAAATCAAGCCACGACTCTGGATTCAAGTCAACATAAAAAGGGGCAAAGTTGGGTTTCCCCTCTGAGCTGCAGCTCCCCGACCCACCAAGCAGAGCCAATGCTGATGGGCTGCACTCCTATGGGGGCCATGACTCTTCCTGTGCCACTGCCTCAAAGGAAAAGAAATCCTGAGCTTTATGGTGTTTGGAGGGACCCCAAAACACGTTCCTGTGATGCTTTGCCTGCTTGCTGCTCTGCTGCTCCCCGCTTTGGGATGAGGGGTGGGCACCTCCATCCCTCCCTAGCCAGCAGCCGCCACTGGGACATGGCTGGTGGGACTTTCCAGGAAAGGAAGAAGAAACCCTCAATAAATAGAGCCTGGAACAGAGCTCTACCCTCCTCCCTCTGTCTCTCCCCCCCTTCCCTTTGGCAGTCTCTCTTTCTCTGCCTGCCTCTCCCTGGCTCCATCTGACTCTGCCTCCCCTTCTCCCCCCGCGTCTCCTGCAGCGCTGCCGGTGACAGGGAGTGCTCGGCGAAAGACGAATTGAAATGACACGCAAGCTCCAGCGTGACTGCTGGGGTGATGCATGGGGAGCCGTCACTTGGTGCTCGTCGTGAGTGGTACAGATGAGGGACTGACCTCCTCTGCCAAGGGGTCAAGGACATTTGAAGGGCACAGTGGCTAGAGCCAGGGGGGAGCAGGGAGGAAAATAGTCTCTTCTCTTTTCTTGATGTTCCTGCTGGCACCCTGGAGCACTTCAATGGCATTTTAAAGCAGGTGACTTCCCAGTGCTGCATCCCTGTGCTAAGTTCCTCGCTTTCTGCCAATGAGAGCAGCAAAAAGGCAGCCCAGATCTCCTGCCTCCCCTGTTGATGTTCCCAAGGGAGCACCGGAGACGTGACAAGGTGTTGCTAGCACCAGGATCCCAAATCCTGCCTCATGCCTTGTTCCAGGTGGATTTGCATTAGCGCCGAAGCAGAGATGGGACTTACGCCGCAGAGCTTTGCAAGGCAAAGCCCGGGGCCAACTGTGGTGGATCTCTTCCATCATCTGCATCCCTTCTCCCCATCTCAAGCCTGAAGTCCCTGTCCATGGCCTCCACCAGGCTGAGGTGTAGCCTGGAGCAATTTTGGTGACCGTTACCCAACCGGGAACCTGGACATGCTGGACTGTCACAGAGGCCATGCTGGGCTTGGCCATGTGGAGTCAACTGATCTCCTGGGGAAATTATCTTATCACCAGCTCAGAGGGAGGTAAGCTTGTAGGAGACCTCTGTGGATCACCTACCTTCACCTTCTCCAAGGCAAACCTGACTGAGGTCTTCAGCTTCTTCAGCTTACTCTGTAGCACCACATTTGTAGGATGAAAGCTCTGGGACATCATCCCATCCCTTGCGTTGAAGCTCCAGCCTGCAAAAAATTTTAGATAAATCCATCATTCTTCAAAATGCTGTCTCAGGGTGACTGGGAAATTCAGTTCAAAGCTACAAATTCTTGTCAAATTTGGCAAACCAGCTTGCCTAAATAAATGTGCTTCTAACAGAGACATCACGCTGGAAAAGTTGGATGATTTCATCTTGATGTTTCTAACTGAAGTGAAACAAACTTGGATCTTTCCTTTGCTTTGATGAAGGAGGAAAAAACATGTTAAAAAAAAGTTGTATGAGGTATCTTGCTTTTAGTCAAACATTTCAGTTGGCTCGAGAGAAAAAGCCCTTGTTGGTGCAAGGAGAATATTGGTTAAGTCACTCAAGTAAAAAAAGAAATTAAAATTATCTCCCCCAGCGAACCACACAAAACGAGCCGGGACCTGGGAATCCCTCGGGCCTGGTATCTCACGGACAGGGCTCAGAGACCCCCAGGAGCTGGACTGGACCCTCAGCAGCATCACCACCACATAACTCACTTCACCAAAACCCTGCTGACTTCATTTATAATTTTGGCAAGAGGGATCAACTGGGAGGGTCCCCTTGCTCCCAAAGGGAGTGCAGGGAGAGGTACAGGAGTGACAGCTCTGTCCATGCCACCCCGGGGAGGGACTGCCCAGCCATGGCCATAAACCCAAGCCAGCGTGTCGAGCGAGCAGGTTGTCTGAGATGTTTCTGCCTCCTCCCAAGGCTGTACACATGCCAAAAGAAGCGGTTGGAAAAAGAGCAAGAAAGAAAAGGCTATCGCAAGGCTGGACAGATGCAGCCAGTTGGCACCAGCCACTAAATTACCAGCCAATTTCCAGCATAGAACCTGGGGACCTGGGCTTTCAGCTGAGCACATTAAGGCTGGTGCCCCTTTTAATTGCTGTAGATCTTGACACGCGTCCCTCAACTTTGGTGCCTTGACAGCCTGGACAAAGCCAGCTTTCGAAGTGGGGAAAATGCCATTACCTGGTTTATTGAGGGTCTTGCTGGCGCGCTCTGGAGCTGGTGTCGGTGCGGTTGATGTGAGCAGTTTCAGGCTTTGGGGCTGATTTCTCTCTTCTGTCAGCACGGAGAGCAGGCAGGAGCACTGTCCCTATGGTTTCCCCCTCCGTAGATGCCCCAAATTGAGTGGCAAGTCAAGTGTCGGCCAAGGTAGGAGGCTGGGGACCAGCGAGGAGGTACAAGGATGCAATGACCCCACGGACATGCTGCTGGAGCTCTGTTGCTCCGGGAGGCAAGACAGGGAGCGGAGAAAGCTGTGAGACCCTTAGCAGGTCCTGTCAGCCTTATTCACACGTTATCAGATGGGGGAAGCCCAAAGGCCTGCAAGGGAGGTAATTAATCTTGGTCTCGAGAAGAAAGGCTCTTGGAGAGGAGGGGGGAGGTCAAAATGAGGCACGGTTTGAGGAGAGATGGGAACTTTGCAAATGCTTGAATGGTTTTTTGCCCTTAATGTGAAGTTCACCCCAGATCTGAAGACACCTTTGTACTTCCCCCTGGTTTAATTTGGATTTTTATTTGGGATCATCAGTTTCTCCTCACCATAAAACACATCATCATCACAGTAAAGCACTTTTATGACACCTTTATCTGATTATCTGAAAGTACTTAATCAGCATTAACTCATTAAGCCTCCCTATGGCCAGAGCGGGGGGAGGCAGGGGTCGGTGCCTGCTTCCAGAGCAGCCCTGTGCACGGGGGCTGTAGCTGGGGTCGGAGCCACAAGCATCACTTGGTCCCTGGCTCCGCAGGCTCTGCCATAGGGAACTCCCTGATTTTCCTCTGTGGAGCAAGGCTGAGTTGGACGGACACAAGGTTTCTCTGGTAGGGTGGACCTGCACCATCTTTCCAGGGTCAAAGGAAAAGCATCTCATGCAGACTCTCAGCATCCCCAGAGACGTGCTAGGGCTGCGTCCCCTGGTCCTTGGGATGGGATCGCTGTTTTACCTGCTTGCCACCTGTCCTAATGCAATACACAGGGCCTCATAGTGTCACACAAAGGGTCTTAGCCAGCTCTGACCGTGAAGCAAGACAGGCTTGTTTAAACAACCTTCCTGGCTCACATCTTTTATGGCAGAGAAGAACAAGTCTGAATCTCAAAACAAAGAACAAGTCTCGCTCACAGCGATGCCATAACTTGCCGAGCCCTGGTAACACCCGACCCGCCTGGCCCAGGGCTGAGCTGCTGAACTTGGCCCTGAGAATAAAGCACTCGAGCATCCCCACTCCAACGGGCTTCATGTCCCGCTGCATCCAGCACAGGGATGGCTGTGCCAGGCGGAGGGAAGGGGGATGTACCTCAGCACCCCAGCAGGGCAGTGGATGTGGGATGCTGCCAGCTGCCCCTCCGCACAGACACCCCCGGGGGCTCCTCCAGCAGCATGCCAGGGCAAGACCACCCCCTGTCCTCAGCAGCAGCAACACTCAGTTATTCAGGGATGGCCATTCTCCTGGCTTCGGTGGCAAATTAGACCCCTGGAAAGGGGTGGTGGGCAGGGTTGCCCATCTGCTCCTGTTTTTGTCCATCAATTAGGCCTCATTTCCAGCATGCTCACTGTGGTTCATTGGTTTCCGCTTCACGTTCCTCGTGGTTTCCAGACACCATCACAGAACAGCTCCGCACTGTCTCTGGAGAGCTCTTGCCTTTGGACTCAGGCCATTTTTTTTCCATGTTTCCCCCCCCATCCCCAGGCTCATTCAAACAGCACTCACCTGGGCCAGCTCAAAGAGTCAACCCTGGCCAACCATACCAGGGCACGTGCCAGGGGCTGCAGGGTGCCCAGCACCCACCCATTATTTCATCCCCTGGTGTGTTCTCAGACCATTCAAAATCTCTCTGCATCTCGGCCATCTCACCAGGGCAGCAGCTCTCCCCCACATCCACATGCCCCTGGTTGGGAAATCCACACATCCCCAGCCATATTCCCTCCCAATCTGAATAATTTCTCACTCAGCCTGCTCATCTCCATCATTCCTATCACCTGTGGACAGAGCTTTTCACTGCAGAGCACATGGAGCAGGTCCTTGGCTGCTCCTTGCCCATGCACGGGGCTGGTGGCACAGATGCATGGACCACCAGGGGTTTGGGCTGTCCTGGGAGTCCCCTCCCACCTCCAGTGTGCTGAAGTCCTCCACCTTTTTGGCCAGAAGAAACATGATGTCCTGGGCTGTGCAAACATCTCTCTTTGGATCCAGGGCAGCAGGGCTGAGGGGACAATGCTGGTAGGAATGAGATGGGAGAAGAGACCCAGAGACAAGAAAGTTTAGAGGGTTCATGGTAAGGAGAAGGGATAAAGTTCAGCTATTTCTAAGACCATTCTAAGCTATTTCAGCATCGGGAGCTTGAAGGGAAACACTTTTGCCTTTGGGCTTGGAGAGGTGGCTTTTTCTTTGATGTTTGGCAAAAAAACCTCTGTGCCTAACTGGATAATGTGGGTCCTGTGGGCTTGGGTCTGGCTTCCATGTCCTGGGCAACCCTGCCTGGGTTTAGGGGGCAAAAACCTGGAGCTAGATGGGGAAAAAACAGATGTCAGTGCTGGTGGGACTGCATGGCTGAGACTCCCCCATCGCACCCAAGGGTGTGGGGTGCCAGGGACCCCCTCCTCCAGGCAGCCTGTGCGGGGAACAGCCCCTGGGTGGGCTCAGGGACAACATGGGGTGTCCCCCAAAGGGTGTCCCCCTGGGCTGGGGCTTGGGAAACTCATCTGGGGGCTCTGCCCTCCTGGGCTCACTGCCTCTGGGGCCCTCAGGTGCCATGCAGGGATTTGGTTACCCATCACACAAACCTCATATTGAATCAAAGCATCACTTTGTATCCCCGAATCAAATAATCGGCGATTCTGGCAAGGAGAGAAATATAAAATAAATGCACAAAAGACCTTGGTGTATGTGTGTGGGTTAAGCCTGCGTTAGTGCTGTCAGAGCTCCTGTCCTGACCTTCCCCTCGCTGTCTGGATGGTGGTGCTGCTGCATTCGATCCATCCATTTTTACCTCCAAAAGATATTATTATTTAATTCCCTTCGCAGCTGCCTGCAGCTCCTGATGGCCAAGCAGTTCTTCGGCTGATAAAAAAGTTGAGCATCAGTCAGTAAATCAGTGGCAACAGAAGTGCTGAATCATTAAATCTTATGCTGTAATCTATTTCAGCTGGGTTTAGGAGCGAGGTGCTGGGAGAGCACACACGCATTCGCTCTGCCCTTGGCATAGAAACAGGGATGCCCACAGGACGACGGCAGCATCTCCGCCTGGAGAACCTGAACACCCTTTTCTCTCTTCCCTCCACCCATTTTTGCAGGCTTTGGTTAGATTCACACTCAAATGAAACAAAATTGGTAGCGCTACGGGGCTGTACACCTCGGAGCAGCTCCCTAACTGACCCCGCGTCTGCGTTTGTGGCTTGGGTCTCATTTTGGGGAGCTTTTGATGCTCATGCTCCAGGTCTGCCCAAGTCAGAGAGGTGGCCAGAGGCTCTGGAGCAGAGAAAGTGCTGCCCACCCCTCATCGTCGCTGCTGCTTTGTCCTTCCCCGGACAGCAAAATGCCTCCAAATTCTCTCCCCAGCAGCTGGAGCTCAGGCTGCCCGGGGTGGCTCTGCCCACCAAAGCCCCCACTGCTCGGAAAGATGTAAAACCAGCGTCCAGCCTTGCAAGGCTGGCATGTCCCACAGGAGCACACAGACCTTAGCATGGCCATCCACGTATATCCAGGATCATGGATGCGGTCAATGGGCTTTAAAGGCAAAACCAAAATAAAACACCCAAGCCAAAGCAGAGAAATCCCTGGTTTTCCTGGTTGTGGCCAAGGTGGCTCCAAGACCATTTCAGTTCCTGCCCGAAGGGAAAAATCCTTTCCCCTGTGAAGAACTGTTTATTTTGACATTGTTCTGAATTAAGACTAAAAAAAGAATTCTCATCTTTTTAAAAACAGGGATTTCTAAGCCAGGGCCAGCTCTGATGGGAATAATGCAAATAATTCAGAGCTGCTTTCTGAGCCCTGGCTACATCTTTGGGTCAAACAGGTCTGAGCACGAGCCACCACTTAGTGTAATCCTACTTTGCCAACGCAGGGAGGTTGGCAGGTGGGATGCCTGGACCATGCCTGCCTACACGTGCTTGTCTTGCCCATGCCACCCCTCTCCCAGGCTCATGTCCCATAAATGCCCGCCAATGCCAGTGTTTTATTTGGGAAGGGGCGGGGGGTCAGAAGCGAGAGGGAAAACTCAGCGCTGGGACACAGCGTCTGCTCTTTGGCAATTCACAGGCTGCATTTTTTCCTCCCTCCTTCCTAGAAGAAGGGAGAAATTAATTTCTAAAAGCTGCTGGGCAAAAAATCCCAGAGCAACCGCAACCCAGGGAAGCTGCTGTTTGCACTCTTGGTTTCACATCTCACCAATACCTTCTGCCCAGCACAGCGTTCACAAGCACGTCTGTGCCCCAGCATGCAGGCAGCTTAGGGACAGGGTAAGGCAAAAGTGGAGGCAGCCCTTGGAGATCTGCAAGGAGATGATGATGCCCTCAGCACCTGAGCATCCAGAGCTCTGTCCTGCCCCATGGCCATGGCCGCAGGCTCTTGTCCCGTAGACCAACCTTCAGGAAGAGTCCCTGCAGAGATGCCTTCTCCCCAGAGCAAACCGTCCAGCATAGAGCTGACTGGCTCATCCCAGGGCTCTGACCTCTCCCACCCACTCACCCTCCCCAGATTTTCCCTTCAGGCTGCCACCTCCTCTGCAGTGAGGCTAAACCCACCAAAACCTGCTGCTTGGTTCCAGACCGGCCTCATGGTGTTGTGGAGGGTCGTCATCCCACCAACATCAACTTCCCATCCAACTGTTGGAAAGCAGCATCCCACATGGAAACACTGCTCCAGCAGAGCCGCTTTTATCCCTGACTGGGCTGTTTCTTGCCATTCGTGAGTGCTTTTCTGCTTGTCCCCAGGTGAAGTGACCATCTGCTTCCCTCATTTTTCCTCTTCCTTGTGGGCAGTGGAGTAGAGGAGCAAAGGGTGGGACCTCCTTGGACACAAAGCACATGCAACCAGCCTCACCTTTGGAGTGGCCAGATCCTGCTGGGCACAGCAGCACCACCAGTGCATCTCCCCAGCTTCTGCAGGATGCTCTGCCCAGACACATTTCCATTGCTCTCGCCTTGAGGAGCTGCACAGAGCTGTTAGCTGCTACAAGGGATCAGCCAAATGAAGGGTCTCCATCCTGCCAGCCTTCAGTCCCAGGGGAGCTCAGTGACGTTCAGCCTCTTCCAGTTCAGAGCCAACCTCAAACTTGGACAAGGAGATCCCACTCCTGCAGTAGTTCCCTCACAGAAGTGGCTTTTTATTGACCGAGCCTAATTCTTGAAGAGTTTTCACTGTATTTTGGAGAGAAAAAGGGCTGGAGGCTCCACGAGCTCCTTTGGGGACCTTCCTCCAGCTTAGTACTGCAGATCCTCAGGCACCACACAACGGGGTGTTGGTATTAAACCCTAAAATGGGAGACACAAATGGAAGAGTGGATGGACAAACGGGCGTTAGACGACAGAGAGAAGATAAATAAAAGGCTGAAGAGCTGGGTGGGAGGAATGGCAGATACAGGCAGGGATGGATGGGTCGATAGCAGGCAGGGAAGGGATGACTGGGCAGGCAGACACTTGGCTGATGGATTCAATAGACAAGAAGAGGCACATCAGTACATTACTTCCTCCTCTTCCTCCTCCCTGGAGCAGAGGATGGCCAGCCCTGTGGACACGCAGCCCAGCACCAGCCAGGGGCATCAGGCAGCGGCAGAGCTCTTCCCCCCCTGCCCGAGGACAGGCGGGCTGTGGGGGTACCACCGCTCAGCGGGGTGCCCGGCTGGCCCGAACGTCTGTTCCCTTTGAAGCGGGTGACTTGCAGAGCCGCCGGAGAGGATTTGGCAGGACGGCACTTCTGCTCTGCGGCGGGCCTCATAACAAGAGGATTGGCTTCCCTCCCTCCAGCACATGGCTCTCCCTCCCCTCCGCGCTCCCCGTTGAACGGCAGCCCAGCCGGCAAGCCCCGACAATCTCCCGTCCCCCCCAGCCCAACCTCATTGTCCCCGGGAGATGCCTCCTTCCCCCTCCCCACCTCTCCCTTCTCTTCCTGGCAAATTCTCCCCCTCCTCCTGGATCCAGCCGCTCTCATAATAGCATCCTTTTCATGGAGACAAATTGTCCAGCCGGGGGCTGCACCTGAGGGCTTTCACCCTTTAACAAATAGCCTTTTAATTTTCGAGAAGAGGTTGGGGTGAGGGGGAGGCAGGCGGCGGTGAGGGGATGGGGAGGGAGGGGGGTCACGGAGCTACGCCGCTTCTGAAATCCATGTGGAACGGTTGCCCTCCAGCAAGATAAACAGCAACCCTTGGAGCCCGGGGAAGGGAGCGGAGGGTCGTTTTCCTGCTCTTACTCCGCTCGCCAAAGAGGTTGGGTCAATCCAGAGGAGTTGGTAGCCCCGGCACGGGGCAATGCAGCCGCCCAGCAGAGCCTGCCTGGCTGGGGAGGCCATCGGAGATCCCCATCCCCCTGGAAGCAGGGAACTCCACGAGGGAGATGAAGAACAAAGAAACACGGGGAGAAGCCCCAACCAGTACCTTCTCCTCCCACAGCGAGGGCACCACGGACATCACGCACAGCTTCCACCCCAAGGCAGAGGGGCCAGAAGAGCTCAAAATTCTCTTCTCCCTGATGTCTGGACAGCAAGGAGGGAGCCGGCAGGTGAAAGCACCAAACCACTTTCCTCCCCTCTCCTCCGGATCTTCTCCTGCAAGGGGAGCCCAAGCTGCAGTGCTGGCTTTGGCTGGAATCTGTCACCTTTCCCAACAAAAAAAAAAAAAAACCCCACCATAAGCAAAGAGGTTAATTAGATGTTTGCAATCCAATTTATGTCTTGTTTGTGAAACCAGCATTTCAGCTGTAACCCAGCCTGGGAGCCCCCGTGCCCTCGCTCTTTTGCTAAATTTATTTCACAGCTTTGCAGAACTGGCTCGGCCAGGTCAGAACTCTTCCATTATCATTTTATCGCTGCCTCTTACTCTGTAATTACAAGCTGCTTCCCTCACCCCCTCCTCCTCTTCTTCCCCAGCCCCCTCCAAGCACAAGGTGGGAGACGCTGGTCTTGCTTTAAGCTTCTTCTACGATTTGTCTCACCCACTGAGGCCGGGAACGCTTTGGCCCTGGTTTCAGCAGATAAGCAAGGGAAGGTGGCCGGGAAAGGGGGGGCATGCTGTTCTCCAGCCCCCCCTCCCCAAGGATTAAAATATTCAGATGCACTGATGAATAGCAATGAGCACTGGAAATTAAGGCCTGGAAACTCAGTGCTGAAGAGGTTGGATCTGGTGGGAAGGAGAGGAGCTGCAGAGCCATGGAGGTCTATGGCATGGCATGTCCCTTCATGTGTCCTGTGCCCAGACCCTCACCTGTTTCCAGACACTGACTGGGAGAATGCTGGTTGGCACGGGCCAAAACTGTGCCAGGATGCATGCACAGAGGTGGCCAGCTTATACCATGTGGAAGTACAGAGGGGGGCTTTGTGAGCCCTGCTGGCCGATACTCCCAGCCTCAGCAAACTCTGGTGGGAGGGAAGGGTCCTTGGGGAGCATCTCAGATGCAGACCACACAGAGCCAGGGGCCAGCATCTCCCTGGGCTACCAGCAACTCCTCTATGCACGCAGGGCAGTGACAGGGACTCAGGTCCCAGGCCGATGTTGTCCCCAGCCCGCACGGTGGCTTACTGCTGGGCTCCACTTGTAGACCCCAGGACACATGGAGAAACATTGATCCTCACACCACGCACACGCT